>NC_133770.1:88942440-89266875 GCF_003597395.2 Chelonoidis abingdonii | reverse complement strand
TGTGACTTTAGTTAGCACAATGGCCGGGAGGGGCGGCCACACAGGACAAACAGAAAGGAGAAGGGAAAAAGGAATGCTAGCAGGGGGACAGCTGTAACAGACAAATGGCACCACACCAATTCCTACAACAAGTATCTTCAGTACTCTTCTGCACTTGTGGCTCCCTTGAGCATACAACACCAGATCAATCAGCCTCAGCCACCACCTCACTGTTCTCTAGCAACAAGGATGACAAACAGAAAGAGGGTGCCTTCTCTTCACACCAATCTTCACCCACTGAATGCAGACTACCCTGGGGACCCAGAAGATCAAAGGCCCCCTATGGACAAGACATGCAACTTTAGTATGGGCAATCATGGATGGGCCCACCCATGGCCTTTCCCATGCAGTGGCCATCCTGGACCTATGGGCAGCATAAAGGGCTCATTACAATAGACCTTCAACCCCACCCAGAGATGAAATCACTACCACCAACCTCCACACACTCTGAAGCCCAGGGGGAAACAGGGAATGAGAAGGAAGAGGGCACCAAACAGGACATAACATCACCTGCACATAAGTCTTCATCGTCTCTAGATGAAGCCATAATTCCCCCACCTCCCACCATGGACAACTGTTTAAAAGGATAGCACAAGGTCAGGAGATTCCACTCAAGGAGATGCATGAAACCTGGCACAAACTCCTCCACATTCTCCAAACATCGTCAACTTCTAAAATAGGGCTGCCCAAAAATAATGCCACCATGGATCCAGCAGAGACTGCTTGGCAAACACCAGCTACTATCCCACCAACATGTAAAAGGGCAGACAAGTACTATTACATGCCCACCAAGGGTATGGTCTTCCTTTTTTCTCACTCCCCACCCAACTCCCTAGTAGTAGAGGCCATAAACATATGCAGCAAACAACCACAGTATAGATCCACTCCACAGGACAAAGAGTGTAAAAGAGTCGACCTCTTCAGATGAAAGGTCTGTTCTTTCATGAGCCTATAATTCTGAGTTCCAAACTACAGCACGATCCTAGCCAATATGACTATGATAATTATGGCAAACTGAATTAATGTATTAATGACCTCCAGAGGAGAGGAGTGCACAGTGCAAAGTCGTATAAACTGAAGGACAGCTGGTCGCCAAAATGGCACTACAAGTGGGCCTTGATCTGGCAGACATGGTGACTAGAAAAACAGCCACAGCCATAGTAATACAGAGGCCATCATGGCTGGAGGCCATGAAGAGGTAGGACTTTGGCTGGAAGAGGTGGGGCCTCAGCCAGAAGAGGCAGGGCAAAGGGAAAGCTTCACCTACCCCCATGGGAGAATGTATGCATGGGGGTCCGCTTTCACCAGGACCCACCATCCATAATGATCATAATAGACGCCTCGTTGAGTGGCTGGAGCACCCACCTGAATCAGCATATGATCCAAGGGAGATGGTCTTCTACAGAGACTCAATTACATATCAACCTCCTAGAATTATGTGCAATTCGCAACACCTGTCTTCACTTCCTTCCACTGATAAAGAATGAAACAGTACATGTGATGACCAACAACATCGCCTGCATGTTCTGTATACATCGACATGGAGAAGCCCACTCTCACTCCTTATGCATCAAGGCCATGAGGCTGTGGAACTGCTGCATAAACCACAATATAAATGTCTCAGCTTCTTACCTCCCCTGTTGCCAGAACATGATGGTGGACACACTGAGCAGACAATTTTCACAGGGCCATGAATGGGAACTGAACAGCAGAGTCTTACAATCCATATTCCAACAATGCGGCTTTTCTCCCATCAACTTATTTGCGACATCATGAAATCACAAATGCCCACTTTTTTGCTCAAGAGCAGGACTGAGACCTCGATCACTGGGGGATGCCTTCCTAATCACATGAGATACATCACTCTTTTATACATTCCAACCGATACTGCTGCTGTCATGGGTGATACACAAGATATGTGTTGACAAAGCCAAGTTCATACTGATAGCCCCGACGTGCCCCAGATAGACCTGGTACCCTTACCTGATACACATTGCTGTATGGCCTCCACAAACTCTCCCTCTTTGGACGGATCTTCTCTCACAGGCCGACAGTCAGATTCTCCACCTGAATCTGGAGAAACTTCACCTGAAGGCATGGCTCCTACATGGTTCCATCATGACAAGTTAGCTTGCTCAGAATAGTTTAAACACATGCTACTAAACAGCAGGAGATCAACCATGTGTAAGATTTACCTCCAAAAATGGAAAAGGTTCTCCTTATGGTGTCAGAGAAAACCAATAACCACAATTTCCACACCGCTCCCGTTAGTGTTGGAATACATACTGGAGTTAAAGAACTTGGGACTGTCAACAAGTTCCATTAAAGTACACCTCGCGGCCATTACCACCTTCCATCATACGATCAACGGAGTAACAGTATTCATATATCCAACCACCAAACACTTTCTCACCAGTATATAGAATCTTTATCTGGAATTATGCCATCCTTCCCCAACATAGGACCTAAATCTGGTGCTCAAATGCCTTACCAGCTGGCTATTCGAACCCTGTTCCCTACTTGATCTATCAATGAAGTTGCAATCACTTCCGCCCAGTAAGTAAGAGAGATAGGGGTTGTCAAGGCTCATTCCCCATACACTTATTTTTTAGGGACAAGGTCACCTTGAGACTGTACCCAAAATTCCTACCCAAAATATCATCTTCCTTTCATCTAAATCAACTGACCCACCTTCTTACATTTTATCCCAAACCTCACAGGAACACAGAAGAGACTATTCTACATACTCTAGATGTCAGATGCACAATAACGTTCTATCTGGACAGATCTAAGCCTTTCTGAAAATCCTCAAGGCTTTTCATTTCCACAATCTAACTTTTCAAAGGCTCCGCTATATCCACACACAGACTATCAAAATGGATCGCTAGCTGCAACCATAAAGTATATATATATATTTAAGCTTCTAGTATCTTAATTAGACCTTAATTTGAGAAATATCAGGTTTGCACATCTGTAGCCAAAAAAATTCCACATCAACATCTTTGTCTATCTCTTCTGAATTTTCTTTTAAAAAAAATGCAGCATAGCATATTGAAATTTAAGCCCAGAAAATTTGGATCTAGACCTAATTTTCAGAAAGCACAGAATTTGAGTTGCTTGGATTCAGGGATTAGTTATGGGCTAAGTTTTTGTCACATATATTTTTAGTAAAAGTCATGGACAGGTCATGGGCAATGAACAATAGTTCATGGAAGCTCATGACCTTTTCCCTGACTTTCACTAAAAATATCCCTGACAAAATGTGAAGGTGCATTCATCACTCACTGCTGTTGGGGCTCCTGGGTCCCCCACCACAGCGGTAAGTTGCAGCTCTGGGGTCTCCCTGCCCATCAGGGCTCGGCTGCTGTGGGATCCCCTCACACCCCAGGGTGGCTGGGCACTGAGGGGGGTGCCTCGCCACTCGCCATGGCTGGGAGCTGCAGGATTCCCCCCTCCGCCTGCCACGGCTGGGCAGCTGCAGGGAGTCCCCCTGCTGAAGCTGGGCAGCTGTGGAGGTACCCCTGCTGTCCCCTTTGGCTGGGCAGCTGCTGTCCCTCCACCAGGGTGGGAGCTGTGAGCTGGGGGGAGGGGGCTGGCAGGGAACTCCAGCCCCCAGGGCAGAAAATGTCATGGAGGTCAATGGAAGTCACGGATTCCGTGACCTCTGTGACATAATTGTAGCCTTAGATATGGGCCCATTGTGGTTGATTCAAATGATTCTATTTGACTAACTATTTAAAAATTTTACTATTAAAAAACCAGCCAATATAAAGCCTAAAACAAACACCATACATTGAAGTACATATAATTTATAAAAAAAAATCTTGGAACTAACAAAATACATGCAAACAGCAATCCCATGGTCTTCCATTATAACCTTTTCCTGATGTTAAAATCTTAACTGTGTTATTAACGTTACCAGAGCTGTCCCTTGAGTATGGCGAATTGGGGCGACAGCCCTGGGCTCCGTGCTTTGGGGGCCCCTGTGCCGCAATCAAATCGTAAGGAGGCAGGCAGGGTGGTGAGGCGGGAGGCAGGCAGGCGAGCGGGGTGAGGAAGCAAATGGGGAGGCAAGCAACATGCGGGTGCGGGGGGCGAGGAGGTGTCCCCCTACTAGAACCTCCCCCACTCCTCAGTGCCTCCTGCCTGCCAGCGGGCCCCACCGATCAGTACCTTCCATTCCCTCTCAGCACTTACCGCCTGCCACAGATCAGATGTTTTGTGGCGCCAGGAGGGAGGAGGAAAGGAGTGAGGGTTCAGTGCGCTCAGGGGAGGGGGTGGAACTGGGTGGAGAAGAGACGGGGCAGAAGTAAGAAGAGGCGCGGTGGGGCCGTGGGAGAGGGGGTAGAGTGGGGGTGGGACCTGGGCGGAGCCAGGGGGACCACTCATCAGCAGATTAGAAACTTGGCATCTAGGTCCCAGGCCCCGCACCCTCCTAGGAACGGCCCTGAATGTTACACTAAACTTTGGGGTCTTTATTTATTTATTTAGCATTTACAGCAATACACAATATCTTATGTTTTAACTTTTATTCCTAATGTTTAAAATTCACCTTGTAGCAGAGGCTCAGCACAGATGCTGTACAATCACTTAAATTTAACCCCTTGGGCCCTGACCCACAAAGGGACTTAGGCAGTGTGACACTGAGCATCTGAGTGTTTAACTCTTAGTGACCTAGAACAGGGGTGGGCAAACTACGGCCAGTGGGCCGCATCCAACCCATCAGCTCTTTTAATCTGGCCATTGAGCTCCCACCAGGGAGCAGGATCTGGGACTTGCCCCGCTCTGGCGCTCCAGCTGGGATGCAGGGTCGGGGGCTTGCCCTGCTCTGCACGTGCTGTGGCTCTGCACAGCTCCTGGTAGCAGTGGCATGTCCCTCCTCCAGCTCCTACGCACAGAGGCAGCCAGGGGGCTCCATGTGCTGGTCCCTTGCCCCAAGGGCTCCCTTGCCCCTGAAGCTCCATTGGCTAGAAACCACAGCCAATGGGAGCCGTAGTGGCAGCGCCTGAGGTCAGGGCAGTGTGCAGAACCACCTGTCTGCGCCTCCACATAGGAGCTGAAGAAGGGACTTGCCGCTGCTACCAGGAGCTGCTTGAAGTAAGCGCCGCCCCGACCCTGCACGCCTGACCCCCTCCTAGGCCCCAACACCCTACCCCAGCCCTGATCCCCCTCCTGCACTCCAAACCCCCCATTCCTGGCCCCACCCTAGAGTCTGCACCCCCTAGCCAGAATTCTTCCCCCTCGCACCCCAACCCTCATCCCCCTCCTGCCCTCTGAACCCCTCAATCCCAGCCCAGAGCACCCTCCTGCATCCCAAACTCCTCATTCCTGGCCCCAACCCACAGCCCGCACCACAGCTGGAGCCCTCATCCCCTCTCCCCTGCGCCCCAACCCCCTGCCCCAGCCCTGATCCTCCTCCCACACCTTGAACTTCTAATTTCTCACCCCAACCCCAATTTCATAAGTATTCATGGCCCACCATACAATTTTCATACACAGATGTGGCCCATAGGCCACAAAGTTTGCCCGCCCCTGACCTAGAAGATCACAAGAACAACACTCTGATCCACAAAACTTGAGTTAGATGCCTAGGCTTCTATACACTGAGTGGGGAAATATATGCATCTTAGAGTGTGACACACAAAGTTTGAAACTCTCTCTCTCATCAACAGAAGTTGGTCCAATAAAAAGATATTACCTCACCCACCTTGTCTATCTAATGTCCACAAAGCCAACATGCTAGGCAGGGGGCTGCCTAAACTAGCCAATAGGCGATGCTGCCCTGAGTGGGGGGTGTGCTAAGCCACGCCCCTCTCTTAGAGATAGGTCCCTAAGTCTGGCTGGAGGGAAGCTCTTATTTCTGTTTGCAATCCATTAACTGCGGGAAGGTATGCATTTGGCTGCCTAAGTTGTGGGCAGGACCTGAAATAAAATAGCCCAATATGGAGGGAGGGAGGTCCTCCTTTATAACATCTAGCCTAAAGGATAGAGTACTTGCTTGTCCTAAGAGGGCAAAAGCTTTGTCACCATTCAGGCAGTGCCCTGATCACTAGACTGATATCGATCTCCTTCAATGTCTCCTGTTGAACTTGTTTCACTTTAATTTAATAATTAAATATTAAATGAGCCAGAGAAAGAATTAGAATGACTGTATAGCTTAGTAGTTAGTGCAGGGGTCGGCAACCTTTTGGAAGTGGTATGCCAAGCCTTCATTTATTCACTCTAATTTAAGGTTTCGTGTGCCAGTAATACATTTTAACATTTTTAGAAGATCTCTTTCTATAAGTCTATAATATATAACTAAACTATTGTTGTATGTAAAGTAAATAAGGTTTTTAAAATGTTTAAGAAGCTTCATTTAAAATTAAATTAAAATGCAGAGCCCCCCAGCTAGTGGCCAGCACCCGGGCAGCGTGAGTGCCACTGAAAATCAGCTCGTGTGCCGCCTTCCGCACCCATGCCATAAGTTGCCTACCCCTGAGTTAGCGCATTCACCTGTGAGGTAGCTAGTCTGTCTTCAGATCCCTTGTTCCCCTTAAGAGAAGGGAGGATTTGAACGGAGGGTCTCCCACATGCTTGGTGAGTACCCTATCCATTGGCTAAAGGTTATAAGTAAAGGTCCCTTGCCTCAGGCTGTTTTGTGTGAACTTGCCCAAGGCGCCTGACATGCTACCTACCAGATCAGGCCCCTGCACATGACTTAGGTGTCCAAACACCTGTCTTCCCTGGTTTCAAATTGCTATTGGGCTTACGCAGGAGGGAGGCAGTAGTGTGTATGCCCAGAGGAGGCAGTAAAACTTAGGCACTGAGTGAGTTTAAGTGCTTGCAGGTTTAGGTAGCTGCCAAGCAGTTTTGTGGATTGCAGTGGTGCTTAAAAACGGGACATAGGTGCCTAACTACCTTTGTGGATTGAACCTGAGGGCTAAGAGCCTGTGCTTCTTCTCCAGCTGCAAAAACTGTCTCTGTACTACCCGACATCAAGTAGAGGGAAGTATAGCAATATGTGTTGGCCAGCGGTGAGCCATGGGATTTGTGTTCAGGTAAATCTCAATGGCCCCACTGCATTCCACAAAGGGCTCCCAAGAGTTATAGTTGCTACATCAGTCCACTGGCACTGTGGCATCACACTGCTGGCCAGGATGTGGGAGTGAATCTCACTTCCCCATCCAATCTACACTTCTCCCACTCAAAGTGAGGTTGCATGGGTGAAGTCAGTTTCACTCGTTTAATGTAACTGAATTTTAAAGTGCAGTTTTTTTCTGAAAAGTGACTAAAATTAGCACCTTCTTACTCTGCGGATCTGTCCATTGTCTGTATTCTGTCGTACCTGCTTATGTGTGAGGGAATAGAGAGACGGCTGACAGACACAGTAGAGATTAAAGAAAACCCATGGGTTCAGCTAGCCCTGCCCCACCTGCAGCCAATGACAGGCCTGGAAGGGAGAGAAAAGAAGAGAGCCTGGCTCAGTCAGGGGCTGACTGGTGAAGAGGTAGGAGCTCTCTGTGTGGCTATCTGAAGGCACAGATGCAACCTTCTGCCAATGCAGTCACTGGAAGCAAGCAAGCAAGCAAGCGTTTTCCCCTGCCAAGCCCCGACTGTGGGGAAACTGGACTAGAAGGACCTTGCCCCAAACTAAAGGACTTACATAGGGAGCAGTTCAGATAACAGATTCTGAGCCGGGCCCCCTCCCTCCCTCACAGTTGGGAGCAAGATCCATCTCCCCTCTCTAGGGGTGTGAGTGGCCCAGGACTATGAGGAAAAGGAGCGCAGGTCCCCCCCACCTCCAGTCCCTAACCAATGATCTAGCCGCTAGGCTGCCAGGCCACCAAAAGCCCTATCACATGTCCATGACAAAATAGGTTTTTACTCCAATTAGCTCGTTTGTTTCTGCAGAGCCAACCTAGCTGAAAGTATGAGCTGGATACTAGGCTCGACGAAGTGGGTATTCACCCACGAAAGCTCATGCTCCAATACGTCTGTAAGTCTATAAGGTGCCACAGGATTCTTTGCTGCTTAAGCTCTTTAGGGCAGAGATGTTTCATTTACTATGTTTGTGGTGCACCTAGTAAAATGGGTCCATGATCTAGCTGACCTCTAGGGACTAATGCAATATTTGTATTAAATAATACAATCTTGTGCACAGAGTTGTTGACTAAATTCCAGTTACAAGACTAATTAACTGCACTTTTGTGAAACCTCATTAAATGTGGATTCCATATTTATTGGCTGTTTCCATGTCAAATGAGGCATTTACAAGCAAAAAGATTATTTTTCTTTTAACTGCCAACCCTGTAAATTTTGACTGGGTTCATTCATTCTCCCACATTGTTATGCTATATAAAGCACATGGGATCTTTTATAGGAAAGGGCAAATATGCAGCATTTATTGAAAATACAACAGTTAGCATATGCTTTGTAGTTACACACACACACACTCTCTCTCTCTCTCTCTGTCCTGACAGTTGATGTTTATAGTTACCAGTCTGTTGTAGCTCGAGTCAATCTAATGGCCAGTTAGATCGAGCATGAGTATGGAGCTGGGCTCTTGTCGGTCGCGATCCAGTGCTCCGAGGCTTTGCAGGACTGAACCCACAGTTCCATGGCAAAACACCCCAGTTTTATAGCTGTAAATTCCCATTTGAGTCCATGCATTTTGCAATGTCATCCTGTAATCATTAATCCTTAAGTGGTGTTATCATTTGATGGTTATTGACAGGCTTCCCATCCTTATCTTCTATTTGTTGTCTCGCCTTCACGGTGCCTGCCTCACCTCTGAGGTTGTCAATGCTGCTAACATGTTTAGCACATTGGATACAATGGATATTTTCGGATTGTCTCCTGGTCTTTCCAAGTCTCTCACTTTTTCTTGACCATCTGGACATTTGTGATGGTTTTCACACCTTATCTTTTCCCAATGCATGCATTCCTCATTCTCACAAACAGTCTCTTACAGAAACCTTCAAAGGTATAAAGATAGCAGTATTGTATGTTCAGCAGAATACATTGTAAATCAAGCCTTGCTAAATCTTATAACTAAAACAATTCACATTGGGGCTTCAGGGCCTCAACATTCCTCTAACCTTAACATAGATACAATACAAGATCCTGTCTCTTACTTACTAAAACCTTAAAACAAAGAAATGTATATTTAACTAGCGTGCCTAATTTGTAATACATATAGGAAACCATAGTAGACATTATAACTTATCCTAAAAGAAAAGGGTGACCATAATCAGTCAGAAGGATGTTCTGGTCTGTTATTCCTTTCTGCTATTTAAAAAGGGTGGCTGACAGGATGAAATCAAATCATACATTAATTCTTATGGGACATTATAAAATCCTGTTCCTACAACATCAACACCAGTAATAATTCTGCCCCCATTTTGCTGTACAGACTGTAAAGTTGTACAGTCACAGTAGCCAGTAGAGGGAGCTCTCATGCAGTCAGATAAATTAAAGAAGGGCTCAGGACCTGTTGTCTGAGCTGCTTCCTTGGTTGAAAGTGCCAAGGAAAAGAATAGTAAAGTTATCTAAGTCCCAAAGAATTCACTGTCATCTTAAATTCATTGCAAGATGTTAATGCACACGAAGCTTAAAGCAAAATCACGTTAAATTTATTATATATATTGCTTCAACAATAGAATTAGAGCAAAAACCTTTTTTCCTCTCTTTCGGACTGATCCTGCAACCTATGCTCACCTGAGTAATCCTTTTTCAAACAATAAAGATTGCTCAGGTGAGCAAGGGTTGCAGAAACTGGCCCCTGTACAATGTTTGATTTGCAAGTAAAGCGATGGCATTGGCCCACAAAACTAATTACACACTCTCTTCCCCTGCCACTCTTATTTCTCAGCAATGGGGAGACTTGGTCGTGTTGGATACATCTCTCTACTCCATTTAAAAAACTGCGTAAGTATCAGTATCATGCATGCCAATGCACACTGACTGGTTTCAGAAAACAGCAGATACATAATTAAGAATATATAATCCCATATCACTTTGTTAGTCATCACATGCAAATGAGATATGCAAGACTTTAAAAACTAACATCCTGAATGTTTTGTATAGATCAGAGGTTCTCAAACTGTGTGTGGTCCACAAGCTCCATTCAGATGATCCGCAAATAGTTCTCTCTAAGGTGTGCACCTGAGTGGCCGCACTAGACAATGAAGGACCACCCACCTAATTAATGGAGCTGCGTAGGAGTAGCTCCACTAATTAGGTGCCTGGACCTTGGAGAAGATGCACATGTAAGGTGAGGTGGTGACCTTGCGGGGGAATAGAGGGTAGGTACAAGGGGCCAGTGGGGTGAGAAGAGGGGGTGGGGGGAATTAGGAATGTGTATGGCTGCAGCAGCCAGAGAAAGAGACAACTTTTCCCAGCTCCAAAGTGCTTTATAGTAATTAGCTAATAGTACAAACAACATTTGGAAAGATCATTAAGTGGTCTGCAGACACCCTCAGCAATTTTCAAGCAGTCCGTGGGGCAAAAAAATTTGAGAACCACTGATATAGATGTTTAAGATTCCATGATACTTTTTGCAAGCATAGGGGTTTTTGCTGGAGTCCTTGGTGACATTTTTAACTTCCCCTAATGCTATGCTTCATAGTGACTACTGACTGGCTCCTGCCTTCCATCCCTTAGATCGTAGTAGTAGTATTTTATGTTTGTATGTTGTATAATTTAGAATGAAGGCTTCTGCATTGGAATTTGATGTTCCTGGTCAAAATGTTCTGTGTAAATTAATTCTGTTTTGTGTGTGAATGAGGAATGGGTGTTAAGAGATAAGTGTGAAGGCCATCATTGAACCAGGCGGTAAATAGTCCCGCCATTTGGTGTCGGGGCGGGACACGAGGGTGAGGAAATGCAACATATGGAGCACAAGCATGTACAGTTGGTCCCTGGGTGCGGTCCAGAAGTGAACTGGCTGCAGGACACAGAGCCGGCTTGAAGTATGGAGTCGGGAGGCACCAGGAGGCTGCAACATGCCCCTATTGAAATGTCAGAGGAGGACAGATTGACAACTCCTATCAATGGGGACCTATCAATGGGGACAAGATAGCTGTGATCAAAATAGTATGAGACTTGATGAACGAACAAGATAAAGGATGAGAAAAATAATTTAAGAAAACAAGTATTCATCAAACAACAATTGATTACAGCATGACGGTGCAAAACTCATTGGTCCCAGTGAAGGAAAATCACTATATAAACTGGGTACCTTGCCATGAAACTTTGGGTTCATCCTGCTAAGACTTCCCTGGAGCATCATGTCACGACCAAGAGAACACGGCTCCTCCATACCTGTGATCAACCTAGCTGGCCACTAGATTGACCCAGATTCCGTACTGGTTAACTATGAGATTGGTGTGTGCGTGTGTGTGAATGCATATGCTAATTGTTGTATCTTCCCCTGAAAAAGATCCTGTGTGCTTCTTATAAGCATAACAAGCTGTCTGTAGAATTTTGGATCTTTTTGAAGGGCTTAGATCTGTTGGAATAGAGGCATTAGACTATAAAGTGTAATTACTAATTATAGTAATTTAAAAAGTTTATAGAACTCAATAAAAATGTTGTAATAAAAAGTTTAGAGGATTTAAGTTTAATGTTTGAAAATTCAGTAGCAATATTCTGTTGCTGACAATATGCATTTCCACACAGCATTACGGAAGAGTTGCACAGGAAGCAAAGACATCCCATTTTTGTAAAGGAAATATTTTTATATTGGTTATAAAACTTAAGAATAGCAATTCATAATGAATCAGTGTCTAAAAGAGTGTGCATATGTACAGGCCAGAAATAATCATGGTCTTGACAAACTCTACAAATCTTTTTCTCACAGTAAACAAAGTGAGGCACAGCAATATTTACATTGAACAATGAATATGTAAATATTGACATGAGGGAACAAAGTGTATTTATAAACAAGTAGCCATTTGACATTGTTTTCTTTTTGTTCTAGGTACTTGTCTGTAGCAAATGTATATTGCTTTTCTTTACCCAGAATTTTGTTTCCTGAACCACGGTAAAAAGAATCTCTCATGTGTATATGAAAAATCAGAAAAGCAAATCATTAAAGGTACCTCAAAGCCAAGTTTGTGTCATTATAATTGTGTACGTCTGAAAATGTTTGAGACCAAGGGCCAAATTCATGCATGAAGTAATCCACTGAAAACAGGGGAGTTATACCAGATATTAATCTGTCCCAAATATTTAAATTAAATATATTTAATTAATGCAGCAGAGGAAAAATATCAGACTACAAGTTTCAATTTTTGACCATTTCACAAGCAAGCATTCATGTTCAAAAATGTCAAAACATCTGTAATATGAGTTTCAGTTCAAGAGACAAGGTGAGTGAGGTAATATCTTTTATTGGACCAATTTATTTTGTTGAAAACTTGTCTTTTTCACCATTACACAGAGCTCTTCAGATCTAGGAAAGGCACTCAGAGTGTCACAGCTAAATACAAGGTGGAACAGATTGTTTAGCATAAGGAGTTAATGCATGTTGCAAGAGACCATTCATGGGGAAGTGGGCAGTTAACACCTCTGCAGTTCTGGGACAAAGGAGGGTTAGTAGGTTACAGGTTGCTGTAATAACCCATAAATTCAGTGTCTTTATTGAGTCCATGATTTTGTAGTGTCTAGCGAAGTTATGAATTTAATCTCCCAGTCTCATCTTTTTAAGGTGTTGTTCAGGCTTTCTTTGAAGATGAGGACTGAGAAGTCAGATATGAAGCGCCCATTCTGTGATAAGTATTCATCACAGGTGATACGGTATTTTTGTCTTATCATTATTTGGTGTGAGTACATTTGAGAGCATAGTGATTGCCTTGTTTCACATAGTTGTTATTGGGACATAAAACGCCTCAACTGAGGTACACTTCATGTTGTGACAGGCACGTGTAGGATCCATGGATCCTGAAAAATATATTGTGGGAGGTATTGATCATCATTAAGGCTATGATTGTCATGGAAGTCATGGAATCCATGACTTCCAGAGACCTCCCACATTTTTCACTTCAGCCCTGGGGCAGTGGGGCTGGAGCTGTCAGTCCCTGCACAGTTCACAGCCACTGGGCAGCAGGAGAACCCCAGCAGCTGCCCTGCCGGCACAGGCGGGGGTGGGTCCCTCCTCTCTTCCCATTTTGTCAGGGATATTTTCAGTAAAAGTCAAGGACAGGTCATGGGGTTCTGTGAATTTTTGTTTATTGCCTGTGACCTGTCCATGACTTTAACTAAAAATATCTGACAAAATCTTAGCCCTAATCATCGTAGTAGTGGAGATGCAGCTACAGATTTTGCATCTGCTTCTCTGACAGGGCTGGTGCCATTCTGAGTCAGTATGTCCTGTTCTGGGGGGAGCTTGCTTCTGATGATGAGCTTGGAGATGTTGAAGTGTTTAGTCCTGGGGGAATTCTGCACGTGTGCAGAATTCATGTCCCCCACAGATTTACTTGCTTCCCTGCAGAAAAATGACTTTCTGACAGGGAAGCTGCAAGAGCAGTCACACACCACACCTTAGCTGCGCAGGTACATTATTTCTATGTTTTCTGCCTTTTTTAGTGCGGAGATATAGGAAGAGGGGGACACACATCAAGGCCCAAATGGGGCTCTGGGTGATTGCTATTTCCCGCCACCCAACACAGATGTAATGAGGTTAAGTGGTGTCCATATAAAGAAATTAAAACTACTGATTATTCCTCAAGACAGGCCTTTAATGACTTGTGGCTATAAATGCAACACAGAATAGGAAAAGAAAAATTAAAGACCAGCATTGAATAAGGATTAATAAGTGACAAATTATATTGCAAACAAGCACAAGTACAAGTAATGTTATGCATTAGCTACTTATCACTATAAAAGCATGTTTTTAACATTGCCAGTTTTTTACCGATGACAGGCACGAGTACATGCAAAGCTATTATTACTTATTAACTATTAACCTTACTAGTTTTATTCCTGCCCTTAATAATTATAAGTACAAAGATACTATAAATTGATTAACAACTTTCTACTATTTCTAAACAGTTTAACACTAGTATTAAATTTTTACTACTATTTGTAATACTGCAGCACTAATATAATCTGAGATTAAATTATCCCGACACCATCATTTTTTAATACTATAGTGTCAGTACAACTTGAGATCAAAACAGCTCGAACAACTCAGACTTCTTTACTCCATTACCTTATTTTGCATGCAACCAGACTTTCTTTTAAAACCTTACCCTACCGAGAATATGTTACCTTCTAGTTGACCGATCTTTGCATTGGCCAGGTGCAGATAGTCAGTGCAGTTCAGATTTCCTTGGTTCAGGGGGTGCGGGTCAGACCGATCAAAGAGAATAACTTCTTAGACCAAGACACACACACACCGCCCCCCTGAGGTTCTACACATTTAATCTCATCTGACCGCTGTGTTTTGAAGCAGGTCAACCAATCAGGTTAGGTCAAATTTAGTGATGTCGCTTTGGCTGTATAATTCATGCTTACTTATTTTCGTGTAGCCAATTATTGTTTTAGTTTATAAATTATGCTCAAGGAGATAGCTTACTTCTATATAGCCCACTGTCTCAACTGTGTTTTTCCTTAGTTTTCTAGATAACTTACCTCTAAATGGGCTATTGGCTTGATTGTGGGTAAGGTTATCTTAATGACCTATGCCTAAAGGTCTAGCCCATCAAACCCACATAGGAATCATTTTTTTGGCTGCAGTTTCTCTTAACTACAAGTTTCAAAGGTGGTTTCAATAAGCCATACGTGGGGGCATGACCTATTATACCATATAGAAGACAGCATAAAATGTTGTCTGGTTGTAGATGTCTTTTGACCACAAGTTGCAGCTTAATTTTACAAAGCTCGCTCTATAAAGCTTCCAGAAGTTTTAGGCCCAATACTGGCAATTCTGTTGTTCATTTTAAGCTTGACAACACTTCTTGCTCAAATTAATCACATTTAGGACATGATACTACCTGCTATGGTTCTGTAACCCACTTGTATGGGATGGGAGTGTGTGCAGTATGAACAGGTTTGGTGTGCAGTTCAGGTTGGAAATCTACCTCGTGGGGTTAGTGTGGTTTATCTAATGATTTTTAACTCCTGGTGTTGTAATAATGTACTTTACCCGTGCCTTCAGTCCAAAAGAAAGACTGACTGAGAATTTGATCTTGAACCCAGGTGCTTGAGACAAGTGTTTTCTAAAAAAGCTACCCTGCATGTTTGCATATCAAAAGGCAGATTCCAGTTCAAAGATGACAATCCTTGAACTGAACAAACTGAACATAGACGGCTTCTCTTGGGAGGCAAGCTAATACTTTCAGCCATGAAAACCACTTGGCTCCTGTAAGAATATAATGGAAGTTGATTTTCAAACTCTGCTTTTTCCAAAAACACTGGTCTACAATTTTTGAGAAGTCGTCTGCTTCAGAGATAAAATGTGGTATTTATTATGTATTTTGATGTGCTGAATTCAAATATGACAATTAAAACAACTGATTGGCGACTGTTTCTAAGATATTTAAGTTTTTACATTTTATGTCTATGTATATTGTGTAGATAGTAGAGTTTTAATCATAAATTGTAAACCTAGGTCTTTTCATGTGTTTATGGTTGCTTTACATGATAATATTTCACCTGTCCTGTTTATGTAACACTTTAAAAATCAGCAAAAGGGTTATATAAATAAAATTTATTATGAAACAAAAGGCAAAAAACTATTATGTACATAGTTTAGTCCTATTCAGTGTCTACTCGGCGCTTCTTGGCTTGTCTCTTGTATTCATTAAATGGAGCATCTCTTGTCACTGTCCAGCAATAGTCTGCAAGCATTGATGGGCTCCAATGGCCCTGATAGTGTTTCTCCATTGTTGCAATGTCCTGGTGAAATCGCTCGCCGTGCTCGTCGCTCACTGCTCCGCAGTTCGGTGGAAAAAAATCTAGATGAGAGTGCAAAAAATGTATCTTTAGTGACATGTTGCAACCAAGGCTTTTGTATGCCTTGAGGAGGTTTTCCACCAACAACCTGTAGTTGTCTGCCTTGTTGTTTCTGAGAAAATTTATTGCCACTAACTGGAAGGCTTTCCATGCCGTCTTTTCCTTGCCACGCAGTGCATGGTCAAATGCATCATCTCGAAGAAGTTCACGAATCTGAGGACCAACAAAGACACCTTCCTTTATCTTAGCTTCACTTAACCTTGGAAATTTTCCACGGAGGTACTTGAAAGCTGCTTGTGTTTTGTCAATGGCCTTGACAAAGTTCTTCATCAGACCCAGCTTGATGTGTAAGGGTGGTAACAAAATCTTCCTTGATTCAACAAGTGGTGGATGCTGAACACTTTTCCTCCCAGGCTCCAATGACTGTCGGAGTGGCCAATCTTTCTTGATGTAGTGGGAATCTCTTGCACGACTATCCCATTCGCAGAGAAAACAGCAGTACTTTGTGTATCCAGTCTGCAGACCAAGCAAGAGAGCAACAACCTTCAAATCGCCACAAAGCTGCCACTGATGTTGGTCATAGTTTATGCACCTCAAAAGTTGTTTCATGTTGTCATAGGTTTCCTTCATATGGACTGCATGACCAACTGGAATCGATAGCAAAACATTGCCATTATGCAGCAAAACAGCTTTAAGACTCGTCTTCGATGAATCAATGAACAGTCTCCACTCATCTGGATCGTGAACGATGTTGAGGGCTGCCATCACACCATCGATGTTGTTGCAGGCTACAAGATCACCTTCCATGAAGAAGAATGGGACAAGATCCTTTTGACGGTCACGGAACATGGAAACCCTAACATCACCTGCCAGGAGATTCCACTGCTGTAGTCTGGAGCCCAACAGCTAGACTAGAGCCAATCAACAATTTTAAGCATCATTTTCGTTCTCAGTGACCCACAATTAGTAAAGTTTGACTACATTTATTTCAGAAGCATTTTGGCTGTAGAGCAGTGAAATTTGTCTGATGGACTGAAACATTCTACAAATATTGGTAGCCCAACAGTGCATTTTTGGAAAATGAAGCAAAATCTAGTTAGCTAATCTTTTAATACATCTGGAAAAAATAAGGAATGTACTAGTTTTACTTACTTTATTAGTTGTAGCATTATGGTACTTCACAACTCCAAAGTCTTGCACTGAGGAATATCCTAGCTCAAGAGCTGTTTTTTTTTTCTTGTTTGTGTATTTATTTTATCCACTGATGAGATGCACCTATCAATTAGTCTCTCAAGGCCCATTTATAATAAAAGCAATTTAAAAACTGTACTAAAAGTTTTTATAACCTAGTTAATCTTAGCTAATATACACTCCACAGCTAGGATAGCAAACACCCAAATTAGGTGCTATTTAAAACCTATATGGATATGGGAACATGAATCGACAAAGCTATCATGATGGGGGGGATCACAGGCTTTTCAAATTTAAAATTACAATCAGCTTTAAAAATAGAGTAAGTTCATTTGTTTATTTGTGTTTATGATGCTAGTGCAGAGGTGGGTAAACTATGGCTCGCTGGCCACATCCAGCCCACGGGACCGTCCTGCCTGCTGGCCCAGTCCTTGAGCTCTCGGATGGAGAGGCTAGCACCTGGTTCCTCCCCTGCTGTCCCCGCTCCCCCACAGCCTCAGTGCACAGCCAGCGCTCTGGCCTGCCACTCCTGCTGGGCTGCGTGGCTGGCTCCAGCAGAGCAGTGGGGTTGAGAGCTCTTGCTACTCTGAGCAGCATGGTAAAGGGGCAGGGAGAGGGGGGGTTGGATAACGGGCATGGGGTCCCAGGCGGCAGTCAGGGTGTTATGCTATACAAAACACACTGGATCTTTTTAGAGGGAAAAGGCAAATACGCCACATTTATTGAAAATACAACAGATAACATATGCTTTTCAGTCACACACACGCACATACACTCCTGCCAGTTGAGGTTTATTATTACCAGTCTATTGTAGCTCGAGTCAATAATGGCCAGTTAGATTGAGCACGAGTATGGAGCTGGGCTCTGTCGGTCACAATCTGATGCTCTGAGGCTTTGCAGGACTGAGCCCAGAGTTCAATGGCAAAACACCCCTGCTTTATAGTTGTAAATTCCCATTTGAGTCCATGCATTTTGCAATGTCACCCTGTAACCATTAATCCTTAAGTGGTGTTAATCTTGGGGTTCTCTGCTATTATCATTTGATGGTTATTGTTGGGCTTCCGATCGTTATCTCCTATCTGTTGTCTCGCCTTCGCAGGCGCCTGCCTTACCTCTGAAGTCGTCAATGCTGCTAACACGTTTAGCATCGGATACAATGGATGTTTTCGGATTGTCTCCTGGTCTTTCCAAGTCTCTCACTTCTTCTTGACCATCTGGACATTTGTGATGGTTTTCACACCTTATCTTTTCCCAATGCATGCATTTCTCATTCACACAAACAATCTCTTACAGAAACCTTCAAAGATATAGAGATAGCAGTATTGTATATTCAGCAGAATACATTGTAAATCAAGCCTTGCTAAATCTTATAACTAAAACAATTCACATTGGGGCTTCAGGGCCTCAATATTCCTCTAACCTTAACGTAGATACAATACAAGATCCTGTCTCTTACTTACTAAAACCTTAAAACAAAGAAATGTATATTTAACTAGAGTGCCTAATTTGTAATACATATAGGAAACCATAGTAGACATTATAACTTATCCTAAAACAAAAGGGTGACCATAATCTGTCAGAAGGATTGTTCTGGTCTGTCACTCCTTTCTGATATTCAAAAAGGGTGGCTGACAGGATAAAATCAAATCATACACTAATTCTCATAGTATAATTATAAAATCCTGCTCCTACATGGGGACAGGGAGTGAGGGGGGTTGGATAGGCATCGGAGTCCCAGGGGGCACCTCAGGGGGCAGGGGTGTGGATAGGGGGAGGGCAGTTAGGGGACAGGGATCGGGGGGTGTTTGGATAGGGGGCGGAGTTCCAAGGGGGTGGTTGGGAGGAGAGGGTGGTGCAGGGATGGGGAACATGGGTGGGTGGTGTGTTGGATAGGCTTGAGATTCCAAGGGGGCCTGTCAGGGGGCAGGGGTGTGGATAGGCGTTGGGGCAGTTGGGGACAGGGAGCAGAGGGCATTGGATAGAGATTGGGGTCCTGGGAGGGGGCAGTCAGAGGACAAGGAGCAGGAGGAGTTGGATGGGTCAGCAGTTCTGAGGGGGGCAGTGAGGGGGCAGGAAGTGGGAGAGGGCAGATAGGGGGCAGGAGCCAGGCTGTTTGGGGAGGTACAGCCTTCCCTACCTAGCCCTGCATACAGTTTCGCAACCCCAATGTGGCCCTTGGGCCAAAAAGTTTGCTCACCTGTGGTAGTGCTTAGCAATCAACCAAGAACAGAGGACCCATTGTACAAAAATAAACTAAGAGGCAGCCTCTGCCCCAAAGAATATACAATAGAAGTAGACAAGCCAGAAAAAGGAGAGGGGATAGGAATGAACCGATAACCAGCATGAACTATGCGGTGACAGCAAACATCATGTTAATGCCTACTTTTTTTTTTTTGTGAGGGGTGTCCTTCAATTCTTATTGGTGTAGACAACTAGAGGTTGGGGATGTCTATGGTTTGCATTAATAAATAAAGAAAACACTGAGTTTGGAACAGAAGCTCATTTATCTCACTTTAAAAAAGTGGACAAGTTAGTCATGGTACAAACCTACTCATTCAGGCAATATGTAACAGCTCTTATTTTATTACCTTTTAATGCTCGCCCCTCCTGCCCAATAAAAAATTGTCCATGCCCCTTTCAATGGGATTCTACTGGGAAGGAATTAGCTATCAGTTCTCAAAACTGTGAGTTGAGACCCTATTTTAATGGGGTCATCAGGGGTGGCATTAGATTTTCTGGGACCCAGCTCTGAAGCAGAAGTCTGAGCCCCACTGCCCAGGGCTGAAGCCAAAGCCCAAGGGCTTCAAACCTAGGTAGCAGGGGTCAGGTTACCCATCCCCCCACCCCTCAGCTGAAGCAAGCCCTTGGGCTTCGACGTGCCGACTGCAGCATCCCGTCTCCCCTCCTGGGGTCATGCAGTAATTCTTGTTGTCAGACAGGGGTAGCAGGGCAAGGAAGTTTGAGAATGGCTGGATGGAAAGAACACGGAGGGGATGAGCGCAAACAGCCAATCAGCACCTGGGAGAGAGTTCCTGTGAAAACTGCAGCAAGCCCTGCAATCTGTTTGCTACAGAACATCAGTGAGACAAGATGAGGGAATAGCTTTTCTTGGACTAATATTACCTCACCCAGCTAGTCTCTCTAATATCCTGGGGACTGCCGGGGCTACAACTGCACTGCATACATAAAACAGTGTTACCTCCCTGCCTGAACTGCTCCTGCACCAGGGCTGGCCCAGATTCTTCCTTGTAGTTTCTTCCCCCCAAGCCAGCAATGCTGCTAGTAGCCAGGGTGGTGGTGGTGGGGCAGGTCTCTCAGTTCTGCGCCCAGAGAACTGTATGGCCCCCATTTGACCCCCCGCACCACATGACTTTGGCTTTGCAGATGGAGAACGAGAACGTGCCCGTGCCCGTGCCCGTGCCCGTGCCCTCCCACCGCAGCTCACTCAACCTGCCTCTCGAGGGACCCTCCGCTCATGCAAACTGTTATCCCCGGGTCCCCCCCTAGCTCACAGGCGTCTGTCTCCGCCCCGCTTTCGCTCGCGTGCGCCGCTCCCTCTACACGCCTCCACCCAGCCCCAGTGGACTGCAGCAACAATAGCGCCGCTGCTGCATATAGGCTAGCTGCGCGCGGGGCCTTTCAAAGCAGCATCAGCAGGACCCCTCCTTAGGGGTGTCTCCTGCACTGCCTGAGAGCCACGGCCGCTTTCAGAGCGTTTCTACTGGTTCCAGCATGCTTTATCCTCTGCTCTTTCTCTCTTCCCCGACTCAGCCTGCCCCCTCCCCGTCCACTGATCATTTAGGAAAAGCGCTGTACGCAGGCCGTGCGCAGGCACCTAAAGATAGAGAAGGACCCTACCCGCTATACTAGTGAGGTGGTAGCCGAACAGTCTCAAGCACAGCGGCAGCAGCCGACAAGCGCCTGCGCCTGCTGACGCCTGTAAAGATGGAGCCGCAAGACCAAGCGCGCGCCCTGCAGCGAGAGTAGGGGAGAGGACGGAGCGCGCGCACGCTGCAGCGTGAGGCGGGAAAAGAGGTGGAGGTCAGGAAAGGGGAGTTGTATCGCGTGCGCACGCGCACGGAGGTGTGTGTGAGTTGGACTTGTGCCGACGGAGGGCACGCGGGCGGCCGGCGGCGCGGGGAGCGAGCAGGGTTCGGTGCTCGGAGCCGCCGCAGTCGCAGGGGAGCGCGCAGGAGTGTCGCGCGCCCTAAGAGCCGCCCGGCAGCGCTGAGGAGACGGCGACGGTGGCGGCGCGGGGCGGGGCCCGGAGAGTAAGTGACACCTAGAGGCGGGCGCCGGCTGAGCCGGGCACGCAACTTCCACGGGACTGAGGAGCCGCCGCAGCCAGGAGACGCGACTGAGCGAGCCCGCGGCTGCCGCCCCCACCTCTTCAGGGAAGACCAGGCGAAGGAGGCGCCGGGGCCGCTGCGGAGCGAGTCCGGAGCGGCTGAAGTTTAGACCCGCCGCGGGGCGGGGACGCGGAGCCGCATCCATCCCCCGGGCCAGGGAGCATGAAAGTTCCGCTCCGGCCTCGCCGCTGCTTCCGGCTGCGTTTGGCGACAAGGCGCCACTGCCCACTGCGCTGAGAAGCGGCGGCGGTGGGTCCGTGCCGGGCCTGAGGGCTGGGGAGAGACGCCAACAGCTCCATCGGCGGCCTCTGGGGATCCCCTCAGAAAGTACCTGTGGTGCTGACGCCCCCGGTTGGAAGTTCGCGAGAAACGAAACTTGAGGGAAATCGTGAAAAACACTGAAAACTGGAATAAAAAAAAAGCTCCCCGAAATCAGAGGATCCTGCAAACACCCCTTCCCCGACTGCGTCACCAGCAGCCTCACAAGGGAATCACTGGAGATTTAATTTTTTTAATGCATTTGAAAGGATTTTTGTTAGTGTGTTTCTTGGGTAAAGGCCTTGTCTTTCACCTTGCGGAGTTTGTTGGGGGAGAAGAACGGAGGGGAAAAACATCTCCTTTCTGCTGGGCAGGGCTTGGAGGTGAAACGTTGGTGGCTACTTCTCCAGCTGGGCACTTCTCCCCACGCTATCCCTGACTTTGTATGTGTGTGTTTTGTTTTTGGTATTGAAGCAGTTTGATTCTTTGCCTAATAAACTTTTTCGTTCAAATCCACAATGGAGCCTGGCAATATGGACTATTTCTGTGATCAGGTGCAGCAGAAAGATGTGAGTCGCAGAATGCAAATCGGCCAAGAGTTGCTGGAGTATCTGGCTGACCCAAGTAAATGCACTGACCTCGAGCAGGATCAGCAGCGCCTCGATAAAGTGATTGACGAATTAACAGGATGGGTTAACTCTAGTAATTTTAAGGTAAGAATGTTGTGCAGAGGTTGTGTGTAACAGGATTTTCCATGTTAAAAAGGAATGGTGCTCTTAATTATCCTTAAATCATAAACGAGCACAACAGGACGGCAATTTCTCTTGCCTATCATATCCTGTTTCTTTCTTCTTTCCTTCCACAGAGAGAGGTTTTTCAGAAAAGTGAATTTTGTTGGTTGGAAAGATTTGTTTTACAACGTATTTCTGGCCTGTAAGAGGAGTTCATATTTTCTGCTTTCATGTTGTATAAAAATAGTACTAGCATTTGTCATTTAAAATATTGCATTAAGAAAAGTAATTTATGGAGAGATGTTTTGGTGCATCTTTTTTTTGTGTGTGTGTGGCTCTTGATTATGGACAGCTAAAAGCAAACATCCCTGTTTTCTCACATTGTGTGTCATCCTGATTTTTGACCACTCCCATTCCATATACCCTATATTCACTCAGGTACGTATTTTATGGAGTTGCCTTTATTTTCTGTAGGCTATACAAGTGATATTTCACTAAATGCGTATTGTATCATCATTTCTGTTTCGTAGGGGTTAACTAGTGATTGCTGTTTCAGGGTCCAAGTGTAAATTTGCGTTTATCCATGCTATCTTTTGTATAGTTTCCCAGCATGAGTAGTTATGTTATATCTTTCTCGAGGTCTGTGGTGACTCATGTTTCAAATTGTTCTTTATTCATTTTTAGCAGATGTATACAAGAAACTGCTAATTCTGGGTTCATGGAGTGAATGTGGGCAATTCTCTTGCCTTTGGATACCCAGTAGAAACATTGGCAACGTGGTCATATTGTCCACTTGGGTAACTATTTAACTGCAGTTGCTTTGCACTTCAGTCAGCTGGTGGCAGTGTTGCTCCACAGTGCTGGACTCAGGTCCCTTAAGTGAGCATAAGGGTTTTTTTTGTTTGCAGGGCTAGTTCTATATACAAAATTGATTGTTATGTACTTATGACTGCTTGATTTACCAGTCATTTTCAAGTACCTCTCAAATTAATTCTGTTGAGTCAATAGTTCTCTGAAGATTACAGCTCAACAGGCAAGTATCGGAACAGTTTGTACAGTATAGTAGTACGTTTGTAATGGTGGCACAGTAATTAAACTTTTTTAAAGCATTTATAGATGTTGCAGATCTGTGAACTATTTTATAACATTTACACCTGATTTTAGGATTGAGCTCTGAAAACTGTCAATTTCAGCTATTTTCACAAGCACATAAATTATTACAGGTCGTGTTAGTGTAGAGATGGCTCCTTATTGAATATTTAGCACAATTGTGTGTCCTTGGTCTTAAATTGCTGAATTTGGAGTAGAGATATTTCATATAGGTGCATAGCAAAATTGGGTAGGTTTGAAAGAGATAAATGCTTTTAGTTTAGATGATGAGCAACTGATTATGTTTTTCTCGGCAGGATGTTAATTTAAAAAAAGTGCTCACTTAAGATAGGCAACAAAGACAAGCATCACTTCTGTGTGTTCTGTGTAAAAGTTCACAAAAGATACTATTAGCTACAGATAAATCATGCTCTTTTCAAAGTGTAACTTCTTTCTCTCACATCAGAATGTTCAGTTTGCTTTAGATGTAAAGATGACTGGGCGCCTTGTTCTTTTAAGACTGGTGGAAAGGCAAGAAATATGTAATATTATGAATTATCAAATACTGTACTGTACAAATAAGGCTCTTATAGAGCTTAATAGACTTTAATAATGTAAAAGGCTTGCAGGCTAATTAGGCTAATTAGGATTGATTAATTAATTTTGGCATTGAATTTTATACACACAAAGAGCAGGATCTCCCCCCGCCTCCTTCAAAAACAAAAAACCCCAGAGATGTTACATCAATACAAGGGTAGTAGGAATTGTAATACTGGACTCCTCCAATTGCTCAGTTAATCCAGTATCCTGTCTGTGATGGTAGTCACCATGAGATGCTTTAAAGGAAGATTAAGAATCTTTTCCTTGCGCTTGAGGAGTTTGTGTCTTCTGTACTTTATTTTATAGCTGCAGCAGTGGATGTTATCCATTTAAGTGTCTTAAGTTTATTTTATAGCTGCAGCAGTGGATGTTATCCATTTAAGTGTCTTAAGTTTATTTTAATCATACTAGACTTGAATGATAGTCCTCTGTTAATGAATTCCACAGGTTAATTGTGTGAGAAAATGATTTTATTCATTTTCCAAGGGACTGTCAACTTGATTCTTTCTTTCAGTGTTGAATTCATTTAAATAATTCTGTACTGAAGGATTAAGATTTTTTAAAGTGTGCCCTTCATGACCTTTGATCTGTGAACTGAATGTAAACTGTTAAGGTATTGGATTCATGATACCATAGATACACAATTTCAGTGTGGTTGCTGCTGCATCAGTAGAATGGAATTGCCAAGACACCAGTCATCTTCCTTGCAGCAATGAAACTGAGGGGGAAAAAACCTCTATTTACGTTAATTTCCACCCAAAAATTGGATTCGCTTAACATAGTTTTGCTTAAAGTAGCATTTTTCAGGAACATAACTACAACATTAAGCAAGGAGTTACTGTACCCCTGATTGAATCCTGGGGTGGGGGGAAGCCCACGGTTGCTATGGCTGCCGCTGGACCGCTGCCGGGAGCTGTGGCTTCTCCTGCCAACCCCAGGGTCAGCTGCATGGGCTGCCAGAGCCCAAGTGGCTGCAGAGCCGCTTCAGCAGTGGCCAGTGTGGCTGCTGCAGAAGTCACGGAGCCCTAGTGATGATGCAGAAAAGGCAGAAGTGTTCAGTAAATATTTGTCTTGTATGTGGAAAGAAGCATGATGAGGTATTTTTATCATTTGATGAAGTGCTTTCCAGTCCATTAGTAATTGAGAATGTTAGTTAACATCTAATAGGGATAAACATTTTTAAATCAGCAGGGCCAGATAACTTGCACCACAGAATCCTAAGAGTTGACTGTGGTCTTTGGTCTGATGATGATTTTTAAATAAATTTTGGAATATGGGGGAAATTTCAGAAGACTGGAAGAATGGTAAATATTGTGCCAGTATTCAAGAATGGCAAGGGGGATGACCCAGGTAACTATAGGCTAGTTAGCTTGACATAAATCCTGGGCAAAATGGAAAAGCTGATAAGGGATTCAACTGATAAAATATTCAAGGATAGGAATATAGTTAATGCCAGTCAACATAGTTTTGTGGAAAATAGGTGCTGTCAAACTTAATTTCATGTTTTGATGAGATTACAAATTTAGTTGAGAAAGGTAGCTGCATGGAGGTAATATACTTATGCTTTTGTAATGCATTTTACTTAGAATCACACAATATTCTGATTAAAATGTGAACACAATATCAATAGAGCACAAGTTAATTAGATAAATAACTGGCTAACTGACATCTCAAAGTAGTTGTGAAAGGGGAAATATCATTGAATGAGGGTGTTTCTAGTGGGCATCCACAGGGATCTGAAGCTATTCATCATCTACATCTGATGATCTGAAGTAACTATAAAGTTAGCAAAGATAAAATTTTGCAGATTATTTAGCATTGGCAGAATGGTAAACGATGACAGTCTCACACAGCGATATGGATTGCTTGATGAGTTGGACCCGTTCAGACAAAATGCATTTTAATCCATCTGAATGTAAAGTTAAACATTTAGGAACAAGAAATGCAGGCCATACCTACAAAATGGGGTAATATATCCTGGAAAGCAAGAACTATGAAAAGGATTTAGGAATCATAAGTGAACAAGCAACTGAATGCAAGTTCCCACTCTGATTCTATGGCAAAAAAAGCTAATGCTACATTTGGATGTATAATGGGTGTAGCAAACAGGAGTAGGGAGAAGATTGTCTTTATCTATGGCATTGGGGAGACAGTTCTGGTATCCATGTTTTAAAAAGCCTGTTGACAAATTTGTAGAGGGTGCAGAAAAGAGCCACAAAAGATTTTAGGGCTGAAAAAATTCCTTGGTTACTTGATTAGTGTGTAAGTACCTTCATGGGAAGAAAATATCGCACCAAAGGATTCTTTAAATTTAGCAGAGAAAGACAACAAGAACCAATGTCTGGAAGCTATAGTCACACATTCTAACTGAAAATAAGGCACAGTTCTGTAGCCATTGTGGTAATTCATCATTGGACCAGACCATCAAGGATCTTTTGATGTCATATAAAGACTGCATGCCTCTCTGGAAGATATACTTTGGCCAAACACAAGTTTTTGGACTCCAATACAGGAGTAACTGAGTGAAATGTAATGGACTGTGAGATATTCAGGAGATCAGACTAGATGATTTAATTGTCCTTTCTTGTCTTAAACTCTACAGATCTCTGATAAAATAGAACCCTTGGTTCTGCCTCATCTCCATTGCGTCTGTGTCTGTTGGTCCTTTGTGCAGCTTCTTTCTGGGTGTTGTCCCAATGCTGTTCAAAGAGGGTGTTTTCAAAAGAAGGTGCTTGCTTCTAACCTCCAGGGCTGCTCAGATGGTCCCCAAAGCCAGCTGCCCAGTGCTGTTCTTTAGTGAGTCCACTTGACAAGCTTTATTGTTCTTGGGTCTGGCTTCCATCCCCTCTCCAACTGCAGCTGTGTGGAGGTGCTTGCCTTCCATTCCTTGCTCATTCACACCTCATTCATTCAACAGGGCAATTGAATAAAGCGAGGAGGGAGGGGGAAGAGATCTTATTCTACTCTTAGCAAAAAGACTTTTTTTTTAACATTATACCAAGGCTCAATACAATGTTTTCTATATAAGGATCTCATACAAAGTTATATGAAAATAGAGGCATAATACAAAGTCATATGAAAGTTATGTGAAGATGCTTAATGCAGAGATTCATCTACACCAACTTGATCCAAGAACTCTTAAAACTCCTCACTGCCCTGGGCTTTAAAATCAGAGACGTTCATGCTTACTCGGATTCAAAGCATAGTTCATTGGAGCAGTGTTAGATTCCAGATCAGTGAGTTTACCTTAAGAAAGATTTCAAATGATAGTGAGCTTCATCAACCAACTTGGATTACCCCAAGACACTAGTGCGAACATGCCTCAAACTCTTGGGATGCATGATCTCATACACCTATGTGATGAGATTTGCCAGACCTCACTATGTTCCATGCAGGAGCAGTTGAAATCAGTGTGTCTGTCCAACAGGCATCACATGGACAATGATATTCACAGACCAGGAAGAATTCCTCATAAAACTGGTGGAAAGACCCTCTTTAGGTGTGGAATGGAATACCTGTGCTTACGAAGATGTTGGTGACACATGCTTCCATTTAGGAATAGAGAGTTCATCTAGATCACCATCAAACTCAAGATTCATAAGGTAACCATAGGTCCTCTCTCCTTATGATCCACCTGGCATACAAAGCATTCCTATCTGAACTCCACAGATCCATGTAACATCACCACAGCTAGGCATTTGCCAAAAGATGAGGTAGCAGGATTTCCTCTGCTCTGTTAGGAGGCCATTTTGACTTTGGGCTTGGTGCATTCTGAATTAGATCACACCAGTGGCTCTGCACCTTCCCAGTTGTCAGAATATGTTGGCAGATCAGCGCAGCAGGCAGTTCTCAGGCAACCATGAGCAGGACTGGATTAACTTTTTGTGGGCCCGGTGCCAAACATATTTGTGGGCCCCCAGTGGGGAAATAGGGCATGTGATGGTGGGGGCGGTCTGCAGAGTGAAGGGCCGGTTGCAGGCAACGAGGCACAGTGGGAGTGGCCCCACTCAGCCCAGCACAAGGCCACTGGTTACAGACCCACAACTTCTAGACACACATTGCCCTACCCAGCCCTGTGCTGCCAGCGTGCCCCTTCCACACTGCCCCCCTGTCCAGTGCCTTGCCCTTATGCCAGCACCCCCTCACCCAGAGACTTCCCCACAGATCCCTATGCCCAGCACCCCGCCCCTGCCTAGAGACCCCTCCTGCTGACCTCCCACCACAACTGCACAGCACCCTGCACACCATACCCCCTGCCCAGATCCCCTACTGTCCAGCACCCCCTTCACAGTCCCACCATCCCAACTGTATAGTGCCCCATATTCCTGAGGGAATTCTGCATCACATTCTGTGCATAATATTTTAAAATTCTGAATTTATTTAATAATAAATGCGGAAGCTCCACCACGGCAGTGAGGAGCACAGGGCGCAAGCTGCATGGAGGTGGGAGAATACCCTGCAGCCTCCCCTGCCCCTCTGGGACAGGGATTTGGCAGTGAGACTGAACCTGACGCTGACACAGCACAAGGGCCAGGCCTGCCACAGAAACACCCTAGGGCCCTGCCCCTTTTGCGCCAGGCACACCAGATGTGGGCAGGGAAGCTCAGCCTGGCAGCAGATCCAAGTGCGGGAGGACTTAGTGTAGAGGTATCCAGATGGGGATGAGAGGGTTTAGGGGGGTAAGAGGGTTTAGGGGATGGCAGTCTGGGTACAGGCAGCTCTGTGGGGGATCTGGATGCACAGGGAGGTGCCAGGTGCAGGGGCAATGGGAGTCTGCAGGGGGGATCAAGCGAAAGTGGTTGGAGCTTAGAGGCAGTGGGGAGTCTGGGTGCAGAGGAGGTGGGGTTGTTGTACTTAAGGTACTGCACAGGATCTCTTCAGGGGCAATAAGACAAACATCACATTCATTGGTAATACATGCATCAGTCAACACTGTATCGTATTCATATAATCTGTATTACACTCACATACACACAAGCCCACTCCGTCTTGTTGTTATCAACTAGTTGCTCCCCTTAACTTCACTGGCCAGGTGAGTTAGACGGGAGGGGTGGAGCGGAGCCAGGCTTCTACCGGTTCGAATCGATGCTCTCATGTTGACAAGATGAGACCCAGGGTCCTCTGCAAGACACCTCACATTTATAGCAGCTTCCCTCTCATGCAAATCAGTACTAGATTCAAAATCTGTCTGTGTCCTTTATGCTGCTTCCTTCTGGGAGTTGTCCCGTTGCTGTTCAAAGAGGGTGTTTCTAAAAGAAGGTGCTTGTTTCTAACACCCCCCCTCCCCCCAGCCCGTCAATATGTCAGCTCTTCTTCAGTGAGCCCATTTGACAAGTTTTATTGTTGTTGGGTCTGGCTTCCATCCCCTCTCCAACTAGCTGTCTGGAGGTGCCTGCCTTCCATGCCTTGCTCATTCACACCTCATTCATTCAACACAGCAATTGATTAAAGGCGGCGGCGGGGGGAATCTTATTCTGCTCCAAGCAAAAAGGCACTTTTCTTCTACTTTAACTATCCTTAGGGGCTATAACATTGTGCGTTAAGCCTTGGTATAGTTTTCTATAAGTTTTTTTTCTTCATAGGGATCTGATACAAAGTTCCTGTATTAAAGGACTTGATACAAAGTTGTATGAAAATAGCTTAATATACAGGGTTACATGAAGAGGCATAATACAAAATCATATGAAAGAGGCTTAATACAAGGTTATATAGAGAGGCATAATACAAAGTCATATGAAAGTTATGTGAAGATGCTTAATATAGAGATTTATCTACAGGGTTCATTTGGGTGTGGGTGTAGGTGGTTGGGGCTCAGTAGAGAGGGTATGGGGGGGGCTCATCAGGGTGGTACAGATGCAGGGGAGGTGGGGCTTGTCAGGGTGAGGGTTTGATGGGCCTGTTTAACAGGGGAGCCCCAGCTACTGCCAAGGGGATCCGAATGCTGGGCCCCTGTTTCCCCTATCCCAGGGATCGGCAACCTTCAGCACGCGGCCCACCAGGGTAAGCTCTCTGGTGGGCTGGGCCGGTTTGTTTACATGCCGCATCCGCAGGTTCGGCCAATTGTGGCTCCCACTGGCTGTGATTTGCAGCTCTAGGCCAATGGGGGCTATGAGAAGCTGTGGCTAGCACGTCCCTCATCCTGCATCCCCCTCCATTGACCTGGAGTGGCAAACCATGGCCAGTGGGAGCCACGATTGGCCGAACCTGCGGACGCAGCAGGTAAACAAAGAAACAGGCCTGGCCCACCCGGGGGCTTACCCTGGCGGGCTGTGGTCCGAAGGTTGCAGATCTCTGCCCTATCCCCTTCTCTTCCCCATCCCATGCCCTTTCCCCACTGCCTCTGTCCCCTTGCCCTGCCTGCCCTACTACGGGCACTCACTGTTGTACAAGATGGAGGATGGCTCCCAGCACACAGAAGGGAGCTCAGCCAGCACTAGGACGCAGAAGGTGGTGTCCAGCTGTAAAGTCTCAGGATCTGAGTAGCACCTTCTTTTTTCAGCTGGGCTGTGCAGCTCTGCAGGCAGAGTAGGTCTGCTCGTTCCACTCCCCTTCCCTAAGACCCCACCTTGCCTCTTCTCTGCCTCCTCTCTGCCACCACCCTCCTGCTAGCAAACAGCTGATCGAAACAGCTGATCGGTGGGAGGGTGGGAACGGAGCAGGCTGTGAGAGGAGGCAGTGGAGGGGCGTTTGGCTGCCCTACTGCAGCAAGAGCCTCCTCAGTGCCAGGAGCACCAAGCTTCTGCCTCCCCCAGAAGAGAGTGGGGGGCGGAGAAGAGTGGCCTTGGCCGGGTTCCCCCCTGGAATGTCGGCCCGGCTCCATGGTGCCAGTGGCTCCATGGCAAATCCGCTACTGACCATGAGTGACCCTCAAAGACAGACCTACAGAACATTTTTCATAAGTGGAGATGTATATCGATAGACCTCTTTGCCCTGCAGACCAGACAAGTGTAACGTCTTATTTCAGAAGGTATGCAAGTTCAGGCTCCCTGACAGACATCTTCTCTTCCCTCAGACATTTAAGCTTATTGTATGCCTTTCCACCAATCCCCATGATCCCGAGGGTTCTGAGAAAGCTATTACAAAGCACAGGACTGATGATTATGATGATCTCCCTAACATAGGCTAAGTAGTTCTGGTATTCAGATCTGATGATCATTTCAGTACAGCCCTTCTTCATTTTATCCACTCTCCTGGTGTTTCACAGAACAATGTTCAGATCAAGTTGGATATCCGGCATGGTAACTGGATGATGTCCACCACAAGAAGCTGTTGAGCTGAAGGTCAGAACATTTTGCTCCAAAGCAGAAAAGTCTTAGCTGGTGGGAAAGAAATATAGTGGCGCCTTTAAGGGGTCACCTTCTTGGGTGTGGCTGCAGACTAGGGATGATTAGGGTAGGAAGTAATAATCTGACTAGGTAGGTAGGCTGTTGAGACTCATGTAAGCCTTCCTGCATGGGGAAGGTGCATAAACTTTGTTCCTCCACCTTGAACCAATGTCATACCTAAATTAGCGGCACCCACCATCCCATCCCTGTTTTTTTGGTCTGGTGTGAACGTTGTGCTAGTTTCCTTTTTTGGATTGGCGAGAAGTTTTTCTCACTGCCAGATTAGCCTGGATGGCTGGTTTTCACCTTCCTTGCAGGAGCTCAGTGACCCTGTGGTATATGTCACGAGGTAATGGTAGTGTTGTCATAGTTTAGCACATGAGAGATGTCCAGTTCAGGTACTGATTTCATGGAAGGGTCTGGTTCCTTGATAAATTGGAAGTTGACTGTAGTGGAAGGCATCCTGCAAAGAGTCTGTGTAATGGGTTTAGGGCTCCTAACATCTGGTACTCGGAAGAGACACTCCCTTTCTCTTGCCTCTTAACCATCATATTAGAGGAGGGTGTTTGGGGTCCAGACAGCAGGTTTGAGACCAGTTTTTGTGTGTGTGTGTGAGGGCTGACAGAGCTCTTCACCAGCTGGAAACAATTAGAAAGGAATCATGACCCACACCCTATGAACTATTGCTGGATAGTTCCCAGAATATAGTTAAATTAATAAAGATGCAACCTAATAAAACCACATCCCTTACATCTTGACTGTTACATGTCCAGGACGGTGTTTTCTTTGCACCTGCGGAAGAGACTACTGCTGTCAAGGGCTTGTTTAGTGCTTCAGTAAAATCTGGTTCCAGGTGCTTAACAAATTACTTACACCAATTCAGTGCCATGACTTCTTAAAACTTCAGCAGCAAACATAAACCTCTTGAATGGTTCAACTCCAATCTTGAAAATGATTATGGTTGATGTGATTGATGGATGATTGTAGATGTCCATATTATAATAGCATCTTCCTCTTCAGCAATTAGGCCTCTATCCTGATAATTTATGTTGCAGATATTGGCAAGAAAATGAGGTGAGTAAGTGCTTGCTCCATTTGTTTCTTCACTGCCTGCAATTTAACTTCATTGGGTGTTTCTTCCTGCAGTGTTGCTTAAAATTCTTTCCAAATTTCAACAGCATCAGTAATAGAGCAGCTGTATTTCTACAGATTGTCCAAAGCTTTGCAAACAGCTTTCAGTATATTCAACTTATCTTCTACATTTCACTTAAGTCCAAAGTTGACTACTTTTGCTGTGTGTGACGGGTTCCCCAGGGTGCAATCTGAAACTGGGGTACTGCTGAGCCCTCTGGTGTACCAATCTGGGCTCTCTCTCACACTGTGATGCTGTGACAAGCTGCAGGCCTCTCCAGCTACTGCACTTACACAGCCATCCACAGGCAGGGATACACCCAGCTGAGTTACATGAATGCTTCTCCTACCCACTCATGAACTAACAAGAGAGAGACTCTGGTGAATTCCCACAGCTCCCCAGCCTAGGATCATCTTGCCTTGGTCAGAAGCTTGACCAGTGTAAGTTTATAACCTAATCTGTCCATCCCTCAATGTGGAGAGGACATGCACCAGCTTTTGTATGCTACACAGATTTTCCAAGCACTTAAACCAAAACGCATTGTTTTAGGTAAAATATAAAACAGATTTATTAACTACAGAAAGACCAGTTGGTTACCTAAGAAATAAAAGTAAGATTGCAATCTGAGTGCTATAAACTAGACAGGATTTGAATCAAGGAACATCTCACTCTGATGGTATAGGGCCTTAATACAAGCTAGTATTCTCCTTTCTAGTCTGGGACCACCTCTGCTATTCCAAATCTTTGTCCACCAGATGTGCTTCCAGGTGTGGAGTTGTGGGAGGAGAGAGGCCAAAGGATGATATCGCTTCTCCTTCTTTATAGGTTCTTCCAGCTTGCTGGAAAAATCTTTTATTGTGATGTGAGTCAAGCAGTGTCCATTGTCTGTGTTCCCTCTGAGAAGTCTTCATTGTATACAGGTCCTCAGATAGTTCTTGGTAGTGGAAGGGTGGAATCCCCCTAATTGACCATCAGTGCTGTCTGGCTTCTCCATTGTTGTACTTGAAAGCCTGGTTGTGGGTGTTTTCCAATGTTACAACATATTTCAGTAAGATACACACAGCAAAGCTTCATAACTTCACATACAATGATGGCACATATAATCCAATGGAATATTCATGTTCAGCAGATCAAGACTTTTAAAATGATACCTCACAAGGTATACTTTGTACAAAACGTCACAATTATATTACAGTGGTGAATATAGTGATGCCAGGGTGTTGCTTTGGGGTAGTGTCACACTCTGAAACTTCCATCTACTTTATAGAGAATTTCTTCATAAATTGTCATCAGGTTAGGTCAGTAACTAATAAATAACTCAAAACCGTTAACCACTGAATTCCATCAGACATTGTGAGGGATAATTAGTTTTGATCCTAATCCCTTCAGTGAAGCTGAAGCAAAGTGATTGTTAGAGAATTATTTTATAATGTTAATGTTTTACCTTATTCCTGGCATACCTTGGTGTTTGGCTAAATTGTTTTTAATCATATGATTAATTTTTTTTAATTGCATGATTAATTTTAAGTTTGGACAACAGGAATAGAAATAAGCTTAAAAGTGTTTGAAAATTCTGGCAAGTACAATAAGATATTACTAAGTGATCTTCATGGTTAAAGATAGGATGTCCACATGTGCTTTCAACTACATAGTTAAATACCTAGACAGCTGGCCAGAATGCCTTTAAAAATGACCTCCTTAGTCCAGTGGTCACCTGACCTAGATTGATCATAGGGGCTAGGAACCTTACAGTCAGTAAGCAGACATGGAAACATAGTTGATGTATCTCTTCCTTTAGCAAATGAATTTTAACTAAATCATTGTCAATTACAAATGCAAAAATTAGACAAATCATTTGAGTTTAAATCCATTATAGATGAGAATATGAAAATGTTGCGTTCCTAAAAATTGCTCCCTTTTGACTGAAGAATGCAAAAGGTACTGAAAAATCCAAAGTGCATCATACTATGTAAACAGACTAGATGAACCCTAAATATTGTAAAAATTATCACTTTATATAAAACCTTTAGAAAATAATTGTCAGCTCTCTAATTCGAACATTGATCTGAAGGTTCAGTATGGTGATTACAGCAGTAGCTAGTCCAGGTGTTTATAGACAGATTAGAACATATTTTAAAGAGCTGTCTTGTGATGCACTATATACATCTAATACTTTATTTTATTTCTACAGGTGGCATTAGTTGGATTAGATGTCCTAGGTGCCTTTGTTGACAGACTATCAGGACACTTTAAATCCTATGTACCAACTGGTGAGTGAAGTACCACTTAATTCTCCTTTTCCTTCAGAGAAAAATATAGGAAAAAAGAGCTGTTTTCTTAGTAAACATTCTTATTTTAGTAACTATATCTGACAAATGGCTGAGAACTTTTGGGAGTAACTATGACCCTAATCAGGTGTAAACACATGCTTTTTAGTGCAAGTATATCTGCAGGATGAGGGCCTATATGCCCCATTAGGGTTTGACTTACAGATACCTATATTAACTTGTCGATGTTATGTATGTACTTTACCTTAATGTTTTAAGACAGCTGTATTGTGAAGAATTTTTTCTATCATTGATTTCTTGCTACACAGTTGCTTACTGTTGTCCATTATCTAAAATTGTGACTTGATTGTATTACTTTAAAATTGTATTAATAAATTGCAGTTTCTGTTTGTACAATGTCTTAACGAGGTTTCCATGTATATATAACATGATTCTGCGACCACTATTTGCTACAGAATTCATCTCCTGCTGTAGAATTGTGCTGTAGGATTTAAAGTTTCTTAAAAAAAAAAACAAAAAAACCCCCAGCCAACCAACCAAACAAAAAAAACCCTTAACAAAAATCCAAACGTTTATTGATTGCAGATGGGTGCAGTGACATCTGCCTAAGTGCAAAATTCTGAGAGGTCTGAATTAACTACCCTGTTTGACTCATTGGGATGCTGACTTTGAAACTTAATGTTGATACTTTATTTAAATATCAGAACCATTTCTCTACTGGTCATTTTAGCAGAAACATAGTGAAGAAGATAATTTCATGGAGAGTTCATAAAATTGCAGATTTGTTGGTTACCTTGTTTCAGAAATTACTTACCATGTATTATTTCCATCTGTGCAGAAAATATTTGTTTTTATTAAATCACTTTTCAAGCAAAATCAGTGGCAGTAAGCAGCATATTACTCCATAAGGTTCTTGCCAGAACTTTAATCCTTTTTTAAACCCTGAGTTACACTGTATGTCAGTTTAGCTTACTTGGTAGCTCTCACCTCTGGGCTGGAAGGTGAGGAGCTCAAGTGTCACACTAAGACTTTGAGCTCGTTGCCGATTTTGACAATGCAGAGCAGTAAATCGTATAAATATTAATTTTGTATATGCCTATAAGTACAGGCATCTGGGAGCTTTAAAATATAATTAAATATAACTGAAAATGTGATTAAAAATAAGGCAGCTTTCTAAATCCTAGAGCACGAACACTTTCCATCATACAATAAGACAGCACACACTATACTTAATATTTAAGGAATGTGCTTAATGTAAGAAACTACTAAGTCTTTTATCTTGTCCTGAAAGATGTCAGATATATTTGTCTTATGTGTAGGGAGTTGTCATAAACAGATAGCTAAGGGTTAATGTTTCTTTTAACTGTAAAGGGTTAACAGAGGGAACCAAACACCTGACCAGAGGACCAATCAGGAAACCGGATTTTTCAAAGCTCAGGGAGGGAATGTTTGGGTCTGTGTTTTTTGTCTGTCTCTCGGCTATGAGAGGGATCTTTCTGTCTTCAAGCTTCTAATCTTCAGTTTCCAAGTTGTGAGTACAAAGGTAGAAAGACAATAGGCTTTTATTGTTTTTTTGTATTTACATGTGTGTAGTTTGCTGGAATGTTTTAAATTGGATATCTTTTTGAATAAGGCTGTTTATTCATATTTTTCTTTTAAGTAATTGACCCTGTATTGTCAACCTGATACAGAGACTATGTTTATGTGTTTTTCTTTCTTTTTATATAAAGCTTTCTTTTTAAGACCTGTTTGAGTTTTCTCTGGGTAGGCTAAGGAACGAAGGGAAGGGAAATTCTCTTTGTGTTAGATTTACGGAGGGTGAATCTGTGCAGCCTCAGGGGAAGAAGGAGGGGGGGAAGGTAAATTGCCCTCTCTGTTTTGTAATTCAAGGAGTTTAAGTACAGTAATCTTCCAGGATAACCCACGGAGGGGAAGCCTGGGGAGGAAGTAAAGAGAAGACAAGGGGAGGGGGGTTATTTCCCTTTGTGGTAAGACTCAGGGCTTCTGAGTCTTGGGGTCCCCCAGAGAAGGTTTTGGGAGACCAGAGGGAGCCAAGCCCTGGAATCCTTGGCTGGTGGCAGCGATATCAGATCTAAGCTGGTAATTAAGCTTAGAGGGTTCATGCTAGCTTCTCAGTTTATGAACGCTAAGGTTCAAATCTGAGTAGGAAGCTACGACAGGAGTGTTCTGGAGTTCTGCAATAAATCTTCATTGGAGAAGGCCTTGCTTTCCATCATCTTAGGATTACACCTGGGCTTTAATGTGATTTTTATATATAGATTTAGATAGATAGTACTTTTGGTATCAAGTCTTTGCTCAGAGCTTACAATTTAAATATTTTACTATGTTGGTGTTGAAATAAAAACAATGCCATTCTACCCTGAGCTGTGGACACTGCATATCTGCTCCATGCAAACTAAATAAGTAGATGCTGATAAACCAGCAAGTTTCCCCAGCCTATCTGTGATGCATTTTATCCAAGGTGAGCTTAAGAGCTTGTCTAAACTCAACTTTCACCAGTTTAATTCCACTTAAAATTGCAGTTTCAGTTAAACTGCTTCTACTTTATGTGTAGACCCAGGCCTTGAATTGCCATGTGAGATCTGCTCTGGGGGAACCATGGGAATGCCTGGGGAAGGATGGAACTTTTGCTTTTTATGTGTATTCACTGTTTATATGCCAGGTTGATGAGAAATAAGTTTAACTAAGAGCCAGTTTTTCTCCAGTCCATCAATGCGCAGAATCACTTCTATGGTTGTTAATGTAGAAGGAAAGAGATATGGATTACATTACCCTAGTAGTTTGTCTTTTCAGCTGTCTCTCTGTAAAACACTGCTATGTTGTTGCACTGTATATTCAGTGTGAAAAGCTTCTTGCACACTTGTGCATAATTAAGCCTGAATTAGTCAAATAATACTCTCTTGGGTCTGACCATACTGTATTTAAACAGTCTGGGTTCTAGAAGAAAATATTTCCAATCCATATCTTGGCTCTATGAATAGCAGTACTGCTGACTTGAGAGGGTGTAAGACTATAAATCATCCTATAAACTTTGTGCTGAACCCAAAGCTCCCATGGTCCAGCAGTGGGAAAGAATCAAAATTATGATTCTTTGCAAACTAAAGCTGTAACATTTTAACAGATACGGCACTGCCTATTATGGTCATAGTTAATGATGTGGGCTAGTGGCCAGTTATGTATTGCAGATTTACACTTCAGACTAGTAGTGTGATATGGGGGGTGAGGGAGGGCTCCTATTACTAGACAGGAGAATATTAAGGGAGAGATGGGAGTGTAAGATCTCCAAATAGAAGACAAGATGGCTGAATGTTTTTCTTAGCAAATGTATATATTCTCTAATATGCCTCTTTCAGTCTGACTTTGCTCGATCTCATCATACATCCAGATTAGAAATGGAGAGCGTTTTTCCAATCAGCTCTTAAATATTACTTTGAAAATTGAAAATGTGCTGTAAACCGTTAACTTCCCCCTCTCCTTTTTCTTCATTTATATACTCCAGTAAGTAATCTTTGTGGTTTGATATTCTTACTCGAAAAAGCGTCACAGTTTGAATGTATTCAAGGATGATCACGTCTTATATTAAGCACCATTCTGTCCCATTATTCTGAGATTAAATTGCTACAACTTTTATATAATGGTGTTGGGTATTTTTTAAATCCATGTTACCCCAGCTGGAAATTTGTCTGCTCTTTTGGTATATATTATTTTCTTTAATGAAATAAGAAATTGAAGGGTTGTCGCATGCCAAAAAAAACAACAACAAAATCCTGTATTTTCTCACTTCATATCTTGTCTTTTTGAAAGATTGGAATGTTCCTATGCATGATACTAACACTCCCAGTAATAACTGAGCTAACACATTACCTAAGCATAGCATGTCAGAACATGGGCATGTGCAGTTACATTGGAATGTAGCTCTTTAAAGGTGGGGCAAGGGAAATAACTGTCATCTAAGGGATTTGCTCATTTAAGAATAAACAAGGGTTTTGTTGAGGAGTGAAAGCAAAACAAAAACATGGTTACCTATATAGCTTTATGAGCTACCTATATCCCATAAATTAGGTTTAGCCAAGGTCAGTAAGTACAGTAGTTACAACACAGACATTTTAATATGACCTGAATTGCCCATTAGTAATCTTTGTATGGAGGTATACCATAGGGTAAAAGGTAACTAATTCAATTTTCTAGGCAACAGTGTTGCATTGTAGTGAGGGCATTTTACAAGGTGATGACCCTTTCTTTTCAAATTAACCATATTACACGTTCTTTGCAGCTATCATCAATGTTAATATTTCCGGGACTTCTGAGAGAAGTAAATGCTGAAATTATTTTTTTTTAAATCCCTTAATTGAAGGTGATTGAACTGTTTTCACAACCAAAGAGATTATTGTAGAAGTCTAAGGATACCTGGTAATTCATAAGAACAGAGAGGTATGTTCTGGAGAAATTAAGCAGCATTTTTTTAAAGAAGTGTCTGTCTTTGAAAGAGTGTAGGTCTCTGGTATAATTTAACACCTACTTCATGAAGATGTGATTAAAACAAAATCTAGAGATTACGTAAACATGCATTTCTGTTTTTTCTACCACATTCCATGGCTTGCAAAAATGACTTGAAGTATTTTTGAATGAGTGGTACATAAGAGGACGAAAAATAAAAGAATAAATGTATGGAGAAATGGCACAAAAATAGTGCTTTGAAACTATGTACAAGTCCTCATTCACCAGAGTTACCTTCCCCCCCCTGCCCCAAAAGGAGGCAAGACAGTTAACCTCATCCCTCAAATTAATTCCTACCCTTTCCTCTAACCAGAATCATTGTACTTGAAGAATCTCAGCACTTCACAGATATTGGGACTCTTATTTGATCTTTAGCTGTGAACAGTGCAGCATAGAAGAACAATGATATGATAGAGGCCTATAAATTCTTGACTGGTGCAGAGAAAGTGAATAAGGAAATGATATTTACTCCTTCACATAACATACAACACTAGGGCTCACTCAATGAAATTAATAGGCAGCAGGTTTAAAACACACACAGTAAGTATTTCACACAATGTATAGTCAACCTGTGGAACTTGTTGCCAGGGGTGTTATGAAGGCCAAAACTCTAATAAAATAAAAATAAAAATTAGGGAAGTTCATGGAGGATAGGTAGAGCCCTGCACAGATAGATGCAAATTTTTGTGTGTGGCGCTGCAGGGCTCTACTAGGAATCACAGTGGCAAAAGCAGCAGCCTATCAGGCTACCAATGCCAGGAGCCAGTGCCCCAAGCCGGCAGCTCCTCCGACATGACTGTGCTGCCCCCAACCCCACTCACTGGACCAGGCACCAGGCTCACTAGGAGCTGTGCCTGGTTGCGCTAGGGCATTGGGCGGGACTTGACATCAGATAAGGTATATAAGCTCTTGGAAAAAATTTTGAAGGAGAAAGTAGTTAAGGACATTGAGGTCAGTGGTAATTGGGATAAAATACAACATGGTTTTAGAAAAGGTAGATCGTGCCAAACCAGCCTGATCTCCATCTTTGAGAAGGTAACAGATGCTTTAGACAAAGGAAACACAGTGGATCTAATTTACCTCGATTTCAGTACAGCATTTGATACGGTTCCACATGGGGAATTATTAGTTAAATTGGAAAAGATGGGGATCAATATGAAAATTGAAAGGTGGATAAGGAACTGGTTAAAGGGGAGACTACAAGGGGTCAACTGAAAGGTGAACTGTCAGGCTGGAAGAGGTTACTAGTGGAGTTCCTCAGGGATCAGTTTTTGAGACCAATCTTTATAATCTTTTATCTGACCTTGCACAAAAAGTGGGAATGTGCTAATAAGTTTGTGAATCACAAAAACTGGGAAGTATGCTAACACAGAGCAGGACCGGAATCTGCAGGAAGATCTGGATGACCTTGTAAACTGGACATAGTAAAGTAAAATTTAGTAGTGAAAGTGCAAGTCATGCATTTAGGGATTATTAACAAGAATTTTAATTATAAATTGGGATATATCAGCTGGAAGTAATGGAGGAGGAGAGAACCTCGGAGTATTGGTCGATCACAGGGTGACTGGAGCCGCCAATGTGATATGGCCGTTAAAAAGCTAATGCAGTTTTAGGATGCATCAGGCAAGGTATTTCCAGCAAAGATAAGGAGTGTTAGTACCGTATACGAAGGTGAGACTCATCTGGAATACTGTGTGGCATGGTTATAGAAGAATGAATTCAAACTGTCCAGGTTCAGAGACGGGCTACTAGGATGATCCGAGGAATGGAAACCTGTCTTATGAAAGGAGACTCAAAAAGCTTGGCTGTTTAGCCTAACCAAAAGAACGCTGCTCTTTATAAATATTTGGCGGGATATAATATTGGGGAGGGAGAATTATTATTTAAGCTTAGTACCAATGTGGACACAAGAACAAATGGATATAAACTGGAAACTAGGAAGTGTAGACTTGAAATTAGACAAAGGTTTCTAACCATTAGAGGAGTGAAGTTCTGGAACAGCCTTCCAAGGGAAATAGTGGGGACAAAAGACATATCTAGCTTTAAGACTAAGCTTGATAAGTTTATGGAGAGGATGGTATGATGGGATAGCCTAATTTTGGCAACTGATCTTTGTTTATCAGCAGGTAAGTATTCCCAGTGGTCTGTGATGGGTTGTTAAATGGGATGGGATCTGAGTTTCTACATAGAATTCTTTCCTGGGTGCCGGCTGGTGAGTCTTGCTTATATGCTCAGGGTTTAGGTGATCCCCATATTTGGGGTTAGGCAGGAACTTTCCTCCAGGGCAGATTGACAGAGGCTCTGGAGGTTTTTCGCCTTCCTCTGCAGCATGGGGTATGGGTCACTTCCTGGAGGATTCTCTGCAGCTTGAGGTCTTCAAACCACAATTTGAGGACTTCAGTAACTCAGACATAGGTTAGGGGTTTGTTATAGAAGTGGATGGGTGAGATTCTGTGGCCTGCATTGTGCAGGAGGTCAGACTAGATGATCATAATGGTCCCTTCTGACCTTGAAGTCTATGAGTAAAGTTACTGAATCTCTCTAGATTTTTTTTTTTTTTGATTCCAGCCACCACCATTGCTTGAAATATGTATTTCTACAATAGTTTAAGGGCTTGTCCACAGTACTGCACGGATTGATCTAAGACAGGTGTCGGCAACCAAGGCACGCAAGCCGATTTTGAGCAGCACTCAGCAGCCTGCGCGGTCCTGGCCCCCAACCCCACTGCCCATCGCTCTCCCCTGCAGGGGCAGGAGGCAGAAGCTTGGTTCTGCGGCAGCCAAATTTCCCCTTCTCCCGCTTCTTCGCCTCGTGTGGTGCTTTCCTGCCCGCCCCCTCTCCGTCCCTATGCCAATCAGCTGATGGCCCTAGCGAGGGGGAAGGGGACGCATGGCAGCGTGCACACAGCTCCGTATACGAGACGGAGAGCTAGGGACGGGGCCTTGGGGAAGGGGGTGGAACAGGGCATATCCCTTCCAGCCTCCTTCCATGAGCCGCTCAGGGCAGGGGGCTGGGAGCACCCCTATGGGCTGAGCACCCCAGCCCTCTGCTCTGCACCTTTTCACACACACTCAGCCTTCTGCCCTGCAGTCCCCATACCTCCAGCCCTCTGCCCTGACCCTTGAACCCCGCACACCCTCCAGCCTTCTGCCCTGAACGCTCCCACCCTAACACACACCCAGTCCTCCTCCCTGACCCCACCCACACACTCAGCCTTCTGCCCTGCACGCCTGAACCGCCCCCAACACACACCCATGACCCTTGACCCCCCCCAGCCTTCTGCTCTACACCCCAGCCTTCTGCCCTGACCCCTGACCCCACTCCTGTCTGGGGTCCCGGTGGCAGGCCACGCTCACCCTGCTGCTGGCCTTGGTGAACAGAACCCCAGGCTGGCAGCGATCTGAGCAGGCTGGTGGCGTAAGATCAGTATATTTTAATTTAATTTTAAATGACACTTCTTGAACATTTTGAAAACCTTGTTTACTTTTACATGCATAGTTTAGTTATATAATATAGACTTATAGAAAGAGACCTTCTAAAAACCTTAAAATGTATTACCAGCATGTGAAACCTTAGTGAATAAATGAAGACTTGGCACACGACTTCTGAAAGGTTGCTGACCTCTGATCTAAGATACGCAACTTCAGCTGAATTCAGCATACTTAGATCTACTTACTACGGTAAGTTGACAGCTGACACTTTCCCGTCGACTCCGCTTGCGCTTCTTATTCTGGTGGAGTACCGAAGCTGACAGAAGAGCGCTCATTTGATTTATCGTGTCTATCCTAGATGCACTAAATTGACCCCCACTGGTTCAATCACTGCCCGCTATATCGGTGGGCAGTGTAGAAAAGCCCTACGTCTAGTCAAAAAGCTGACATTTACTTGTGTCCTGTGCTGTGCCCCCCTTTTTCCTGGTCTGCTGCTTGTAAGATACATCCTCATCAACTTTATGGTTGAAGACCTTCCTCTTATGCTGGCTAACCCTGTGTCTTCCCAAAGGCCCCACATCCATTACTAAATACATTAATCCTCCCTTCCCCCCCAAATAATGCTAGGCAGTGCCCTCCTCAAAAATGAATTTATGCTTACCCCACAGAGTCTGCTGCTGCAATGGAAGAAGGCCTTATGGACATACAACCCACTACTGAGGTGTCATGAAGCTGAGATTTCAGTCCTCCTGTCCCAGGCCCTATCTTCCAAAAGAAGAGCAGTAGGCTAAGGAGCAGTGATGTCCTGGCAGGCTGAAGATCTCTGAGAAGCTCCCTGCTACGTTGTTGGAGGTCTCTTGTACTGGGGTGGCCTTGCCATGATCAGTCTCCCAAGCAAAAGGTTAGGTGTATTGGCTTCTGCCATCAGCCACCCTAGCAGTGGGGTAGTGGGATCTTTGCAATGCAGAGCCCTCTCTGAGCATCCCCTCTTTCCAAGCATCATACTCAAAAGTACAGTAGCTGCTCAAACTGAAAAGGCAACTGGCAATTCCCCTCTTTCTAGTAGTAACAGTCATCCACCAGTGTTGTATGCAGCATTGTTGTAACCCCTCTGGTCCCAGGATGTTAGAGAGACAAGGCAGGTACCTTTTATTCAACCAGCTTCGGTTGGTCAGAGAGATAAACTTGAGCTTGCACAGAGCTCTCCTTCAGGTTTGGGCTGAAGGAGAACCTGAAGGAGAACTGTGTAAGCTGGAAAGCTTGTCAGTTTCCCCAGCAGCTGTCGGTCTAGTAAAAGATATTGCCTCGCCCACCATGCCTAGTAGCAGCAGCAATAGGTTTGGCACAGTCACTGCAGAAATAGGAAGACATGACTGCAGAGATTTAACTTCAGTTTGTGTTTGAAGAGTTTTTTTCACATGTATAAAAAAGCTAGGGAGTCCTTTTCAAAGAGAGACAACAACATTAGCCCATGTGCTCCAACACTTTCATCCACGTCTGAATTAAAGGATTTGTTTTATCAGCAACTCAACAGTATCATCAGCAAGCTACCACAGGTGAATGACACTATCTACTGGGAGACTTCAGCGCTAGAGAAGGCTCAGATCACGAGATGTGGCTGCTATGTCTTGGTCACCATAGAGGGGGCAAAATTGAACAAAACAGTGCGCAAAGACTACTGGAGCTCTTTAGCCTTTGGGGACTGTTTATTACCAACACCTATTTCCAAGGTGTTCACTCGTGGAATATCTCAACAAGGCCTTCCAGATCTGGACACTAGCACCAATTGGATTTAATTGCCACCCACCGAAAACGCCTGGATGTTCTCCATGCTTGCAGTTTTCATAGTGCAGATTGTGACACAGACAGTGTACTTGAATTCTGTAAATAAAACTTTCATTAAGGAAACTCCATTGTACCAAACAAAGCTGTTGCCAGTGCATTAACATCAATACACACAAGACCGAAGGTCGTGTCTCCAATTTACTTTACTTTTCAAGGAAACTATGTAATTGATTGTATTTCTCTGAATGCTGATGCAGCATGGAACACTGAATTTAAAAAAATCTATATATCTGCAACCTTAGCTTTTGGAAAGGACTGTACTGCAGATAAAGTCTGGTTTGTGCATACTCTGGAGAAATGTTATTAAAGCAAAGTTCGCAGCATATCTCCACCACAGCATGAACCTCTCTCCTGAGACGCGCTAACCTCGGAATAGCCAAGAGCGCATTGCAACAAACAGCAAAGGCAATGTTCTCACTCAGACTGGCTTGGTCTGTGCGAGAAGATACAAATGTTGTTTGAGAATGGAGATCTAAGAAGTATATATGATGGAATCAAGAAAACAAGAAGACTGCCTCATTGGAATCTCTTAGTGCAGATCTCATCATTGACAGGAGCAAGGAGATGGAACTCTGGATAGAACAATATCACAAACTTTATTTACAGGAAACCACTGTTTCTGAAGGAGCGCTATGTGCACAATGTCTTGCTTGCCTGCTGGACAGAAGTGGTACCATGGAACATGAAGAATGCCCACATCATAATGTTGTCTAAAAACAAAGGTAGTTGAAGTAATTGCAACAACTGCAGAGGAAGTTCTCTGCTTAGTGTTACTGGCAAGGCATTCTCATGGGTCATTTGCAAAAGAAGGCAAGTTCTTGCCAAATGCATATCTCCAGAGAGTCAGTGTGGCTTACATGTCAGTAGATCTACTCCAGATGTGGCCTTCACACTAAGGCAACTGCAAGAAAAGCATCAAAAACAAAGAGAACCTCTTTACGTGGCCTTCATATATTTTAAAGGCTTTTGACCTGGTCTGGAGCAATGGCCTTTTTCAGTTGCTATAGAGAATTGGTTGCGCCCCAGTCATCCTCATTCTGGCATGAGGGCTGCAGTCTAGTATGATGGTGATCAGTCTGACTGCTTTAAAATCCAGAGTGGTGTCAAATGGGATGTTTTGGTGTTTTGGAACCAGTGCTGTTCCCTATAGTCTTCTCTCTGCTGCTTTGCTGTGCTTTCTAATTTAGTAGTGAGGTGTACAAAATGAGATGGAAAACTCTACATTGCATGTCTAAGAGAAAACTCAAAGTAAAACACCTGCTATAAGAGAACTTTTTGTGGATGATAGAGTGCTCATCGAACACAGCAAACAGGAGCTTCAGAAACTTTGCAATAGTTTTATGCTAGCTTGTTCTGTATTTGGAATAGCTATTGGTAAGGCTAAGATTTTTGTCTTGGGTATTTTTAATAAAAATCATGGAGAGAACATGGACAATAAACAATAAATCACAGAAGCCAGCAGGTTTAAAACAAAAGAAATAGACAGCAGGTTTAAAACAAATAAAAGGAAGTTCTTCATGCAGCACACAGTCAACTTGTGGAACTCCTTACCTGACGAGGTTGTGAAGGCTAGGACTATAACAGCGTTTAAAAGAGAACTGGATAAAGTCATGGTGGTTAAGTTCATAAATGGCTATTGGCCAGGATGGGTAAGAAATGGTGCCTCTAGCCTCTGTTTGTCAGAGGATGGAGATGGATGGCAGGAGAGTGATCATTTGATCATTGCCTGTTAGGTTCACTCCCTCTGGGGCACCTGGCATTGGCCACTATCGGTAGACAGATACAGGGCTAGATGGACCTTTGGTCTGACCCGGTACGGCCGTTCTTATGTTGTTAAGCCTGAGCCCCAGTGGGGGTAGTGGGGCTGAAGTCACAGAGGTCACGTAAAATCACAGAATCTGACCTCCGGGACTGACTCATAGCCTTTAGCCATTAGTTTTAAGAAGAGTGATTCTGGTACAAGATGTGTTGACTGCATCAGAAGTTTCAATTGCTAACATCATGCTAGAAGTTGTATACAAGTTCTCCTATTTAGGATTAAGTGTTTTGGTTAACTTATCTCTAGATGGAGAGTTTAATTCTTGCATTGGAAAGGCAACTATCACCATTTGGCCAACTGACCAAGAATTGTGGGATAACCAAAAAAACCAAAAAAAACTAACACCAAACACCAAAAAATAGGGGTTTACCAGATGTGCGTTTTGAGCACGCTGCTGTATGATTGCAAGACCTTTTCCTAGAGCAGTCATGAGAGAAGGCTAAACATCTCCTACATCTACTGTCTTCACCATGTTCTAACTGTGAAGTGGGAAACTCAAGTTCCTGAAATCAAAATAGTTAGGGGAAAAAAACCTGTCAAGTCATTAGCTGTTTAGATTACTCTTAACTCCATTAGCATAGTCATCTGCACTGGGTGGAATATGGACGCATTCCAAAGGATCTCCTATATGGAGAACTTGCAGGTGCTCTAATGTCACTGGGCTGACCTAGGTTCAGGTTCAAGGATGTTTGCCAGAGGGACTTGAAAACATTCAACAGTGACATCTCAAGCTGGGAAGATGCAGCTATCAACAGGCCACACTGGGAGGCTGTGCTATGTCAGGGAGTCAGAGGCTGAAAAGAGTTGGTTGAGAGAGGAAAACAGAGTGAAGAAGAAAGTGAAGCAGGCCTCAAGCATTAGTAGTGCGCTGGCTTCATCTTCTGGCCCTGCACCTGCCCTGTTTGTGGCAAGGACCGTTGCTAAATAATTTGACTTTTTAGCCACTTGCAATTCTGCAATGTGACACATGGTCACTGAACTGCTTTGGCACCTATACCATCGTCTTTCAAGAGGGAGAATTGCAACACAGAGTTTATAGATGTTGATAGCACTCAGTTGGGAAAGATTACGAGTTGCTTTCAGTGAGTAGGTTTTTCTTTTTTCTTTTAAGCCTTTGTCATTGCATATCAAGATAGAGCATAGAATGAAAGTATCCAGAGAAGGGCAACAAAAACTGGGTTTACATACAATGGATGTTTAAAAAGGCTAGAGTTACTAGATTAGAGAGAAGAGCCGAAAGAGAAACTTAAGGTTTGAGTGTTCTGGTCTTGCAGTAGGGAGACTGTAGTTAAGGTTGTGTCAGACTTATGTTTTACAGGGTCTATAACTCAATGTTTCACCTTAATGAATGTGTGTGTGAAGTGATCACTATTGTATATTTGCATGTTACATTTTTAGAAAACTTGGGAAAACAGGAGCACTAGAAAAGCCTTTTTTTCTACGCAGTGAACATTTGGTGTTCCCTGGTCTCAGGAGGAACGGGAATGAAAGTAGAGACTGAGTTTTGTTAAGTTCCTGCTGTGCTCCTCTGGGTTTGTATTAGTGTATGTTACATTGTTTGCTTTCCTCAGAAACGGTTACCTGAATATAAGATGCAAAATTCCAGCTCCTTGTGATATATATTGTTTAGATGTTGCGTTCAATTTAAGAGATATTGCTTTCTGAATATATATCTTTATTAAAAAGTGGGAAATCATAGATTTGAGTCACTAATCAGTTTTCTTTCACACAATTTAAAAATATCCTTTTGAAATTACAGTAAAACTACAGTTGTATTAAAAACAGGTGTTTGAATACAGTTTATTTTCAATATATGGGTTGGCATGGCACTGATTGGTGAAATGTGGAGCTTCACAAATAAAGATAACAATGATAAGTTGAAGACAACAGATGTGTAGGTGCTTTATTATTTAAATAGCAATATAAAATGTTTTGTATCAAAAACTAAGGAAATTTGGATAAAAAGCTGTTTAGCCATTGGAACGAGTTACTTAAGGATGCAGTGAATTCTACATCATTTCAGTCTTTAAATTAAACCAGATGTCTTGCTAAAAGATACACTCTAGATCAAACAAAATTATGAACTTGGTGCAGAAATACTGGGTGCAGTTCTGTGGCCTGAATTATGCAGAAGGTAAGGCTAGATCATAATGATCTCTTTTAGCCTTATCTTTTTTTTAGCTCAGAAACTGAAGTTGGCACAGAAGTAGCAGTGTAACTCACTGTGATCTAAAATCTACTATGGGTACCTGGAGACTTCCAGGTGGAGTTCCAGGAGTTGGGTATGAACTAAAAAGCACTAGATGACTTGGTAACTGCTTAATTGAGAGACAGCAAGTGTCTCAATCATACTACCATGACTGTGATCAATAGACTCTTGAGAGAGAGCTGCTGGCAGAGCCTTCTATGTGTTAGCTCCTTTGACTTTGAAGAGGTTGTCTGAGACCATTGGATAGGAGAGAAGGAGTCTGCTATGGAACACATTTAGGTTATGAACAGAGTACTGGGAATCAGCCTAGCAAGATTGTTAGGGGGCTTATTCCTTCACCCTCCTACTTCCTTGGTCCTTCTCGCATGAACAGAGAGCAACAATACCCGAAGTCCAAAGGCGCAAACAATTCAATGTTTATTGGGGTGAACTTCCAGCAAGCATGATTCCAGTTTCCTTCCTTAGTGTCCTTCTTCCCAGCTCTGACACCACAGAGCCTTGCCTGTGTCCCTGTTCCCATCCTCTGTTCCCATTCCCCCTTTAGCAAAACATGATCCCAATTCCCCCCCCCCCTTCTGATTGACTGCAGACTATATAGTAAAACCTACGTTTTGCTTAGATATTTCTTAACCAATCATTTTACTGAAATTTAACTAACCAATCCTAACATACTGTAACATGGTTATTTAACCAGTTATATTTCATCACCTTCATTGGTTTACACCCAACAAAATTAATTATACAGCAGACAGAAACAATCACAGAACCAGACAGAGATCATGCAAATAAACATACAAAACAATACAGAAGTGAATATTTTACAACTACATCTATACAGACATAAGGGTTTTTCAGCTGTGTCTATTGATAAGTGAGTTCTTGCCAGACAGGATGCGATCAAACTAAGTTTCCTTTTACATCTTCTAGGCTCTTCCCTTTCTCTGGAGGTGATAGGAATATCAGGACAGAATTGTATTCCTAATAGGCCAATAGCACCTTATTTCAATGTGACTAGTTTGGAATGTGAGGATGTGACCATACACTTCCCAGTTTATGGCTGCCTAACTACATCTTAGCTGAAGGCCTTAGCCTGTCACAGTAAGAAAAGGCCATTCCACAGACAATGATCTTTGATTCTTTCTTTTATACTTCTATAACTAGCTAAGTGATAAGAATACACCTAAATTCTTAAAGTATAGGCCTTTGCAGACAGGCCTGAATATCTATATACTAACAGATAACTTGCATAGTTTTGGTCTAGCAGTTCATCCAGGAGGTTGCTGCATAACCTTAAAACCCTGTTGTGATGCTGCCTTTTAATCAAATTTAAGTTGCAATTTGGGAACACCAGCTAATCAAAGTTTTTACAGGTCTGACATTGATTTCCATTACAGCTTTTTGAATTCAGCACTTGAAGATAGTCATATTATTTTTATTAAATAGTATTAAGGGTACTTGTGCTTAATATTGTGCCTTCTTGTACCCGGATTCTTGTGGAAGTTACAACCTTAATTTAATAATACGTTTTGTGATTCTGTACAGATTTCAATAATTGTTATGCCTGGAAATATAAAGTTGAGGGAACTACTAAAAAGGGCATGCATAATTAGAAGAAAACTTCATCTAAAAACAATTTCCAGGCTAGCTTTTTGAGCTGGGGTAAAATGTTCTATTTCTGAAGTGTTACCTGCACACATTAGGGCACCCAACCTTCTCCCAGTCCATAGGGCTCCAGGCGTAACCCAGTTAATTTAGGTGCCCCCATCTTTTTTCCCAATTTGTAGGGCTTCAGGTGAAAAGCTCCTGCCCTTACTCAATTCTTAGGGCCCAGGGTTCAACTACCTTGGTCAGTTTAAGTACCCAGACCCTTTCCCAATACATAGGGCTCCAGGTGTGTACTGCTTCTTCAGGTGTGCAGGACCTTTTACATAACCTCTATTTATTAACAGTCATGAAAACAGACTGCACACGCTACACATACAGTGCTCACCACTCCCAATAAGACAGATGAACTTTTCTTGATGGGCAGTTAGGATCAGGTCCATCTGGGGGACTCCAGTTTCTGCACAGTATCATTGGCAGAATGATGAAGTCTGGCAGCTCTGATCTTTGGGGCTGTATCCTAGAGTTGGTTCCCAAAAAACTTCCTTTTGGACATCAGTTTATATAGTGACATTTGAGTCCTTTTTAGCTATACCTTAACCAATCATTATACTAAAATTTTACTAACCAATCCTAACATAGTGTAACACAATTCTCTAACCAAACCTACCCCACCACCTTAATTAATTTATGCCTAGCAAAATTAATTATGTAACAGACAAACAATTAAAGAACCAGGCAGAGACCGTACAGATAAACAATAGGGAAGTGAGGACCCTAATGACAAAACAATAAAGAAATGAGGATTTCACAACCATTGATATGATTTCTTTGACAGACAGGATGCTATCAAACTAATTTTTCTTTAAACCATCTTAAGATCTGTTTCTTTAGCTACGTCTACACTACAGGATAAATTCAAATTAGCTTAAACCGATTTTATAAAACAGATATTATAAAGTCGATTGTGCGCGTCCACACTAGGCACATTAATTTGGTGGTGTGTGTTCATGGTCCGAGGCTAGTGTCGATTTCTGGAGCGGTGCACGGTGGGTAGCTACTGTAAAATAATGAGGCCAATAACGTCGATTTGCGTCCACACTAACCCTAATACGATATAGTAATATCGATTTTAGCATTACTCTCGTTTTGTAGGAGTACAGAAATCAATTTAAAGAGCCCTTTAAATCGATATAAAGAGCGTGTAGTATGGACGGGTGCAGCGTTAAATCGATTTAACGCTGTTAAAATCGGTTTAACGGCGTAGCGTAGACCAGGCCTTTATCTGGTGATAGTGGGTGCTATTAGGACGGGTTCTCCTTCTTCACAGCCTGATAATACATTGTTTTAATGTAATTTAGGTAGAATGTGAGGATGAGACTTCCTGCTTCTCAGCTAATGGCTGCTGCTTGGCTGCTCTTTTAATCTGGCTGCAGACAAAGGCCTTAGACTCTAGGCTTTACAATATTGCTGCAGACAAAGGCCTTATCCTTACAGAAGTAATATAGGCTGAGAAGCCTTTGTCTGGCATTCTTTTTGAAGACAAAACTGAAGTAATGTATGTGGTTGGCAAGAAGGGAAATATCTGTGGCTTAGTCATTTTGATAGCATTCTGCTTCTTAATTCCAGTCCAACACATTGTTCTTAAACATGTGTGACAGAAAACTGATTAGCAACTCATTTAAATAATTATTTTTAAAAAATCTTTCTTTAAAATATTTTGGACTTGTGTTCAGTCATGTCTTGATTTTTGAAGTAGAGAAATCTTAATTCTGCTTTAAGAAACGTTTCTAATAAATGTTAATCTTAAATTGATTAATACATATTTTTTAATTTTTTCTTTTTGTCCTGTAGTTCTTCTAGCATTGATTGATCGAATGGGAGATGCCAAAGACCAAGTACGAGAGCAAGCCCAGACTCTTATATTGAAGTTAATGGACCAGGTTTCACCACCAATGGTATGACCACTTCTGGAAATTCAGAGTTAGGCTCTAATCTTACAAACATTTACATGTGATCTTAACTTGAAACACACGTCATTCTAGTGAAGTCAGTTGTTAAGTGTGTGTGCAAGTTTTAGTTGGATCATTGTTTTAATATGTAATCTATATTGGACTGTTTTGCTTTAGCTGAAGATATAACTGACACTAAGCATACTGTTTTTACATTATATATGTATTATATGTAAATCAAAAGCGGATCTTTTCATGTCAAGATGGCAGAAGTATTTAAATTAAACATGGTTGAAACTTCCAGATGGGCTTGAATTTTTATTAATACAATGGAAATAAGCTTGACCCTCAACTTTCCCAAAATCAAATTAATTAAAAACCTAGGGTGAATAATACATCCACATCCACATAAGGATAGTCTTGTGGTTGACACTGGATCACAGCTCAGAAAATCTGGGTTACTGGATCTGTCGCATAATTCCTGCCTGAACTTGGGCAAAGCAGTTAATCTCCCTGAGCTTCAGTTCCCCCCATATAAAATGAGTTAAAAATACTTTCCATCTTTTGTCTGTCTTGTTTACTTAAGCTATGTCTACAATGCGCACCTTACAGTGGCACGGCTATGTCGCTACAGCCATGTCATTGTAAGGTACACAATGTAGCCGCTCTTTGTTGGCAGGAGCGCGTGCGCGCTCTCTCTCTCTCTGTCGACAAAATAAAACCACCCCCAACAAGGGAGAGCATCACCCACTGACACAGCACTGTCTACACACATGCTTTTCATCAGTCAAACTTTTGTTGGTCGGGATGTGTGTAGTTTTTTTCACACCCCGAGCGACAAAAGGGCTACAGACGAAAGTGTAGTGTAGACATAGCCTTAGACTGTCTCTTATGTGTTTGTGCAGTGCCTAGCACAACGGGACTCTGTTTATGGTTGGGTCTTCTAGGTGGTTCTGTAAGACTCCTATTAATGTAAGTCTGAAAAATGGAAGATTGCCTAATTGGATCTGTTGCTTAAGCAGTATAATTGAGGCATCTTGGAACAGGGAGGGATAGCTCAGTGGTTTGAACATTGGCCTGCTAAACCCAGGGTTGTGAGTTCAATCCTTGAGGGAGGCATTTAGGGAACTGGAGTACAAATCTGTCTGGAGATTGGTCTTGCTTTGAGCAGGGGGTTGGACTAGATGACCTCCTGAGGTCCCTTCCAACCCTGATAGTTTGATTCTGTGATGAATAGTAATGCTATTGTTACTCAACTATTACTAATTCCCTGGCAAGGAAGCCCTCTTTCTAAGTTTAGATATGGAAATTAATAGGGAGACTGTTAGGCCCCATCTACACGACGCGTGAAATTCGATTTTAGATACGCAATTTCAGCTACGGGAATAGCGTAGCTGAAATCGAATATCTAAAATCGAGTTACTCACCCGTCTTCACTGCGCTGAATCGATGTGCGCGGCTCGCAAAGTCGAATCCGGAACTCCGTTTGTTTTGGTGGAGTTCCGGAATCGATGTAAGCGTGCTCTGGGTTCGATATATCCCCGTCTAGACGAGACGCGATATATCGAACCCAGAGCTTTCGATTTTAACGCGCCGAAATGGCGCGTCGTATAGACGTGGCCTTAGTTTTGTAAACCAGAGCAAGGTACTTTAAACCGCTAAAACCTGTACATGTTTGTTCAGAGATGTGGGGATGAATGTGCAGGGAGCTTGAATCTATAAACCTCATCCACAGCTAGAGAGAACTTTTGAAAAATTGTTTGTGTGACAAAAAGTATTCTAATGTGATTTAAGCAACCCTAAAAATACAGTTCTCTCTCCTGAACTCCTTCCGTCCCCTGTCCTCAACCAAAAAGGATTTAGTCACATGGGTTTCTTACTGAGCATTTCATCGCTTCTGTAATAGCCTGTTCCTAGGGAACAGTTGAATTGCTTGCTGGTAAACTCCCTTTTCTTACACTAAGATGTTGAGGATGCTTGTTTCTGAAAAGTAAATAAAATACAAAAAACCCAAAGGCAATAAAATAGAGAACAAAACATGAGAAAGATATAGTAGCATAATTATAAAAATACAGCAAGTAAGTGTATGGGTGTGGCAAGCCAAATATGAGAAGCAGATGCTAACTATTGCTAGAGCAGATTTCTCAGAGACCCATGTGATTGTCTCTTTTTGAAGGGATGGGTGATAGTGGGGAGGGGGGAGGGGGTCGTTTAAGTAATCCTAAATTTCTGTTTGAAGATGTTTGTTTTACTACCTACAATCTCTTGCAGTTACTTCTCTGCCTATTTCTTGTCTCTTTGTCTGGCAAGATGAGTTCCTTATTTTCTCTTTTTTACCTCACAAGATGGGCTAATTGGAGATGCATGTTTTCTTTCTTGCCAGCCTATGCTTTATTGTTCATCTGTGCTGTTTTTGCAAGCAGTACTGCTTGTCTTCTCTAGTTTGTTCTCTTTTACAATTTATACACTGTAAAATGTAAGATTTTTCAAGCAAAAATTGATTAAAATTTTTGATTACTATAATCTTTTTAAAGCTATTCTAAAATGCGCTACATAATTATGAACAAGGATGTTATCTAGTGTTTAGTACTTCTTACTCTACCTCTTTTTGATTAGCATTGTTGCTTTCGGTCTTTTTCAGTAAGACAATACAATTTTAATAGTTTACATAGGTGTGCTACAGTGTACTGTTTGGTGTAACTATGCTACATCACAACTGCGGTATTTGGAGAGGCTAAATTATAGAATGCTGCATACACTGAAAAATATGCTATTCCTCAGGCAGTGTGCAGCTGTTGCTAGGTTACATTATTCTCAGATGCCTGCTCAATGATGGCAGCATTGCAGCTGAAGGGGCTTGCAGTTTGAGTCCATGTACTTGCTTTTAAATATCACTGGAATTCCAGAGTTTCGTAAGCTCCAAGTTGCAGCATTAACTGTGTGACACAGAGCTCCAGAAGTACTGGGAAACAGAGAATTAAAAAAGATAAAACGAGAAGGGAATGAATAAAAACAGACAAAAGACACTGAAAAATGACATGCAGGAAAGCAAATGAGGGATTGTTTAGTGTAGGAAATTCATAGTAAAAGAAATGGCATGAGATCAACACAGAAGCATACTGAGAAGCAGAAGCAGAAGCCAATGGAATTGGAGCGCAAATAGAACCAGGATAAATGAATGGGGAAAAAATTAAAATATAAAATGAAGGAATGCAGGAGTAAAAGAATGAGGGCTTGGCTACACTGGAGAGTTACAGTGCTGATGGTGGCTTTACAGGGCTGTAACTTACTTCCCGTCCACACTGGCAAGGCACATACAGTGCTGTATCTCCCTGGCTACAGCGCTGGCTGTACTCCACCTCGGCCTGGAGAATAACGACTATAGCGCTGCTCTTGCAGTGCTGGGGTGCCAGTGTAAACAGTGATTAATCTTACTACGCTGTAACTGACCTCCGGAACATTCCCATAATGCTTTTTAAGTAAAGATAACGCTCTCTGTTTTGTTGTGATGCCGCTCTTTGTTTTGTTGTGAACTCAGGGCTCCCGGACCTGCTTATCTAAAAAACAAACACAGCTACTGTTTGCTCCAGCAGAAGCAGGCAGGGGGATTCCTTTGGAATGTCCACAGCTAGTGTTTGCTTGAGGAGAGAAGCAGCCTGGAGGGGGGAAAGGGGAGTCCATTTTGGAGCAGCTGCTTATCTGGTCTGAAGGCTATTTGCATTTAGTGAATGAGAGAGGGGTGGGGGAAGGGGTCGAAACTTTTAAAATGATTGAAGGTTGGTGCTGTGTATCTTCAAGTCCTTAGAACTTGCAAGGCAGGGAGCTGACACAGTGTCAGCTCCAAAAATCCACTCTCTGTCTCCCCCACGCTCCCTGTCACACTCCACCCCACCCCCCTCTTTTGAAAAGCACGTTGCAGCCACTTGTAGGCTGGGATAGCTGCCCATAATGCACCACTCCCAACACTGCTGCAAATGTGGCCATGCTGCAGCGGTGGTAGCTGTCAGTGTGGCCACACTGCAGCGCTTTCCCTACACAGCTGTACGAAGACAGCTGTAACTCCGAGCGCTGTACAGCTGCCAGTGTAGCCAAACCCTGAGTACTGGAAGAGACTAAAAACTGGGAATGGGAGGAGATTTTGATAGGGAAATAAGTAAACTATTGGACGAAACGAATAAAGAAAAATCTTTGCTCAATTATAATAGTAAATTTTAGAGTTTTGCTTTGGTTTTGCAGTTGAATTACAAAAGGAAAAATGTTTCAAAATATATAGAATTAGGAGAATGAAATATTGGGACTGTATAAAGATAAACTGTTTTAGAAATGTTCCTGGTGTGAGATATTTTCTGTTGCTTAATATAAATAATCCAATGATGGGGAGAGTTGGGCAGAGTTGGTTAGAGTTCCATGCTGTAAAGCCTGTTTTAACCCCCCCCCCCCCCATTTTTGTTCAAAACGTTCCTCCATTTTACAAAACAAAACTTGAACAGAAACTATTGATATGATAAGAATATTCTGAAGTTTTGATTTCATTATAGAAGGTGAACAGAATTGCATTGTGCTAGGAGTAATTCAAAGCAATTTCTTTTGTTTTAATAGTGTATTTGGGACCGTCTTGCCGTTGGTTTTAAACACAAGAACTACCGATCCCGAGAAGGAGTGTGTTTGTGTCTCGTTGCAACCTTAAATATGTGAGCATCTTGTTTTTATGGAGACATAAAATATTAAAATTAGTACTCTATCCTGCTTATTTCTGAATGACTTTTTTCCATCTGAATTTCATATTTTAAGATGCTTGATGCATTTAAAAAATGCTCTTACTAAATTGACTGGTCCAGGCTTTCTGGAGTTAGCTGAAAGAATGTTCTTTTGGCGCACGAGTGTGTGTACACACACACATACACTTTCATGTGTGTAACCAGTGTGCCAAGAGTTGGGGATCCATGAAAATGTTTACTTTAGCGATGCTAAGCTACAAAATAAAACTTCTGTTTTGGTGTGGAAAAAGTGTTTTTCTCCTGACTGATTTTATTTTATTTTTAGTTATGGTGCACAACCATTAATCCTCAGCAAGTTGGTACCACACTTATGTATCTTGTCTGGAGACTCCAATAGTCAGGTAAGGGTTTTATTGCTATATATTACTTGTACAGTGTACATTTTGATATTTAAAAAATTGTGAATTGATGTTATGTCCTTAAAGAAAAACCTTCATAAATCTTTTTTATGCTGTCTTTTAATTCCACCTATTTAAGCCTTACCTGTTGGCTTTTTCTCCCTGAGCCTTACGTGTTGCCAGATGGACACAGTGTTGTGGGGAAACAGTTATGGTGTGTCTGCCTGAGTGGGGCCTGTTTGCTCTCTCATCTCATTTGTTTCCTGTCTCCAGCAGCTTAAATCAAATCACTGTCTGATAGTCATTTTCTTTGGAACATATTCAGAGAAAAGCAACAAAAATAGTTGAATGACAGGAAGGATTAACCTCAGACAGAAGATTGAAATGAAATTTGTATAGCTTGTCCAATTGACTAAGGAAGCATAGCAAGTACAAAATGAACACATCTTGCAGGATGCAGACAGGTGAGGCAAGATATTTAGGGAAGTACAAGGACTATAGGTAAGGCTAAGATTTTGTCTTGGTTATTTTTAGTAAAAGTCATGGATATGTCACGGGTAATAAACAAAAATTCACAGAAGGTGAGACCTGTCTGTGACTTTTGCTGCTGAGGCTCCATGTTTTCCCCAGCTGGAAGTTGCAGGAAGGCCCCCCTCCAACCACAGCGGCTGGGAACTGCAGGGTGACCATATTTCCCAAAGAGAAAACAGGACACCCCCAGCCGCTCTCCTGAGGCGTCCTCCTCCCTGTGTGAGGCTGTAGCTCATTGTTGGAACCTTGAGAAAGGGCCCCCTCAGGAGTATGTCACCTGCCGCTGGAACCTTGTAGGGGGCCCCTGTTGCCTGTCATTGCCGTCACCTGTCACTGGAACCTTGCCAGGGCCCAGCTGGCTGCCAGCTCCAGAATCCTTCAGCCCCTGGGGCTGAAGCAGAGATTGTTGCTGAGATCTCTGAAGTCAGATTCCACAACCTCCATGACATAAACATAGCCTTAACTATACCTAGTAATTAGATGAAATTAAGCAAAGAGATTGCTAAAATGAAAATGAGGAGAAAATTTGAGTGATGACATCTGCACTGTCGAATAGCCTTCAGAAGGAAGTGATTGGAGCCCCACTTGTGGTTTGTTTAAAATTGGACTTGGCAGAGCACTAGAAAATACAGTAAGGGAGGAAAAAAGGTTTTGTTGGGATATGGACTAGATAACAGGTCTTCCATCTAATTTATATGCTTCTGCTTTCAATTAGGCTAGATCCCTGTCTCCTTAATAGCATAGGGAATTGTTTTCAAGTCTGAAAGAAGCTCTGACGTTTTGTGGCTCACTTTTTTCTTTTCGTTCTTTCGTTGTTTTTTTTTTTGTTTTTTTTTTTAAAACAAGTCATGGTATGGGACATATCTTAATAAAGTGAATATGTTGTGGACCACCTGCTTTTCTGTTCACAGATCAATAGCTTTCCTGAACCAAGTACATTAATACTTTACATGGAATAGTAATATTAAGGAATTACTTAATATTAAGGATTTAGCTGTCTTTAATATGATAGGTATGATGTAGTTTTTGGAGATACTGTCTTTCTTCTTTCTTTTCCCCCACTCCTTCTCTGCATATATTTCTCTACTGACTGGTCCCGTTATTCTTTCCCTACCTGTGATTCTTTGTAGTAGTGCTCTTGCTTGTTTCTGTCTGCTTTTTCAGGCAGTTGGGTTCTTTTTACAGTGAAAAGCACAACTGGATTAGAAGCAGCTGGAACCAGAGGAACCAGCACTATTTGATCAGAATATATGGAATAATGTTTGGGATTGTTGATCTAGTGTAGTAGGACTCTGAAAAAATTAACAACCTACCCCCACCCCTGGTTTGATCTGTGTCATCCCCTCCGTGTTTCAGTTTGTAGTGTCACTGAGATGGCCACCTCCCCAGTGCCCCCTCTTGGCTAGAGGTCATTCGGCAGGTGGACCTGCCTCAGTCTCCTGCTTTCCCTTCTCCCTTTCAAGGGGTTCTTGGCTTTTGAGAGTGCAGTGAAACAATCCTGCTTAGGGTATGGTTTATTAACTTAGAGTTCAAAACTGAACACAAAAGCCTTCCCCCAGCTTTAAGCTGGCCACAGCCTCAAACTCCCAGGGTTCTCAGGGTCCTTCCTTCCTTAGCAGGCTACTTCCAGCCACAACAACCCCCCAAATAACTGAAGCAACTTCCCTGGTCTCAAGAGCTTCTCTCAGGAACCTTTCTCACTCTTTTTGTAGTCTGTCTACAGCTTTCTAAGCATTCCCCCTTCTCTGCTGTTTCCTGCTGCTCTTTACAGGAGAATCAGCGTCTTCATTCTCAGTTGGTTCTACTAATTAACCCCAGACTGCATCCCAGGTGTGGTAGGCTAATTGAATGGGGAATGGGTAGAAATGTCCTTGAAATAACTTTTTGTTACCCACCTCTTCCATCCTCATGCTTCCAACTATTTGTGAGGTAAACCTGCATGTTGGGTTGTCATAGGGGGCACTGGAAGATTGGTTATTCATTGTGTTACGTCAAATATAATCTTCTATAATTTAAAAAAAAATCTTAATTAAATATGCATTCACAGGTGAGAGATGCTGCATTATTGGCAATTGTGGAGATTTATAGACATGTAGGAGAGAAAGTAAGAGCTGACCTTAATAAGAGGGGAATTCCCTCTGCAAGGTAAGTCATTATTTAATTTTACCACTTAATTATTTTGATCAGTGCCTAGAATGCATTAAAATCCTGCTACTGTTAAATATGCAGTGCCATTTTTTATACCATCTGTCAATTCCTTTTGTTTACATTATAACTTCATTGCTGTTTCTAATTCTGCTTGTTATGTAACAAATCATATGTAATCAGAATTGAAAACTCCTTACTTCATCTTTTCTGCTGGAAGATGCATGGGCTATATGATGCAAACAACTTTACCTCCAAGAATCAAATCAGATTTTTTTTTAAAGTAGACCTGGGCAAATAACGGGGGGAAAAAATCCTTTATTATAATAATAATAATAATAATAAAAAAGTAATGAACTTTGAACAAATTATTCAAATATATTGTGTCCAACTGTAGATTTGTGTGAATAGGTAGGGGTGTTTGTGTGTGTGAGAGAGAGAGAGAGAGAGAAATTATTTATTGGAAAATATTTGGAAATCATCCAGTAGCCTATTCTGCAAATGTTATTTAACTTGCTCTAATTCTAATACTTTTAGTAGAAGGATTTCTTTGTTAGAGATCAAGAGTACAAAAGCTGGAGAGATTTGAAAGAGTTGCTTAATTCATATTCCCAAACGATTCAAGAGTTGATATTAAACTATCCAAAGTCTCAGCTTGTCCACACCAGATAATTGGAGTAGGTAGGAGCAAGACATGGCTCAACTAAACCCTTTCCTGTGTCAAGACAGGATTCAAGGCATCCCCATTCTGATAGAAAGCATAAGTTAATAGATGACAGTTAAGACCATGCTGCAAATGGTGGATCTGATTACTGCAACTATATTCCTAGTACACATCTCCTCCACATCTTCATGTGAGGCAACCTCAGTGGACCTTAAGGTCCAAGTGAAAGCAAACATCAAAGGGACTTACATTTTATCTGGATAATAAATTTATCTTTTGGTCTCTCTATCCTGATGACAGTCCAGGGACAAACTGCAGTTAGGCATGTATTTCTAAATTCCTGCCATGTAAATCGTAGTGACGATGGTTCTGTCCATTCTGAAATGCGTAAACCACACACAAATATTCTACTCTCAAGGAACTTGGGTTCTCCAGGAGCAGCATCTGCCTGTAAATGTACCTGAGATGGGTGGATGCATGTAGGATCAACAGCTTCCTGTTTTCTCAAAAGGTTTTCCTGGTTCAAACAGGCAGTCGGACCATCACGTTTTGCAAAATCAAGCAGAGATGTACTGGTGCATGTTTATGAAGCCCTTGAGGGGAGGGAAGTTGGTTCTGTCCCACAAACATTTTACAGCCATTCTGTACCTGTCATGCAAGGAGAATACAGTAGTAGACTGAGTTTATCCTGGGAATAAGCTCTTGCAAGTGGTCTCTGGATCAAGTCTGGATAGACTCATAGACTTTAAGGTCAGAAGGCACCATTATGATCATCTAGTCTGACCTCCTGCACAATGCAGGCCACAGAATCTCACCCATCCACTTCTATAACAAACCCCTAACCTATGTCTGAGTTACTGAATTCCTCAAATTGTGGTTTGAAGACCTCAAGCTGCAGAGAATCCTCCAGCAAGTGATCCGTGCCCCATGCTGCAGAGGAAGGTGAAAAACCTCCAGGACCTCTGTCAATCTGCCCTGGAGGAAAGTTCCTGCCTGACCCCAAATATGGGGATCACCTAAACCCTGAGCATATGAGCAAGACTCACCAGCCAGCATCCAGGAAAGAATTCTCTGTAGAAACTCAAATCCCATCCCATCACAGACCACTAGGTATGCTTACCTGTTGATAATCAAAGATCAATTGCCAAATTAATTGCCAACATTAGGCTATCCCATCATACCATCCTCTCCATAAACTTATCAAGCTTAGTCTTAAAGCTAGATATGTCTTTTGCCCCCACTAATCCCCTTGGAAGGCTGTTCCAGAACTTCACTCCTCTAATGGTTAGAAACCTTCATCTAATTTCAAGTCTAAACTTCCTAGTTTCCAGTTTATATCCATTTGTTCTTGTGTCCACATTGGTACTAAGCTTAAATAATTCTTCTCCCTCCCCAATATTTATCCCTCTGATATATTTATAAAGAGCAATCATATCCTCCCCATAACCTTCTTTTGGTTAGGTTAAACAAGTCAAGCTCCTTGAGTCTCCTTTCATAAGACAGGATGGAATGATTCTCCTCAACATGAAGCTATCATCTTCTGCACTGGTACTGACAAAAAGCAAAACTTCTGTGTGCCTGTCTACTCCTGTAGCAAAACTCAGGAAAGATAAATGTTAAATGTTCCTTGTAGCTCTATGCTGGTTTAGACTGACATGGTTCTCATTTCTGTTTGTAGATGGTGAAGGCCAATCTTTATCATATTGAGAGTCTGACAGCTGATCATTACTCTTATAGAAACTTTTATTTTTACTGCTCTGTGGTTGAGTAACTTTCATTATTTTAAAGTACTGTAGTTTGTCTACCGTTTGAATACAACTACTTCAGATTGATTCGGTCAGAGCTTCTCAACGATTCTGTTATGACAGTGACTTATAAAGTGGATCATGAAGTTGTAAAGTTAATATGTAACTGAACATGTTTCCCTTTAGTATTTGTACACAAGTATGGTTTAGAATGTCCGTATTGTTTCATTGTGTGTGTACCTGCTTAATTTGCATAAAACAATTATTCATGTAAGATCTTACAGATGATGCTTCAGTGCACTCTGCTATAAAGTACTTGCAAAGCAATCATAAATTGAGGAAAGCTGTTAATTAAGCGCAGTTTGTAAGAAATTTTGTGTAACTTCATTCATATATGAGGCATATCACACCTAATTAAGATTCCACTAGATTTAAAAGGTCCAGTGATCTGTGTTTGGGGTTTTTTTGTTTTATGCTTTTTTGGTGTTTCATTTTTGCTTAAAATATGTAGGGACTTTATAAAAACTTAAACAATTTCACGTAAAGTACAGCTCTCAGTTGTTGCAGGATAATTTGTATACTAGGCCCTTTGCACCTTCTGCGACGCTGGGTCTAAATTCTGTGTTAAGACGCTGGTTTCTAAGGCAAATCGGAAAATCTGCAACCTTTTATTGAAATGAAGTAATGGAGATTTTTATTGAATTAAACCTGAAGACCAGTACAGTCATTACAGTACACCTTCTTGTGGTGTAATATGAAATGCAGTTTATTTTGCTAATCCACCACAGATTTCTGGGTGACACAGATTTTTGTATTGGCCATTTATAATTGTCTCCAAGAAATTGAAGGGAAGCTGGGAATTTTGACAGATGTGTTGAGGACATTATTGGGGCTTTTGACGCAAGAAAAAGCTTGAGTGGTTTCAGTTATGGGGTAAACACATAGGTTGGATACTTTTGCTGAAAAAACTTTATTTTTAAATTTCCACCATTGAGGCTTCAGAGATTACCCCACTGAAATAAATGACACATCTTAAACCTTTCCAAGCTCTTTGTTTCAGGCGGTTTGTAGATGTGTGAAGACAACACAGTATAAATTTGCATTGTTTGTTATCTTCTCACCCAATAATGCAAGAGAGCCACTTTTTTAAAATTAATGCTGTAGATTGTGGAGCATGCTTAACTGTGGAATACGCAGTGTCCTGTTCACGTATAGACTGGGTCAGGGTGGATTTGATTTAATAGTCAGGAAGACTATTTTGAAAACTCTTCAGATTAGTTTTACAGCTGTATCAGAAAATGAATGATTGTTTAGTTACTTCATTTACCAAAGGTAATTGAAGCAGATATTTATGAAGTCGAGGGAGGTGAACTATCTCCAATTCAACAGGTTAATCATTAACATTTGGAGGATTTTCTTGCCATGCTGTATTAGGAGGAGAACATCACTAGACAGACATTTAAATTGTTTTGTTTAACTAAAACAACAATGTTATGTTTGCTGGATTTTTTTCTTAAACAGCAAACATATTATTTTAACAAACAAGCATATGAATTTTTTGAATTTAATTAAACATTCAGGTTTTTTTTAAATCAGGTTTGTTTTTGTTTAACTAAAATAGTTAGATGAAATTATTTAAAAAAACGAAAATGAAATTGACTGTGTCAGCCAGGTCAACATGAGAAACTTAAACTATTGGTTTCAGCAGCTAACTCGGTCTTCTACACCTTCATTTTCCTGTTTGTTCAGAATCTGGAAAAGAAAAACAAGATTTCCTGCTTTTTCAGGTTCCCAGTGATTTCTCAGTTTGGAATGAATTAGTCCAAAGGAAGGAAATATTCTTTCTGTACCAGCAGAAGAAGCTACTGCTGTTAAAAGTGAGATTGTCACTTCAACAGTCTCTGAATCCAAGTGCTTAAGTGACTTAAAACATCATCAGCAAACATATATTTCTTGCATGGTTCACCCTTAGCTTTGAAGTTTATTATATTTGGCATTATGGAGGGATGATTGCTGTAGGTCCATGTCATAGCCAACTCCTCTTCTTCAGCAGTTAACATTTGACCCTGGTACCGAGTATTGAGAATATTTGCAAGAAAATGAGCTGGAGACAATGCTTGTCTTATTTTTTATTTTTCTGCTTGTAATTTAACTCTGTCATTGCGTTTTTTCTCTTTTTAAGATCTCACTCAGTTCCTTCCAAATTTCGACATCGTCAGCAATAAAACAGTTTCCCTGCATTTTGTTCAAAGCTACAGAAATAGACTTCAGGGAACTTAGCATGTTTTCAACATTTCTCTTACACCCAATGTTGAGAACTTTGGCTGTGACAGTGCCACCTATTTTTTTCATGATTTTGTTCACAAACTGTCATCAGATTAAGCCAGTTCTTGATATAGTGCTCAAAACAGTCCACTACTGAGTTCCATTGTACCTCTTGTGGGAGAGTTAGCTTGAGTCCTCCCACTTTTTTCAGAGCAGCTGCTGCAAAGTGGTTATTATGGAAGTATTTTTTTCCATTTCCACAACATTAGCCTTTATTTCTAGAACACTGAAGTCTTTGGCTGGGAGGAGCATGAAGTGAGCACTGCAACCGTATGTTGTTAGCTCGGAACTCTCTTCACTCTCGAAGATGAGAAGAAATTATTTAGGATACATTTGCAGCATTGTCTACGACCAGGCTGCATAGTAGACATTTGAATTTTTTTTTCACAATTTGTATAGAAAATAATGGTGATCTTGAAGCTGGATAGTCTTCAGAATCCTGTATGTTGAGGGTGGATTCTCTTAAACAAAATAAGTCAGGGAAGTTATTACCATACTGCTCATTTATTATTACTATTGCATTCACTGACGCTCAGTACTACTTTAAAGGTGACCCTTCAGGCAGCGTCGGATGCCACTGATATGGCTGCAAGGTCTATGGCCTCCTCAGTATCCATGAAGAGGGAATCATGGCTTTTGCTGTCTGGGCTATCCAGCAAGGTGCAGAACTCCTTGCAGGATCTTCCGTTTGATGGCAAGGCCCTGTATGCGGAATAGACGGACATGAAATTGCACGGCCTGAAAGATCCGGCCAGGATCAAGTTTAAGCCTCAGCAGGCTCCCGCCCACACCACCCATTCTAAATATGAGCCCCCTTATAAAAAGTCAAGGGACTATAAGAAATGCCCACAGAGTCAGTCCTGGTCTGCCTTCCAACCTGGGCCTTCCAAGGGTAAACAGTCAGGAAAAGGTCAATTTTAATGGGACGCCAGGGGATCAACCCACAATAAAGCTTCTCCTTCTCCAACCGGTTGTGCGCTTTTCTCCCGGAGTGGTTGCGGCTGATCTTGAACCAGTGGCTCCTCAACACTGTCTCTGAGGGCTACACCCTCTAGTTTACCTCTACCCCACCCAACCACTCTCTGTCCCTGTCCCTCCTGGGGGACCCCTCTCACAAGGCCCTGCTCAAGCAGGAGATGGAGCGGCTCCTTGGCTTAGGAGCAATGGAAATGGTGACAGCGGAGTTCAGACACAAGGGTTTCTTCGTCTGCTACTTCCTTACCCTGAAAGCCAAAAGGGGGTTCAGGCCCATCCTGGAACTGCGAGGCCTGAACCAGTACAGATAGAGTACTGTTTTGCATGTTCTGCCTGGCCTCTGTCACCTCCTCCCTGGATCTCGGGGACTGGTACGCCACCCTCGATCTGCAGGATACATATTTCCACATTCATATATTCGAGGGGCACAAAAGTTTCCTCCATTTCACGGTTGGGCAGGAACACTACCAATTTATGGTCCTCTGGTTTGGCCTGTCCACTGCTCCCAGGGTATTCACAAAGTGCATGTCTGTGGTAGCAGCCTACCTCAGACGTCGTGGGATTCAGATCTTCCCTATCTTGATAATTAGCTGATCAAAGACAGCTCCAGGGCTCAGATGCGGGATCACGTTGCGCTCCTCCTGTCCACGTCCGCCGCTCTGGGCCTGATGGTAAACGACACCAGGTCCATGTTAGTCGTAGTGCAGCACATTGAGTGTATTGGGGCAGTCCTGGACATGATGTTGGCCAGGGCCTCCCTCCCACTGGACAGATTTGAGACACTAAAATGGCTCATCAACATAGTCACAAGGTTCCCTGCGACCACAGCCAGAGCGTGCATCCACCTTCTGGGTCACATGTTGGCGTGCACATATGTGGTTCGCCATGCCAGACTCAGGATGAGGCTCCTCCAGCTCTGGTTGGCTTCTGTGTTCTCCCAGTCCAGAGACAGGATGGACAAAGTCCTCAATGTGCCTGAACTAGTGATTGCCTCCCTAAAATGGTGGTACTCCCTCCCCGGGGAACATGCTTCATGGGGTCCTGTTCAGAGGCAGACCCCCATCAATGGAGGTTGTGTCTGATGCATCGGACCTAGAGTGGGGAGCCCATGTGGGGGAACATTCAGACCCAAGGTCTGTTGTCTGCGCAGGACCTTGCCCTGCATATAAATGTCAAGGAGTTCAGGGTGGTCTGTCTGACATATGTGGCCTTCCGCTTGCAGCTGGAGGGCAGAGTGATCAGGGTTCTCATGGACAATACGGCCTCGGTGTTTTACATGAACAGGCAAGGTAGGACCAAATCCTCTGCCCTATGCCAGGAAGCGCTTGGGCTGTGGGAGCTGGACCTTATCCTTGTGGAACACCATGTACGGGTGGTGATCACATCAGCTCAACGGGTCTCGGAGCTCAGGGCCCTGACATCCAATATCCTGTACACGGTGTTCCACAAGGATAAGGTCCAGTTCTGACTGCATTCTTCATTCCTCCCCAAGGTGGTCTCCACCTACCACATGGGTCAGGACATCTTCCTGCCGGTGCTCTGTCCCAAGCTCTATGCGTCCAGTGAGGAGCGCCACCTCCACGTGTTGGATGTGAGATGGGCTTTGGCCTTTTACCTGGAATGTCCGAAGCCGTTCGGGAAATCTTTGCATTTGTTCATCGCCTCTGCCGAATGCATGAGAAGTGGTCTGATCTCCACTGAGCGGCTTTCCAACTTGATCACCTTGTGTATCTGTGCCTCCGCTGCCGATTGTGAGGTCACACTCGACTAGGGCGCAAGCCTCGTCAGCTGCCTTTTTGGCCCATGTCCCCATTTGTAGGGCTGCCACATGTTGTTTGGTTCACACATTCACCTCGCATTATGCAATTGTCTCCCAAACCAGGGAGGACGCGGGTTCGGCAGGGCTGTACTCCGTCTTGAGAGTCTGTGAACTCCTATCCACCTCCAACAGATACAGCTTGGAATCACCTATTGTGGAATATACATGAGCAATCACTCGAAGAAGAAAAGACAGTTACCTTTTCCATAACTGGTGTTTTTTGACATGTGTTGCTCATGTCCAGTCTACATCCCACCCACCTTCCCCTCTGTTCAAGTTGTCTGCCAAGAAGGAACTGAGGGTGGGGGGAGTGCACAGTGCCCCTTATACTACGCCATAGAGGCTCCATTCCAGGGATCGCTAGGGGCACTCCCCTAAGGATACTACTAGGGGAAAAACTTCTGGCCCCGGTGCACATGAGCACACACACCTATTGTGGAATGGACGTGAGCAGCACATCTCAAAGAACACCAGTTATGGAAAAGGTCTTTTGAAGAGAGTGGCCTTAGATCTGGGCATACAGATGGAAGTAGTGAAAGTGTCTTCCTGCGGCCTGGTTGACATGTTAGCCACTGTGGGCCCTTGAAAAGTGAGGGCATTATGGACTCAATTAAGTCTCTATGGCAGACCATCTCATCTTTTCCCCCTGCTTCAAAAAGGGCTGAACAAAAATACTATGTTCCCACCCAAGGTTGAGTTCCTTTAGCCCTCTCCCTGTTTGGGATCCTTGTTAGTATCTGCTGTCAATGAGAGAGAAAAACAGGGTCATCAGGGTACAACCCCAAAATCAAAGGACTCAAATTTTGAGTTCAATAGGAAAGTTTATTCTATCATGGTGTTATAACGCAAAATTACAAACCAGCAGATGCTGCTGGGGAGATATGATTTTTACATGCGGGATTCCATGCAAAACTTCAAAGACTTGCTTCCACAAGAGGCCAGGCAAGAGTTCTCCTCACTAGTGGACGAGGGAAAATCAGTGGTGACGGCCTCACAGGAGGTCCAACAAGACTATTCAGGACCTGCCTTTTGAAGGAGCTTTGCACTTTTCTGAGCAGACAGACGTGAAGCTTCATGGATTAAAAGACTCGAGAGCAACCCTTAAATCCCTTGGATTGTATACCAAGCACTGTAGAAGTGGGATATACTCTCCAGTTTATTTCTAATGCTCCTTCCCACTCTCCCTCCTCGTTCAGCTTTAGGGACCCCTCTCAGGAAGAACTTTTGGTCCGGGAGATTCAATCTCTCCTTTGGGTGGGAGCCATTGAAGACGTTGTGCAGAATTTGAGGAAAGGGGTTCTTCTCACATTATTTCTTAATTCTGAAAGACAGGGGAGGTCTCAGCCCTATTTTATAACTTCATCAACTCAACCACTATCTCAGAAAGATAAAGTTCCATCTGGTCACCCTGGCATACATTATGCCCGCTCAGGCTCCAGGGGACTGGTACACCACCCTTGATTTAAGAGATGCTAACTTTCATGTGTCAGCATACCAAGGACACACAACATTCCTCAGATTCATAGTGAACCAGTAACACTGCCAATTCATGGTACCCCTGTTCGGCCTGTCTGCAGCTCCTTGGGTGTTCACAAAATACATAGCAGTAGTGGCAGCTTTCCTGAGGACCTTAAGGGTGCAGGTCTAACCTTATCTACATGATTGGCTAGTCAGGGGCTGGTCCAGGGCTCAGGTAGTGTCCAACATTCGACTCATCGAGTTCACATTCAAGGCAATAGGCCGTCTGATAAATGAAGACAAGTCTTCCCTCTTTCCGATGCAGAGGATAGAGTTTGTATGGGCTGCGCTGTATGCTATCCAGGCTAGGGCCTACCTCCCAGAGGTTCAATTCCAATCAATCCGATCCCTGGTAATGCATCTCAAATATCATCCAATCACAAGAACCCAAAATTGTATGAGGCTCCTAGGTCATATGGCCTTGTGTACATAAGTACACAATACGCAAGGCTGCATCTCGGATCCCTCCAGATCAGTGTATTCACCAAGTCATCTCCATCTGGACACTGTACTTGCGTACCTCCACATGTTCTCTTGTCCCTAAATTGATGGTTGGATCCTCTTACGTTTGTGTGGGCATTCCTTTTATACACCCAAAACTGTGAGTGACTTTGGTCTCAGATGCGTCAGTGCTAGAATTCAGGGCCTTTTGGTCTTTGGCAGAACTTTCCCTTCATGTAAATGTCAGGGAACTCAGAGAGTTTTGCCTTGCCAGTCAAGCCTTTCTGCCCCACATTAAGGGCAGAAACTTTTGTCTCACAGACAACACTGCAGCCATGTCTTAACTCAACAGGCAAGGAGGAGTTTGCTCTTCCCTCCTTTGTCAGGAAGCAGTGCAGCTATGAGTGGGCTATGCAAAATTCCCAATCAGTCTTGAGACCTCTTATCTTTTGGAGGCACAGAATGAGCTGGCAGATCTCCTCAGCAGGTATTTCTGCAGTAATAATGAGTGGTCTGTTGTCCGGATGTGGTGAGACACATTTTCCAGCAGTAGGACACACCCTCAATAGACCTATTTGCAAACAGGTACAACAGAGAGCCTGAGCAGGTCTGCTCCCTGTAAGGCCACACTATGTGTTCCATCCCAGATGCCTTCTTTCTGCCTTGGATGGGCAATTTTGTTATGTTTTCCACCTATCCTGCTCATGCACAGAGAACCGCTGAAGATTAAGCGAGACCAGGCCTGGGGTATTGTGATAGCCCCAGCACGGCCCCACCAACACTGATTTGCCACTTTACTAGATGTTTCAGTGGTGTCTCCAGTCTCATTTCTGTTGCATCCAGACCTGATCTCCCAGGACTATGGTCAGCTGCTCCGCTCGAACCTGAGCTTCTTTCATCTGATGGCCTTCATGGCTCAGTCTCAGAGAGCATGCTAGCTCAGAGCAAGCTTGTAAGGTTCTATTAGATAACAGAGAGTCCTCCACCAGAGCTACTTACCTTTTGAAATGAAAGCTGTTCTCAGTGTGGGCATCCCAGTGTTGTCTCGCCAATGCATTAATCCATATGAAACATATGTAAATATGTATTGCACCGAAACAGCAAGATTTAGCGCTATCCTCTGTCAAGATACACCTGGCGGCAATATCAGCTTTCCACCCTCAGATGGATAACCAATCTGTTTTTCCAAATGACAGATTCCTCAAAGGCATAGAAGGGTTATACCTTCAAATAAGGAAGCCAGTTTCTCATTGGGATTTGAACCTGGTCATGTCAAAACTTGTGGGACCACTGTTTGAGCCTTTAGCAATATGCTGCTTATTATGCCTCTCCTAGACAGTGGTTTTCTTAGTTGGTATCACTTTGGCCAGTAGAGTGTCAGAGCTTTGAGTTCTCACATCAGAGCCTTCATACACAATCTTCTTTAAGGATAAGATGTATTTACGTCCTCACCCCAATTTTCTCCCGAAAATAGTTTCACAATTTCAAAGCAATCAGGCAATTTACCTACCTGTCTTTTACATGAAATCTCATGCAAGTAGGAGTGAATAACATCATCACTCATTGGACGTTAGAAGATTCTTCTTCGAGTGCTTGCTCATGTCCATTCCTGTTAGGTGTGCGCGCACGTTCATCGGAAGATTTTTACCCTAGCAACACTCGGTGGGCTGGCAGGGCGCCCCCTGGAGTGGCGCTGCTGTGATGCCGGTTATATACCCCTGCTGGCCTTTCCGCCCGTCAGTTCCTTCTTACCGCCCGTGTCAGTCATTGGAACAGTGGAGCGTGGCTTAGCTGATCTCCACCTCCCTAGCTTTTCTCTCATTTCTAATCACTATTGTGTATATAGTTCGATATTCTATATTTCTAGTTAGTTTTCTAGTTTTATTAGTTCTTTGTAGTAGTTATTGTATATAGTTAAGGGGGATCGGGGATTAGCCCCTTCCCCTCACCCGGTACCAGGGCCCATGCCCGGTTCACGGGGCTTCAAACCATGCTCGGCCTCTCATAGGCCGATGCCCACAGGAGACCCTCCCAACTCCTGTCTCAAGTGCTTGGGCGAATCCCACCTCGCAGACAAGTGCCGCATCTGCAAGGCTTTCAAGCCCCAGACGAAAAAAGAGCGGGATGTTCGTCTAAAGCAACTCTTGATGGAGGCAGCTCTAACTCTTCCATCTTCGGCACCGACTGCGGCACCGGGGACAAGTGCCTCCTCCGCACCAGAATGCATGGGTACAATAAAGGCTCCTCAACACCACCCTTCACCGACCCAAGCTCCTGACCGGCACCGCTCTCTCTCCCCAAGGAGCAAGAAGCATAAGACTCCTGCGGCTCCCATTATCTATACCGCAGTCAGAGTGCATTACTAAGTCGGGCCCCCGGCACCGTCAACTGCCGCGGCACTGATGTCTTCTGCACCATTGATTCCGGTCTCAGAAAAGCCGTCGAATCCGGTGCCTACCAGCTCCACGGCACGGGAGTTGATTGCCTTGATGGAGCCCCAGCTGCCTCAACCCCCGGCACCGCCAGTGTGGGTTGTTCAATCACTAGGCAAGCCCGCCCTGATGAGACCATCCTCGCCTGGTACCACCGACGTCGCCGGTCACGGTCCAGGTCCCATCATCGATCCCGGTACCGCTCTCCATCTAGGTACTGGTCGTACTCGTGGCACCGTTCGAGATCCCGGTCACCGACCCGGTACTCTTGGCACCGGTCCCGGCACCGTTCGCGGCACCGTACCTCTTGCAGCCGATCTCGACGTGGGGATTCATGGCACCGGTCAACCTCCCGGCACTGCGCCGGTTGCAGGTCCCGGTCTCACTCCCGGCACCGGTACGACTCCCGGTACTGTTCTCCGGTGCCGCGTGAAGACGGATCGAATGGACGCAGAGACCCTCCCCAAACGGTCTCAGCGCCTCCGTGACCTTCTCGTCATCCATCCGTCTCATCCCATGTGGACAGTGCTTCTTGTGGGGATTCAGATACTCAGAGCAGGTTTGCCCAAGGAACCCATGGCTTGGACCAAGGACCTAATCAGTGGTCCATTTGGACACCTTGGGCTTATCACCAAGCCCAAGGTGAATCCACTGTACCATCGTGCTCCAGTCCCTCAGAACACCGCGTGCCAGAGGCCACTGTTAGCAGACCTCCCCCGGCTGGTACGGAGGAAGCTTCTGCCCATGCACTGGACCCACACGATCTTCTGGCTCCGGAGGTCCCCCAGGATCAGGAGTCAGTACAGGACCCAATCATCCCGGGGCTTTCATCCTCCTCTTCTCTGGATGAGGCAGTAGCAGGGACGTCATCATCGGGCCTGCCTCCGATCAACCTCAGGTCACACCAGGACCTTCTGCGGCGTGTCGCTCAGAATATCAACTTGCCAGTAGAGGAAGTTCCAGAGGTGGAAGACCCGGTGATAAGTATATTGTCGGTGGAGGCACCAACTAGGGTGGCCCTTCCCTTCATCCGTTCGATCCAGGCTAGGGCAGACACCATCTGGCAATCGCCGGCATCCATCCCGCCCACAGACAGAGGGGTCAAACGGAAATACATGATGCCTTCCAAAGGGTATGAGTACCTATATGTGGACCCCCCTCCCTGTTCATTGGTTGTATAGTCCGTCAATGAACAGGAACGCCACGGCCAACAAGCCCCTTCTCCTAAATCAAGGGAGGCTAGGCGAATGGATTTGTTGGGACGAAAAATCTGTTCCGCGGGAGGCCTCCAACTCAGGATAGCGAACCAACAAGCCCTCCTTAGTAGGTACAACTACAACACCTGGGAGGTGGTAGGGAAGTTTACAGAGCTGGTCCCGCAGGACTTCCTCCAGAAATTTACAGCACTCCTGGAGGAAGGAAAGAAAGTAGCGCGGACCTCCCTACAGGCCTCGCTGGATGCCGCTGATTTGGCAGCTAGAACGTTTGCCTCTGGAATCGCCATGCGACGTATATCATGGCTGCAAGTGTCAGGTCTGCCACCTGAACTTCGGCACATTATACAAGACATCATTTGATGGCCAGGGCCTATTCTCACAGAAGACGGACCCTAGGCTACAAAATCTAAAAGACAATCGCGTAATTATGCGTTCGCTAGGAATGCATACGCCACAGACTCAAAGATGATCCTTCCGCTCCCAACCTCAGCGCCCTTACCTCTCGCCTAGGCCAAGGCAAGACTTTACCAGAAGGCGAGGTCGTACCAACCGCAGACATCAGTCTGGACCTCAAGGGGGTAACAATTCCGGTCCCACCAAGCCAACAGGGGGACCCAAATCAAACTCTTGAGGGTGCGCCCAAAAGCAGTGTACCAATTGTCTCCCAGGATCCTTTTCAGTTCTACAACTGCCTTTCCCCGTTCCTCCCTGCGTGGTCCCAATTAACCTTGGATCTTTGGGTCCTACGCACGGTGGAGCTTGGATACCATCTTCAGTTTCTTTTGCTCCCTCCCTCCCAACCTCCCTCCTCATCCCTCTTCATGGACCCCTCTCACGAGCAACTCCTCCTGCAGGAGGTTCGGAGGCTCCTTACAATCGGATCTATAGAGGAGGTACCGAAGGAACTAAGGGGCAAGGGGTTCTATTCCTGATATTTCCTAATCCCCAAGGTGAAAGGGGGCCTCTGACCTATCCTAGACCTGCGAGGACTGAACAAATTCATGAAAAAGTTCAAGTTCTGCATGGTATCCCTGGGAACCATCATTCCTTCCCTAGATCCCAGAGATTGGTACACTGCTCTCGACATGAAGGACACATATTTCCACATTGCAGTTTACACCCCCCGCACAGACGGTATCTATGCTTTGTGGTGAATCATCAACATTATTAGTTTACAGTTCTTCCCTTTGGCCTCTCGGCCCCTCGGGTATTCACGAAGTGTATGGCAGTAGTCGCCGCTTCCCTCCGTCGTCGTCAAATACATGTCTTCCCATACCTCGACGACTGGCTTATTTGAGGGACCTCCGAGGCACAAGTCACCAGTCATGTGAGCATCATCAAGGACCTATTCACGCGTCTAGGCCTGATAATCAATTTGGAAGAATCCACTCTGGTGCCTACGCAGAGGATAGAGTTCATCGGGGCCACGCTGGACTCCAATCTTGCAACGGCCAGTTTGCCTCTACCTCGTTTTCAGGCTATAGTCTTCCTTGTACAAAGACTTCAAAGCTTCCCAGCAGTCTCTGTCCGCACTTGCCTTGACTGCCTCTGTCACATGGCTGCATGCACATTCGTCACAAAGCACGCCAGACTGTGCATGCGTCCTCTTCAAACTTGGCTCGCCTCAGCCTATTTTCCGGGCAGAGACACCATAGACATTATACTCACAATTCCACCGAGCATTCTGGGCTCCCTTGACTGGTGGCTGACACCATCCCTGGTGCGTGCAGGTCTGCCGTTCCATCCACTACAGCCCTCCGCATCCCTAACAATGGACACGTCATCTCTCGGCTTGGGTGCTCACCTAGGGCACCTTCGCACTCAAGGCCTTTGGTTGTCTCGGGAGTTGGCATTACACATAAATGTCCCAGAACTGAGAATGGTCCGACTGGCATGCCAAGCGTTCCAGCGTCATCTACAGGGCCGTTGTGTTGCAGTGTTTACAGACAACACAATGGCCATGTATTACATAAACAGGGAGGGACACGATCCTCCCTCCTTTGTCTGGAGGCGATTCAACTATGGGACTTCTGCATAGCCCACTCAATAGACCTAGTAGCCTCCTTTCTCCCAGGAGTCCGGAACACTCTCGCAGATCAACTGAGCAGAGCCTTCCTGTCTCACGAGTGGTCCATCCGTCCGGACATTCTCCATTCTGTATTCCCTGAAGTGGGGCTTTCCCCACATAGACCTCTTTGCCTCCCGAGAGAACAGGAAATGCCAGGTGTTCTGCTCCCTACAAGGTCGCTCCCCGGGCTCCCTCTCAGACGTGTTCCTAATTCCGTGGAAAGGTCACCTATTTTATGCGTTCCCACCATTTCCACTCGTCCACAGAGTTCTACTCAAGCTCCGCAGGGACAGAGCCCAACTAATACTGATCGCTCCGGCATGGCCGAGACAGCAGTGGTACACCCTGCTGCTCGACCTCTCTCTGGCAAACCTGGTCCCCCTGCCATTCTACCTGGTCCTCATAACGCAGGACTTCGGAGGCTTCACCACCCGGACCTGCAGTCCCTTCATCTGACAGCATGGCTGCTGTGTGGTTGAGCCAATCTGAGTTGCGTTGTTCCACTGCAGTGCAACACGTGCTGCTGGGAAGCAGCCTTCCACGCGGACGACATATCTCACCAAGTGGAAGCGCTTCTCCCACTGGTGCGCCCAGCATGACTTTACCCCCGAAGGTGTATCGGTCCCCATTATCTTGGACTATTTATGGTCCCTCAAGGAGCAGCGCCTGGCGATCTCTTCTATACGGGTGCATCTTGCAGCTATTTCCACCTTCCATCCTGGGGAAACTGGCAGTTCAATCTTTTCTCACCCCATAGTTTCCAGGTTCCTCAAAGGCTTGGAGCGGCTCTACACTTAGGTCAAGCGCCCAGCCCCTACCTGGGATCTAAACCTCGTATTAGCTAGGCTTATGGGTCCCCCCTTTGAGCCTTTAGCCACATGCTCGCTGCTGTACCTGTCCTGGAAGACAGCCTTCCTCGTCGCTATCACCTCGGCTAGGTGAGTCTCGGAACTTCGAGCTTTGATTGTGGATCCCCCGTATACGGTATTCCACAAGGACAAGGTACAGCTGCGACCGCACCCGGCATTCCTACCTAAGGTGGTCTCTGCCTTCCACGTTAATCAAGACATCTTTCTACCAGTCTTTTTCCCGAAGCCACACTCATCGTGTCGGGAACAACAGTTGCATACTCTGGATGTCCACAGGGCTCTCGCCTTTTATATCGAGAGGACCAAACCCTTCCGACGTTCGCCTCAGCTCTTTGTAGCTGTCGCAGAGCGCATGAAGGGCATGCCAATCTCTGCCCAACAGATTTCATCTTGGGTGACATCCTGTATCTGGACATGCTATGACTTGGCTCACATTCCGACTGGCCATCTCACCGCCCATTCTACCCGGGCTCAAGCCTCATCTGCTGCCTTCCTGGCCCATGTTCCCATCCAGGAAATATGTCGTGCGGCTACCTGGTCTTCCATCCACACCTTTGCACTACGCATTGGTCCAGCAGTCCAGAGACGATGCCGTCTTTGGCTCAGTGGTCTTACCTTCCTCAGTGTCTCGCTCCGACCCCACCGCCTTGGTAAGGCTTGGGAATTACCTAACTGGAATGGATATGAGCAAGCACTCGAAGAAGAAAAGATGGTTGCTCACCTTTGTAACTGTTGTTCTTCGAGATGTGTTGCTCATATCCATTCCAAACCCGCCCTCCTTCCCCACTGTCAGAGTAACCGGCAAGAAGAAACTGAGGGGCGGATGGGCCGGCAGGGGTATATATCCGGCACCGTAGCGGCGCCTCTCCAGGGGGCGCCCTGCTGGCCCACCGAGTATTGCTAGGGTAAAAATCTTCCAACGAACATGCACGTGGCGCGCGCACACCTAACTAACTGGAATGGATATGAGCAACACATCACGAAGAACAACAGTTTACAAAGGTGAGTAACCATCTTTTCTAACTTTCTACGTAAAAAGAACTAAACCATTCTTGAGGTCCACCCAACTGTTTGTGGTTGTAGAAGACAGGATGAAAGGTCTCGCAATATCTTCACAGACAGTTTTGTCCTGGTTAACTTCATGTATTTATGTTCAGATAGGTGTTTTGCTATCAACTAACCTGACTGCTCATTCCACAAGATCGCAAGCGTCCTCAGAAGCATTCTTAGTGCCAATCTCTATTCACAAAATGTGTAAAACAATAACCTGTCTTTGGTGCACACATTCTCCTCCCATTATGCCATCAGTCAGCATTCAAGAGATGGAGCCAGATTTGATTGAGCTGTACTGCTGTCTTGGGGTACATGAACTCAGATTCTTCTGCCTACTTAACTCCTTTGAAGACACCTAGAGAGGAATGCATGTATGCAATCATTGGAAGAAGAAAAAATGGTTATTAACCTTTTGTAACTGTTGTGCTTTGAGATGTGTTGCACGTGTTCATTTCATTTTCCAGATGACACACATCCAGTTTTTTCAATCTTCCCTTATAAGTCGTGTTTTCTAGACCTTTAATCATTTTTGTTGCCCTTCTCTGGATTCTCTCCAATTTGTCCACATCCTTCCTGAAATGTCGCACCCAGAACTGGCCACACTACTCCAGTTGAGGCCTAATCAGGGCAGAGCAGAGTGAAAGAGATACTTCTCATGTCTTGCTTACAACAATCCTGCTGATACATCCCAGAACGATGTTTGCTTTTTTTGCAACAGCATTACAGCGTTGACTCATATTTAGCTTGCGGTCTACTATGATCCCCAGATTCCTTTCCGCAGGACTCCTTCCTAAGCAGTCATTTCCCATTTTGTATGTATGCAACTGATTGTTCCTTCCTAAGTGGAGTACTTTGCATTTGGCCTCATTGAATTTCATCCTATTTACTTCAGACCATTTCTCCGGTTTGTCCAGATCATTTTGAATTATAATCCTATCTTCCAAAACACTTGCAAATCTTCTCAGCTTGGAGTTGTCCGCAAACTTTATAAGTGTGCTCTCCATGCCATCATCTAAATCATTGATGAAGTTATTGAACAGGATCGGACCCAGAACTAATCCCTGAGGGACTCCACTCTTTATGCCCATCCAACATGACTGGTAACTCTCTGAGAATGGTTTTCCAACCAGTTTTGCTCCCACTTTATAGTAGCGCCATCTAGGTTACATTTCCCTAGTTTGTTTATGAGACGATCATGCAAGACCGTATCAAAAGCTTTACTAAAGTCAAGATATACCACATCTACTGTCCCCCCCGCCCCCTAATCCACAAGCTTACTACTGTGTCAGAGAAAACTCTCAGGTTGGTTTGACATGATTTGTTCTTGGCAAATCCATGCTGACTGTTACTTATCACCTTATTATCTTGTAGATGTTTGCAAATTGATTGCTTAATTATTTGCTCCATTATCTTTCCAGGTACAAAAGCTAAGCTGACTGGTCTGTATTTCCCGGGTTGTCCTTTTTCCTCCTTTTTATAGATTAGCACTATATTTGCCCTTTTCCAGTCCTCTGAAATCTCTCCCGCCTTCCATGACTTTTCAAAGATGATCGCTAATGGCTCAGCTATCTCCTCAGTCGGCTCCTTGAGTATACTAGGATGCATTTCATCAGGCCCTGGTGACTTGAAGACATCTAATTTGTCTAAGTAATTTGTAACTTGTTCTTTCCCTATTTTAGCCTCTGCTCCTACCTCATTTTCACTGGCATTCACTATGTTAGATGTCCAATCACCACCAGCCTTCTTGGTGAAAAGCAAAATAAAGAAGTCACTAAGCATCTCTCCATTGCCACATTTTCTGTTCTCTCTCCCTCCCTCCCCTCTATTGAGTAACGGGCCTACCCTATCCTTGGTCTTCCTCTTGCTTCTAATGTATTTGTAGAATGTTTTCTTGTTACCCTTTATGTCTCTAGCTAGTGGGATCTCATTTTGTGCCTTGGCCTTTCTAATTTTGTCTCTGCATACTTGTTTTGTTTATATTCATCCTTTGTAATTTGACCTAGTTTCCACTTTTGGTAGGACTCTTTTGATTTTTAGCAGGCTCATCTCTTGCCATACTTGCTATCTTTCCTACACAGTGGGATAGTTTGGGCTTGTTTCCTTACTAATGTCTCTTTGGAAGAACTGTCAACTGTCTACATTGGAGTTGTCTGAAAAGAAGGAACTGAGGGAACGTGTGGTTTGCTGGGTGCTTTATACCAGTTCTAATAGTGTGCAGCAGCATAGGGCACAGAGGGAAACATTTCCAGCAACTAAGTGCAAGGTGCATGCACACTGGGGTGGAATGGATATGTGCAAAACAGCTCTGAAAAGAACAGCTACGAATGGTTAATAAACAGTTCTTTTTTTCTGGAAATAGTTGAATTGGAGAGGATAGGGTTTCTGAATTCTCTAAGGGTCGTAGATGGCACCCACATCTCCGTACTTTGCCCACCAAAAGGAGCGAGTGAGTGTGTGAACGAAAAAGTTGTTGTTCTTTCACTCTGCAAGGCTTGGTGGACTACAGAGGCAGATTCATGAATATCAACGTGGTTCACGATGTGAGGGTGTTGAGGAGATCAAGATTGTACTTGAGGAGGGAAGAAAGGACTTTATTCCTCAGAAATGATGTGGTTCTCTGCAGTGTATGTGCCAACGGTTACTTTTTGGAACAGATATGTGGGGTTCCCCACTTAGCTCGTGAAACCACACCCCAACATTTGCAACCCTGGAACAGGGGAATTCAGCTACTAGCTGTAGAATGGTCATAGAATGCATGTTTGGTAGGCTGAAAGCTCATTGGCGCTGCCTGTGTGTCCATGTGGATGCCACTGTGGCCAGTGTTGTTTGTGTAATAGTTCCATGCCGTGTGCTATGTAACGTTTGGTAGGGTAAAGGAGAGTATTGCCATCCAGAGTGGGTGCAGAACAGATCTGGTTTACAAAATCTGTATAGACAGCTGGATTCCACCCACATGCATGCTGGTCGTAGTTCCCAACATGCAAGGGAAATCCAGGATCCCATATATGCACATACCTTGGAAAAACAGAGAGACAGAAGGTGGCACACTGTGCATCTGCTTGGCACATAGTTGTGGGGCTAAATATATCTGTGACGGTTTTGTTCCTCTGTAACTGACCGTCATTAACCGTCCTCTGACTGTTAACTATGGCTGTTAAGTGATTAAAAAAATTAATCACGATTAATCATATGATTGATTAAACAGCTGTAGAATACCATTTATTTAAACATTTTTGGATGTTTTCTACATTTTCAAATATATAGATTTCAATTACAACACAATAGAAAGTGTACAGTGCTCACTTTATATTTTTTATTACAAATATTTGCACTGTAAAAAACAAAATAAATAGTATTTTTCAGTTCACCTAATACAAATACTGTAGTGCAATCTCTTTATCATGAAAGTTGAACTTACAAATGTAGAATTATGTACAAAAAAACTGCATTCAAAAACAAAACAATGTAAAACTTTAGAGCCTACAAGTCCACTCAGTCCTACTTCTTGGTCAGCCAAATCGCTCAGACAAACAAGTTTTTTTACATTTGCAGGAGATAATGCTGACAGCTTCTTGTTTACAATGTCACCTGAAAGTGAGAACAGGCGTTTGCATGCAACACTGGCTATGCAACAGTGCTAAGATATTTACGTGCCAAATGTGCTAAAAAGTCGTATGTCCCTTCATGCTTCAGCCACTATTCCAGAGGACATGTGTCCATACTGATGACGGATTCGCTCGATAACGCTCCAAAGCAGTGTGGACTGATGTATGTTCATTTTCATCATTTGAGTCAGATGCCATCAGCAGAAGATTGATCTGCATCCTAAGTTCCCCCTGAAGGTGGTCTGAGTTCCACCTCAACCAATATGTTCACATGCTAGTCTTCCATCCTAAGCTGTGCGCCATCCCTGCGGACAGGGCTCTTCACTCTTTTGATGTCTGCCACGCATGGGCTTTCTTCCTGCATGGAAGTCGAGCCTTTCTCTGCCAGACTGTTTGTTGCTGTTGCTGGCCGCTCCAAGGGCTAAACCCTCCCCTCCTAACGAATCTCAAAATGGGTCTCATGCTGGAATTACAGAGGTCGCTCAATGTGGGCGCAGACAGCCACATCTGCCTCCTTGCGGACATCTCCTTGCAGGCTGTCTGTTGGGCGGCAATGTGGCGTTCCATACATTACATCAGTAGTTCTTAACCTGTGGCCCAATCAGCACGTAGCTGTGGCTCATGTGACACCCTCAGAGCCATACAGGTAGTATATATATTGTGTGGATGCTGACCACATAACACAATGGAGAGCTGCAAATGCAGTCCACAGTGGTAAATAGGTGGAAAACAATGCATTATGCAATCGCCAAAGGGACAGCGGAAGACACTGCAGTAGGCCATGCCATACTAGAGGCTGCACTCCTCCTGGCATCCTTGCACCCACTTCCGTGCTGAGTACTCCGTGCCCATGTTTGGAATACATATAGGAACCATCACTCTAAGAAGAAGAGGTGATTACTTACCTGTAATGGAAGTTCTTCAAGATGTGGGGTCCCAATTTGTATTCCAATACCCACCCTCTGTTCCCGTCTGCTTGGTGGTAAGTGGGTGAATGCAGGGGTGTTGACCTGCACAGCCTAATATAACCTCACCGGAGACATGAGGTGATGAAAGATGTATGCATGGGTCAGTGGCCATTGCTACGAAAATCTTACATGTCTGGCGCATGGCGCCTATGTGCACCCACGTTTGGAATACAAATAGAGACCACACATCTCGAAGACCCACCAGTTACAGGTAAGTAACCTCATCTTCCAAGTACATCTTACAGCAGGGAGGGGCTCTTTCCAAACCAGTTGTTTATGCAGAACTATTATCAAGTACCCATCCATGGTCCAGTCAGGAAAAGACAATGATGTACCGTTAGAGTTATTGGGAAAACATTGAAACAGTTTGTAACTAAAAAGAAACCACTGGTCTCGGAAAACTAGGAGAGGAGGGAATTTCTTCCATGGTGAATCGCCATAGTCTGAGAGAGGAAAAAAAGACCCTTGAAAGAGAAGACGCTTGAAATGAAGAACATAAAGAAACAGAGAAGGTGAACGTTTACACAGGGTGCTATCTGTGAAACACTGTATCCCTTTTATGAGAGAGGTCCATTGGGAAACTTTTCAGAGGGAATAGATAACTTTATATTTCAAAAGGGAATTTAGCGAATATCGAAGTGTAAACCCTGAAGTTGCATCTGTGTTTTGTTTTCTGTGTAACTTGTATGTGTTTGTTTTTCATTACTATTTCATCTTTGAATACAATTTTTCTGTTAAATAAAACCTTTAGTTTATTTTTTACCCCCAAGTAGCCCTCTATTGCGCAAACAGTGTGGATTACATGTGCCAAACTGAACTGACAACTGGGGGCAGGTTTCACTCCTTCAGGGATGACGAACCAGAGAGGAAAAGTCAGAGTGCCTGGTAGTTAAGAACTTGAGGTAGACGGATTTGGGAAGACTCAGACTGGAAGGGCTGTTGCGGTCATCCTGCAAGGCGTAACTGGGCTGGTGAAAGCCAGGGTCATACCTTTATACTTGTAGGTTTGTTACTGATGTCAGGGCTTTGAGTCATAGTAGTGTAGCATTAAGTCACCCAAGATTATAGGGCTGAATGTGACAGAACCCCTTACTGGTTTCAGTGATCCCCAAAATGTCACACTGCTACACCAGAAACTTGCTGAAATATGCTTATGGGACTGGGAGGCAATTCAACTGGAAGTTGACTATAATCTAAGATAGCATACAGAGTTTCCATGGGAATGGAAAAGTGAACCACGAACGCCGCCGACCCCCCCAGCCCTCTGCCATCGCTGTGGTCTCCAGCCCTTGTGTCTAGCTAACAGCAGTGAAAAGAACAGGGAAAGAATAAGACCTAGCACAGCTTTATTTCATTCCCTGAAGTTTCAAGTCAGAACTATAAGCCTCACCTCTCCGCAGCAAAGCTGCACTGCACTTGTATTTGTGCAACTGATGGACTAGATCTTCCTCCACCCCTGTTTCTCCGAGTTTGTGCAGCATGGCTCAGTGTGGGGAGGTCAGACACCAAGGACAGGGAAGGTAAAAAATTTTATAATCTTCCAATAAAGAGAGGACTGCTGTGATGTTCTTTGGACATCCAAAGGGTTTCCTTTTTCTTCCTCCCTCTCAACCACTCCTTCCACTTCCGTGCAGCTCCCTTTTGTAAGGAGACATTAAGACCAGTGAGAGAGAGGAGGAGCACATACACTGTGTAGTCTTCCCATGAAGAAGAGAGAGCTGTTAACTTCTACAACCAGCTATACGTTTTCAACAACTATGCTGTACTCAACAAGGACCTTTCTAAACCCACTTCCTCCCTTCCCTTGGTATGTATGGCCCCCCCAAATTTTTGTTGCCTACGTACTGGCCCGTAAATGCACAGATACAGATGAAATAATTTTTCCATAAATTCTATATCTTCTGCCAATTGTATAGTAGTGGGAACTCAGTTTTATTGCTAATAGCATTATCTTGCTCGGAGACCATTTAGGGGTGAGTGGAGTGAGGGCTGGGCTTAAAATCAGGACTGTGGCATTGTAGCAAGAGGGGATATTGGTGAGAGGGTGGCGCTCCATTATAACTTACCAGCTTTGGGTTCTGGCTTCTGCTGCAGCTCGGGGTCCTCCTGAGGTTTGTCCCGGTGTTGGGAGAGGCTTGCTGTACTGGCTCCTTTGGGTAGAGGTATAGAATGACATGCTCCTCTTTTTCTGGCGCTTCTTTTTTGGACCCTTCTGCTTCCTCACCATAGCCCTTATGGACTTCCTTTCAGACAGTAAAACCAGCAGGATTAAGGAAGGGATTGTGAGCCACTTCTGTCTCTGTACTGGGAGCTCTTGAGAGCACCCAGTTCAGCTCATTATAGAATGGGCATGTATGAGGATCTCTTGGAGGGATTGAGTCTTTTGTCCTCCAGTATAGAAGCCTCAGGTGCTTCATGTGTTTCTGTCAGTAGGCTGGAATCCAGTAGGTGCCCTGCCTGCTCCACCCTCCATGAAATTTGCCAGTACAGATAAATGTTCCTGCTGTTCTGAGTGAAGTTGTGAAGGGCAGTGTACTCTGACCATACACGGTTCAGGACCTGGGTGTGGGTGAAGGACTAGGCGACTAGTCTCAAAACAGGATGCATGTTCACCTGTAGTGAGCTAAAGAGTAAAAAACCTTTCTGAACCGGTCAGTGGAGTTCGCTACTGCTGGTGACAATGGGCAGACAGGGACTTTTTTATAGATTGGGTAAGGGGTCAGGCAGGAAAGGGTTCCCTGCATTGTATGAGTGTGGGTGGAGGACTGTTGATACTTGGGATCTGCTACATGCCTCTTTCTCCCGCACTGGCACAGGTACAGGACTGCCACAGCCGAGGCATGTACTTACCCCACAGGTGTACTAGCTTACTCCCTTCTACTCACATGCTTCTGGGGTTGAGATGTGACAGTAAGGGGATTATGGCACAACTAGGTGTATGGACAAGTGTACAGTCACTAGTGCAGACGTAGCCTAATTATTCTATGCTCTATTCTTTTTGTAAAAGGTCGACATATTATAGTGATATATTCCCAGCCTGGAAAATGTAAATATTTTAATTATTTTATATTAAACTGCAATTGCCATCCATTGCTTTCAAGTTTGTCTGTTTCAATAATACCTAGATACAAGTACATGCTAGCAGTCTGGGCTAAATGAGGAATATGGACAATATTAAATGAATACAGTAAAAGCTTTATCTGGCATGTTGGGGCAATGGGGGGTGCTGATAAGTCAAAAATGCCAGTTAATTAATAGGGAGGGAATTTGGGTGCAGGAGGGGGCTGAGGGCTGGAGGTTGGGGCACAGGAGGGGGTGTGGGGCATCAGCTGTGTGAGGGAATTTGGTGCAGGAGGAGGCTCAGGGCTGGGGGTTGGGGCACAGGAGGGAATGTGAGGCATCAGCTGTGTGAGGGAATTTAGGTGCAGGAGGGGGCTCAGGGCAGGCAGTTGGGGCACCAGAGGGGGTGCGGGGTACCGGATCTGGGTGGCGCTCACCTCGGACAGGTCCCTGCAAGTGGCAACATGTCCCTGCTGCTCCTAGTTGGAGGCGCAGCTAGGTGGCTCTGCTGCTTCCACTCACAGGCACCATCCCTGCAGCTCTCAATGGCCTTGTTTCCTGGCCAATGGGAGCTGCGGAGCCAGTGCTTGGGACTGGGGCAGCATGCCTCCGTCAGAAATAGTAGGGATATGTTGCCTCTTTCAGGGAGCTGTCCAAGGTGAGCACCATCCGGATATGGCACCCTGAAGCCTCTCCTACGCACCAGGCCCTTGTCCTGAGCCCCCTCCTGCATCCAAACTCCCTCCCAGAGTATACGGCCCGCACTCCCTCCCACACTCTGAACCCCTCGGGGCCGTTCCTCCACCTAGAAGTAGCAGGGACATGTTGCCACTTCTGGGGAACCACTCGGAGCCGGATAGGGAGCCTGCCGGATAGGGAGCCTACCGGCCCCATGCCAACCAGACTATAAACTGGGCTTTCAATGAAGATCAGAAATGCCAGTGTATAGAGCTTTCCTGTTACTAAAAAGTCGGATAACACAGCTTTTACTGTAGTTTCTTTTACTGTCTATTTACACGCACTTGGAGCACTCGGCATATTTCTGTTCTTTTTGTAATCATACTTAAAATATTGTTACCTTTTACTTTAATAAGAGTAAAATGTTTGTTTTGAAAGTGAAATATAACTACTTTTTCCCTGCTTCTGAAAAGCAAAACTACTCTTATGAACAGTAGCTTTATTAAAATAAAACAGAGATTTTGACAAATCTGGTAATTGCCACCAAACAAATTCAATCTTATCCTTCATTTTTACAATATACCCACTACTTTACTTTTTAGAGCTTTACATAAATATGCTAGTAGGTTCACATAAAGCATAGTGTATACCATTAATATAAATGTAATGTAGTAATTTTTTTTAAGTCATGTTAATTGTAATGTACAGTTTTATTAATTGCTAAGTGAATTTTGTTGTTAGAATATGTTGAATTTATTCAAGAGGGAAAGTCTTTCAGATATTGTTTCCATAGATTTCTAATGGTTGAAATAATAAACAGCTTGAGTTTCAACCATTTGTCTATAAATCTGCTCATGAAGAAAATACAGCTAGAACTGAGTTGGAGTTTAGTTTTTATTTTTCATTTTGGTGGTTGGAGAAATATCCCTACTTCATTCACAGATGTTAAAATTGATCTTTGCCCTTATTTCCAGGTTACAAACAATATTTGCAAAATTTGATGAAGTGAGAGACTCTGGAAATATGATTTTAAGTAACATCAGTGGTAAGTATGCAACTATATATTGCTATTCAAAGTTGGAAGTTAACATAACTCACATTTAACCTTTATTAAGCACTGTAATCTGTTTTGTGGAAGTAATAGCATTACAAAAGTGAAGCTCATGTTAATCTGTTGTAGAAATACACATTTAAGCCACAATCTGAACATTAGACATTAGGGTAATTCTAACAAATGCTTACTTTCTCATACTTATGATATTTTCTTGAAGTCATTGTTAATATCCTTTTCTGCACAACACTCTTGTACCCCACTATGTGAATGACTAAAATATCTTGCAGTGATTGCTATAATTTCATTACTTACATCTCTGCACTATTGCAATGTAAAGGTGGTAAAACAGCTAGTTTTGCAGCACCATTGAAGCAATTAGGTCCTCAAACTATGTTCAGAATAGTTACTTCTGTGCTCAGTAAGGGGTAATGAGGGGGTTTCAGAAAAGCTATCTGAATAGGTGTGTGTAATTCCTTATTACATTTTCATACATTACATATATTTAACTTACATCATGTCTCTCTCCAGGAATTAAACATAAATATATTGACAGTTTTTTTCTTTAAAATAAAAATATTTGAGTGTCTATAAATAATTGTAAGAGCATTTTGAAACAGTTGTAGCTGTTAGAAAACTTGATGTTTGTTTAAGTAAGGACTCTGATCTTACTCAAGTTCCCTGTACTAGCAAATTTAGTTATGCTAAATTTTTTTAACTGTTAGTTTTGATGCAGTTCACTGAAGCAAACTTGTGCATTGAATTCCTGTTGTAAATTTCCCATTGTGGTTCTAGTATAGTATTTGGTTTTAGTGAAAGAACAGAAGCATCACTCATTATTTTAATTAATAAATTACTTTGAGTTTTGTGTTTTAAGTGAAAGCCAATTATAAAAATTAATACTGCAACTAAAAAGGTGCTACATCAGAGACTTCAATAAGACTGCTTTGGAGCTTTCATCATTCTTTTTTGTTGTCTCAGATGTAAGAAAATCCTGATTTACATTTATAGGATTTTTCTGATCGTTGTTTTTTGAGACAAATCTGGATTGCCTTAAAAGTGCATTCTATTATAATTTTAAAAAGTAGAGAAATTAGAGTTAATGTCACCCTGGTTTTATTAAATATAAATGCATTTTCCAAAAATTAGTATTGTGACTGATACAGCAGGGCCAGGGAGCATTGGGATAGTGGTCAAGGGGAGAGAGATAAGCCCTACGCTAATTAAGGTGTGGTTCCCTATTGACTAGGAAAGGTTACTACAGGTTAATTGGAGCACCTGTAGTCAGTTAAGGCCCTGTCCGGAACCTAATAAAAACCCCCTGCTTCAGGCAGTCAGGTGGTACAAGGAAGGAGAGAGGACTGGAGTTTGTAAGTGTGTTGCTGAGACTTCAAAGACCAGAGAACCAGAGGAAGGGAAACCCTGTCCCAGCAGGGCAGGGAGACTCCGTCCCCCACAGTCAGGGACCAAAGATAACCCTACCCCAGAGGAAAGAGGGTAAGAAACCCGTAGAGTTTGAGAGGATTAGGGGCTCAGAATGAGGAGCAAGCCCAGACTGCTTCCCTCCTCTACTACCCCAGGCCACTAGTGGGGCCCTTGGCACCTGAAGACCAGGGACGAGAGGTGGTGTCCTAACCCTCCACCAAGAAAAAGCGTGGGACCCACCATACCAATCCTACAGACCAACTTTCTTTGTCCTCTAAGCGGTAACGTTTGGTGGATACTGCACTAGACAAAAGGCTAGAGTGGTCACATTTTGGGAGGGCACTAGGAAGTCTGGGCTATGTGTGGTTGGACTTGGGCCTGTATAATGCAGTGTAGAAGCGGGAGATGCAGATTGGGACCCTGGGTTTAACAGTTCCTACCCCAGAGTTAGAAATGAGTATAGATGCTGAAGCCCCAGGTTAAAAAACCCATAGTCTGCCAATTTGAGTTCTATTAACCCTGGGCTTAGATTGCAGTGTATGCATAACCTTAGGGCAGTGGTTCTCAATCTGCGGCCCATGGGCCACTTGCAGCCCAATCAGCACACAGCTGCATCCACGTGACTTCCTCATGGCCATATATGTAGTATTGGATGTGACCTTCAATGATAAATAGGTTGAGAACCATTGCCTTAGGGTATGTCTACACAGCAGTATGCACCTGTGTCCTGACTCGTGCATGTGGGCGTATATTAGCCAACCCGACTTCTGAGAGTCCATGGCATGTGTGGGGAACATGCATATCATAGCTCAAGACGCACTCTTTGAGCACACCAGCTCAGGTTCAGCTCACCTCTTATGTGGATTTGAGTGTGGATGGGGGGGAGGGGAGGAGAGTGTGACACTGGGCATGCAACACAGCCCACTGCAAGCATGCATTGTAGATGTACCATGATACTGCACTCCTTGTTGGACTCTTGTATTCTGAGCTTTGCCTCAGTCTTTTTATCTGACTTCAAGCAGGTTGTTTAACATCTCTGAACCTTGGTTATCTTATCTGTAAAACACAGGTGTTCTTTGAGTGCTGCTTCATGTCAATTCCAATTAGGTGTGCACGTGCTGCGTTTTCCCCCAGCAGTATGTCGGGTTGGCTCAGGCACCTTCTGGGGTCGTGCCTTTAGGGCGCTGGATATAGGACCCTGCTGACCTGCCACACTCTGTTCCTTCTTACCACCTGTGATGGTTAGCCAGAATGCTCGCTCTTCCTTTGGCAAGCGTGTCTCTAGCAGGTGAAGTTTCATTCTTTTATATAGTTAGTTTACATAGTCGTTAGTAGTTTTACATACAAGTTTCATTTGCGGGTTTCCCTCCACTTTCTTCCCAGTGGGCATGCCTCGGTCTCCAGGTTTTAAACCCTGCGAAGCTTCTGGCGAGCTTATGCCCAAAAGCGACCCCCATTCTTCTTGGTTAAAGTGTTTGGGGGAAGCTCCTCAAAAAGAATGCTGCAAAATTTGCAGAAGTTTCTATCCAAGGATACAGAAGGGGAGAGATCGGCATCTCAAGTTACTACTCATGGAGGTAGCTCTCCATCTGCAATTGGACCCTGAGTTGACGGAGCCAACCCCGAGCATCTCATCATTGGTGTGGAGTGCACTGGCACCGCCAGCGTACAAATAGGCCCCGAGGAAGACTTGAGTAAAGACCCTCGGCACCGACAGGACAGGGTCAGCACCGCTCACTTTCACCAATCCCTCATAAGAAAAAGAGACCTGAAAGGGGTTGCTCCCCTATACCCGGAGAGATGCAGAAGGAACCCGCCGCCGTGAGACCCATGTTGGGCCTTGCAACTTCAGTCTCGGCTTCAAGGGTCATGTTGACTCCTGCCCCTACACGGGACTAGTTGAGTCCAGGCCCCCATCTTTCACTGGTCAGTGAGGGCCATGACCTATGGATGCCATCCATGCTGGAGGCATTTGAGGTGGCGAGAGACCTTATCACCAAGGGCAGGGAACAGGACCTACCTGTAGCCACAGCCTTGTCTTCGCCCAATGAGGTGATGGCAGGCCCCTTATCTGGAGGATAGCAGAGTGCTCCAACAACAACTCAGGAGGCTGGCACAGAACCTGGCAATCCAGCCTGAGGAGGTAGATGCAGCATCGGACCCTCTGGTCCACATCTTGGCCCCTTTGGGCCCTTCCCGTGTTGCTGTGCCATTTATTAAAAGAATTAGTGACACCACTAAAACTCTCTGGCAGAACCCTGCCTCTTTGCCACCAACAGCAAAGAGAAATGAGCAGAAGTACTTTGTTCCCTCTAGAGCAGTGGTCACCAACCCGTCAATTGCCATCAGCTGGTTGATCCTGGGGAGTCTCCCAGTTGATCGTGATGTCCAGCTGTGGTAGTGGAGCGGGGCTGCCGCTAAGGCAGGCTCCCTGCCTGCCATGGCCCTACGCCGCTCCCAGAAGCAGCCAGCATGCCCCTTGGCAATGGTCTCTGCGCTTTGCTCCTGCATGCAAGTACGAACCTGGCAGCACCCATTGGCCGGGAATGGAGAACTGTGGCTAATCAGAGCTTTGAGGGCGGTGCCTGCAGAGAGGGACAGCACGCAGAGCTATGTATCCCCCTCTCCCCTCCGCAGGGGCCTCAGGGGCATGTTTGGCACCTTCCAGGAGCAGTGTGAGGCCGGGAGCCTGCCTTAGCCTTGTTGTGCTGCCAACTGGGAACTGCCTGAGGTAAGTGCTGCCTGGTGGGAGGCCACAACCCTGCCCTGAGCCCTCTCCTGGAGCCAGCACCCCTTACTCCCTCCTGCACCCTGACCTCACTGCCCCAGCCTTGACCCCATACACCCTCCTGTACCTTTGCCCCAGCCCTGACCCCCCCTCCCTCAAACCAGCACTCCATCATGCACCTCAACACTCTGCCCCAACCCGGAGCCCCCTCCTGCACCTAAACACTCTGCCCCAACCCGGAGCCCCCTCCTGCACCTAAACACCCTCCCAGAGTTTGCTCCCCATACCCCCTCCTAGACCCCTGCCCCAGGCTCAGCCCAGAGCCCCCTCCCACACTGTGAAGCCCTCAGCTCCAGCCCAGAGCCCACACCCCCTCCTGAACCCCAACCTGCTGCTGCATCCTGGTGAAAGTGAGTGAGGGTGGGGGTGAGTGAGCTATGGAAGGAGGGGATGATGGAGTGGGCAGGGGTTTTGGTAAGGGGGCAGGGCCTCAGGGAATGGGCAGGGTAGATCCTTGGTTGCCCTTAAATTCAAAAAGTGATTTTGGGCGTGAAAAGATTGGAGACCACTGCTCTAGATGCTACGAGTACCTCTATACCCACCCACCCCGATGGCAATGTTCCCTCTAATTTTTTTCATCCCAGTGTGGAATAAATTTTATGTGGACCAACGTATGTCCGGATGTGCGACACAAGTAGAAACAAAAAAACTAGATATAATGTATATTTTAAAAAAGTTACCATAGGGATAATTACTCCAGCCAGGACAAGTTAAGCATTTTAGAACTCACTACTCAAAATTAAATTTGAGCATAAGAGAAATAAAAATTATGAAATGCATAGACCAGTCAAAACACTAAAATAATACACTTTGAAAGAATAAAATTACAGCGAATATATGTGTATTGCAGGAAATACCAAGAAGAAACCACAATAATAATACAAGTATGTGTTGGGAGGTGAGTATGAAAGAGACTGTGTGTGTGTGTGTGTGTGTGTGAGAGAGATACACACACACACACACACACACACGGAAACGGTGTGTGACCCAGACACTCTGTGTGCATATATGACTCAGAGACTGTGTGCGTCCGCTGCTGGGGAAATCTCAGAAACAGTGCACTGTCTCTTTAAGAAAGGCACTAAGTCATTCATTGTTCACTGCAGCAGCTCTGAGTGCTGAGCCAGGCTGTCCCCTCTCCTCTGCTCTACAGAGATGTGGTACAGGGGCAGGGGGAGAAGGACACACTGACATCAGCACCCTCCTCCTTCTCCCTACCTCCCTCACTCCCTCACTGTACACAGCCAGCAGGAAAGTCCCAGGAGCAGCTGCAGGAGAGAGCAACGTGTGGGAGGAGGGGCACCTGAACACACGCTGCTGGCATGTGAATCTCTCCTTGGCAGCTGCCCAAGCGTGCAGCTTACAGGGAACACAGCTGGCTGAACTCCCTAGTGGTGGCTGTGGCAAATGAGAGAGAGCGCCAATGCCCATCAGGAAAGAAAAAAATTGGACCTCTTTGGGACAAAAATATATTTGACTGTGGAGCTCCAGCTCCGTATATCTAACTACCAGGCTGTCCTCGGCAGGTACAATTACAGCACCTGCGGAGCGATGGACAAGTTCATGGAGCTGTTAACAGAGGACTCTAGTGTAGAGTTTTCCTCACTCATGGAGGAAGGGTAACTGGTTTCCCATGCTTCGCTGCAGGCAGCCCTTGATGTAACTGACTCAGTGGCCAGAATGTGGCCTCAGGGATAGCCATGAGAAGAAGCTCCTGGCTGCAGGTCTCTGGGCTCCCTTACGAGGTCCAGCAGTGGATACTGGACCTCCCCTTTGAGGGTTTGGCCTTGTTTTCAGAGAAAACAGCCTCACGGCTCCATAGCCTGAAGGACTCACGGGCCACCGTCAAGTCCCTTGGCCTTCATACTCCAGCTAATTAAAGGAAATGCTTTAAGCTGCAGTCCCTGCCTAGTTTTTACTAGCAGCAAAATAGACAAGACTTCTTCCACAGGCGGAATAGAAACAATAGAAGGAGGCCTCACTCTTTGTCAGGCCAGGGCTCTGGTCAGACAAAGCAGTCCTCTGGCTAGAAACATAGCTTTTGAAGATACGCCCGGGGGCGATGCACCAGTCTGGACACTGGATCCATCCCGCCTTACCTTTTTGTGCCAACTGTCCCCTTTCTACCCGTGCGTGGGCCTGTATTATGACGGATTGGTGGGTATTCTGCACAGTAGAAAGGGGAGAGTCCCTCCAATTCTCTACCCTTCTGCCCTTCCACCGCTGCTTCCCCGTCCCTCTTCAGTGACCCTTCACACGAACAACTCCTCACATGGGAGGTGCACTCGCTCCCAACACTGGGGGCAGTGGAAGAGTTTCCTCAGGAGCTGAGAGGCAAGGACTTCTATTCCTGATATTTCTTAATGGCAAAGGCGACCTCAGGCCCATACTGGACGTGCAACATCTCAACCGGTTCATAAAGAAACTGAAGTTTTGCATGGTCTCTTTGGTCTCCATTATCCCTTCCTTGGATCCAGGGACTGGCATGTTGCCCTCGACTTGAAGGGTGCTTATTTTCATATTTCAGTCACGCTGTCCCATGGAAGGTACCTCAGGTTTGTGGTGAACCACAATCATTATCAGTTCACAGTCATCCCATTTGGCCTGTTGGTGGCTCCTCAAGTATTTTTCAAATGCATGGCAGATGTGGCTGTGTTCCTACGCAAGCGTCGTGTGGAAATATTCCATATCTTGATGACTGACTAATCAAGGGCTGCTCCAGGGCGCGAGTGCAGGCACAAATCAGCTTCATAAGGGCTACTTAAGATGACCTGGGCCTTCTGAATGTATAAAAGTCAACCCTATCCTCTGTGCAGTGGATAGAGTTTATAGGGGCGATATTGGACTCTGCGGGGGCCAGGGCATACCTCCTGGAGTCATGATTCTGGTCCCTGGGCTACCTCATTCGAAGCCTTAGGCTGTTCCCTACCACCATAGCAAGGAATTGTCTAAAGCTTCTGGGTCATGGCCGCTTGCAGCTATGTAGCACAACATGCCAGTTTGAGACTCTGGCCTCTTCAGTCATAGCTGGCCTCGGAGTATCGCCTGGTTCAGGATGGTCTAGACAAGGTTGTCACTCTATCTTGTCCTGTCCTCAACTCCCTCTTGTGGTGGACCAAACTGCAGGTGGTGTGTGTGTGGGTTCCCTTCACCAGATCACAACCAGCCCTCTTGCTGGTGGTGGATGTGTCAGTGTTGGGGTGGGATGTGCACTTGGGAGACCTCAGGACATAGGGCTGCTGGTCTCAGTCGGAGCTCTCCCTTCACGTCAACATCAGGGAGCTGAGAGTGGTCTGCCTAGCATGCAAAACATTCTAAGTTTATCTGCAAGGGAAGCGTGTATCAGTTATGACGGACAATACAACAGCAATGTTGGGGGGAGGGATAGCTCAGTGGTTTGAGCATTGGCCTGCTAAACTCAGGGTTGTGAGTTCAGTCCTTGAGAGGGCCACTTAAGGATCTGGGGCAAAATCAGTACCTTGTCCTGCTAGTGAAGGCAGGGGACTGGACTTGATGACCTTTCAGGGTCCCTTCCAGTTCTATGAGATAGGTATATATATGTCTGTATATTATATAAACAGATGGGGATGCACGCTCCTCTCATCTGTGCCAGGAAGCCCTCAGACTTTGGGACTTGTGCATAGCTCACTCGATATACCTGGAGGCATCGTACCTGGAGTACAGAACGAGTTGGCAGTCTGTCTCAGCAGGTTCTTTCATGCCCACAAGTGGTCCGTACACCAAGATGTCGCAAACACCATCTTCCAACAGTGGGGGTTTCCCCAGATAGACTTGTTTGCCACGCAATGCAACAGGAAGTGCCTGCAGTTTTGCTCCTTCCTGAATGACAGCCCAGGCTCCATCATGGACACGTTCCTCCTTCTCTGGAAGGGACACGTCTTGTACACGTTTCCTCTTATACCTCTTGTTCACAAAGTGCTTCTCAAGGTTCAGAGGGATGAGGCCTTGGTAATAGTGGGCCCATCAGCACTGGTACACATCTCTCCTGGAAATGTCTGTGGAAGCCCCAGTCAGCTTACTGTTCTTCCTGGACTTGATAACTCAGGATTGTGGTCATCAGTAAAGGTACATCTGGCTGCTATTTTGACTTCCATCCAGGCATGCAGAGTCTGTCAGACTTTGCCAACCTGATGTTGAGTCGTTTCCTAAAGGGTCTCGACAGACTCTACTCTCACCGTAGCGCTATGTTTCTTGTTGTATCTCTCATACAAGATGGCATTCCTGGTAGCAATAACATTGGCCAGGAGAGTATTGGAGCTCAAGGCACTAACTTCTGAGCTTCTGAGGACAATGTTCAGCTCAGACCTCATCCAGCATTCCTCTCCAGGGTCGTCTCCCAGGTCCACATTAGCCAGGACATGTTTCAATCAGTTATCTATAAGCTGCACTCAAGCAGCTGGGAGCAAAAACTTCACTCATTGGACGCTCGCTGGGATCTAGCTTTCTACACTGAGTGAACGAAACTGTTCTGGAAATCCATTCAGCTGTTTGTCACAGTGGCAGACAGAATGAAGGAGTTTCCAATCTCCTTCCAAAGGATCTGTTCTTGGATCATGTTTTGCATCCAGGCGTGCTGTGACCTGGCAAAGCTACCTGCCCATCCACATACAGCACTCTCTCCACAAGGGTGCAGGCATCATCAGCAGCGTTCCTGGCCCACGTTCTGACGCAGGAAATATGCAGAGCTGCGACGTGGTTGTCAATGCATACCTTTACCTCATTATGCTATTACCAGCAGGCCAGAGACAGTGCAGATCTTTGGTAGATCAGTGTTACAGTCAGCGAACCTTTTGAGCTCTGACCCAGCCTCCAAACTTGGACTTGGTAATCACCTAATTGGAATGGACATGAACAAGCACTCAAAGAAGAAAAAAGGTTACTTATCTTCTTGTAACGATTGTTCTTCAAGATGTGGTGTTCATGTCCATTCCTATACCCATCCTCCTTACCCCTCTGTTGGAGCAGCCGAAAAGAAGGAACTGAGGGGGTGGCGTGTTGGCAAGACCCTATATCCAGCACCATAAAGGTGCTACCCCAGAGAGTGCCTGAGCTGACAGATACTGCCAGGGGGAAACTTTCTGGCTGCTGTGCACACATCGCGTGCATACCTAATTGGAATGTACATGAACAACACATCTCGAAAAACAACAGTTATGAGAAGGTAAGTAGCTATTTTTTTAATGCTTATGCGCCTTGGTGAAGGATTTTGAGATCCTGTGGGTGGCAGGTGCCATATGAGTGCAAATTATTATATTCCTTTCAACTCTGTCATCATGGAGGCAAAATGTCTTGCATTAAATACATACTTTGGCTTATTTCTGGTCATACCTTAATGTTTTCTTCTCAGTTTAGCAGTTTTGAGTACGCTGATTTATTAAAAAAAAAAAAAGGGGCCAACATCAAAAATAAAAAAAAAAAGCTTCCCCTATCTCTCATGGAAGGCAGATTGTGATTTTGACAAGGGTAGTCTATGCTTTCTATATTTGCATCCAGATTGAAATTTATTGTGCTGCTTCCTGTAGCAGCATTGCCAGCACCTTTTAGTACCTTTGCCAAACATGGCTGGTTAGAGGCCAGATTCTAATTTCCGTATGCATTTGGAGTGACACTGATGGAGGGAAAATGGTTTTGTAATTTGTTTTCCTACTTTGATATATTAAAAAGATCTGAAATAGTTTTTATTCTTCTTTTGGGGTTTAAAAAAGAGTGTGTGTGCGGGGAGCCCATAGGGCTTCTACATACTTAGCATTTCTACAGTAAATGTAATTTTTCCTGTTTTGCTGAAGGTTTCTCTTAGAGGGCCCAAAGATGTGGCTTGGGAACATTGACTTAACTCAGGGGTTCTCAAACTGGGAGTTGGAACCCCTCAGGGGATCATGAGGTTTTTACATGGGGGGGTCACGAGCTGACAGCCACCACCCCAAACTCCGCTTTGCCTCCAGCATTTATAATGGTGTTTAAATATATAAAAAAGTGTTTTTAATGTTTAAGGGGGAGGGGGTCATACTCAGAGGCTTGCTGTATGAAAGGGGTCAGCAGTACAAAAGTCTAAGAAGCCCTGACTTAACTGAAGGGAAGGATCTTTGATTCTTCAATGAAATAACCTTCTGCCAACTATTAAGGTATTTCAGTTAATACCTGTTGAACAAAATTTTAAAAATGAAATATTAGGTTAAAACAATCTGAATAAAAATCACTTCCAGATTTAATTTCCATGTTTGATTTTTTTTAAAACTTTTTATTTCTCTTGGAGTTTGTCTTCAGTACAGTTTAGTTCAAGTTAATTAATTGCCATTTAAGTTGCGTTAGGCATGAAGATGAACCACAAATGTTTGTACCTGGAACAAACGTTTGTGAAGTATCTAAACTAATATGTACAGATGTGTTAGCTAACTTGACTTAATCGGCAATCAGTTAATTTTAATTCGAAACACTAGTTGCCTGTGGACTTCTCTTGGGAAAAACAAAGTAGAATAAAATTTGCTTTAAGAACCTCTGAACTTTTTTTCAAAAATGTTACAGGCCTCCTTTATCAAGCCATAAACAAACTAAATAAATAATCCCAGTCTTTTCCCTTTTAAAACCTTATGGGCTGTGTTTCTACTAAATAACATCTCTGTTGCATTGAATGAGAAGAAACAGAGTTAGAGCTGACATAAAATAATTTTGCTGTGGACGTGAATTCTCTCTTTCATCTCCTTCCCTGTCACGTGGTTTCCCCATCTTTCAAAAAAAAAAAAAAAAAAAACAGAACAAAAAGCAAAGCAAAAATCTGATGGCATCAGTTTCAACCAACCCTAACCCAAATGCTATCCTAAAAAAGTAATCTGAGGCCTAGTCTACACAAAAATTTGCATTGGAATAACAAAAAGAGTGAATTGAAATTGTGTAGTTATTTCAGTACAAGTCTGTGTGTTGATACTAGCCTCTTTGATTCCAGAATAAGTTTTCATACACAGATTTGCACCGAATAACTATATAATTTCAGTCCACACCTTTTCTACTTCCAGGGTGGTTCTGATTTTGTCAACTTTAAATTGATGCTAAGATTCAGAAGAATTATATAGAAGCTAAGATAAGGGATTTTGGACAGAGAGAGATAAGAGGATGGTGACAAGTTTAATGACGTAAAGGCAACAATCAGACGTGTGAAGAGGTGAAATCACTAAGGGAACAGATGTAGTGGGAGAAGAGGAGTGGACCGTGGACAGAATTCTGTGGAATCCTCATGTGAGGTGAGAGCACTGAGGAGGACCCACTGAAATGGGCACTGAAGGAGCAATAATTGGGGTAAAAGAATGGAGTCTCAAAAGGCAAGGGAAGAATGGAAGGTTTTGTATAGACTGGCAAGAGAGGCGAGAGAGGGATCTATAGTGTTTTTGCTTTGATCCCTTGTCTCCAACCTTAACTGATGATGTACATTCATTCTGTCTTCAACTGAGCTTTTCTTTCCTTGGCTATGCCTCTAGTAGTACTGCAATCACTCAGTGGTTTCTTTTCTGTCTTCTGTCAGTCAGCTATTTGGTAGGTGATAGAAGCAGGCATCTTTTCTCTGGTGTGTATAACACAGATGAATTAGCTAGTATGAAGACCTTTACCTTTGTGATTTGGGGTTTTGTTCACATTTATAGTATTAATACTGCAGTTTGTGCTTAATGCTATGGTGGTATAATTCATGCCAGTTATACCAACTCATAGGTTAACTGCCAGATTTTACGCTCCTTAATTCCCATGGAAATCAATGTTGTATCCCTGCAAACTGGAGAAGGTAATTTAAAGCACCGCCCCATTTTTAGCAAATAAATGACCATTTCCATGGAAACAGGAGTGGCAGCCACACTAGAGCTGTTAGAATGCTTGTTCTGCTGGCTGAGGTTTGTAAATATGATTTCTTCGAGGATCTGACTTCTAGTCTACAGGATTGTAAATGTTGGGAAGAGGGTATTAAAGTAAAAGTAATTAGAATAGAGAACATTAAGTTGGGGTTTGTTTTTTTTTTTCTTCAGTGGGAGAAATGATTTGAGGGTAATCTGAATTGGCTGTCTAGACACAATCTTTGCAGTTATCTCAGTTAATAGTATGTCTCCACTCATAATGCCCATTTTATAAAAATAAAATGTGATAGTATGAACTAGTGTGTTAAAGCTTTTTGTATCACAATTTTAGGATAGATATTATGGGTGGAAAGGCTATGGATGAGTTATCTAGGTCTTTCCAAACAAGTGTCAGTAAAAACTTCATAGTATCGCACATCACAAAAATATTTGTTTTGCCACTTATTTTATTTTTAATGCTTTCCTTTAAGTTTCTCTCCGCTATTGTCTCCCTGTAAGTATAGTTGCTTTGGAAGCACTGATGTCATTGATATTGGCAAAGCTCCCAAATGTGATTCAAAATGCATTTATATAAAGGTTTTAGAAATATGGACATTTGCTGAGAATGTCATGGCTGTATGTGAGGTATAAATTATTAAATTCATTTTATGACTAGCAAACACAATCCAAGTGGCCAAGAGATAGTCATGTGATTTTTAATTTTCATTGTTGTTGTCCTAGCTAGCTAATAGTTTTAGGCATTAAAAACTATTGATCAGCAAGACGTTAGCTGAGACAGGGAAATATAACCCTATGAGAAAACATAAGAAAGAACCTTGGCCTGAATTTTTTTCCTCCCAGAGTTGAATGCCTTCACCTCTCATTGATATAATTTTAATTAAAATTGCCCAGAACTGTCCTGAGCAAATGAGTGCTCCCTTCTAATTTGAGATATTTAAAATTATTCCATAGTTAAATGCATATTGCACTTGAAGCACCTCTTCTTTTGGGGTGTCTACCATGCCATAGGAAACAAATTGGGTTGTGTTGGGGTCAGTTTTGTTTTTAAATCTAGATTGTGTACCTTTACCTACACATTTATTACATTTTTACAATATTACACTCTTTATACCTATATTCTTATATTATGTAATATGGAATGTAAGAATGTTAAAAAAAACTAAGGAAAATAAATGGAAATAGCTCAGTTTTCCAGCAGACTTCTTTGGTAGATGTGACACTGTCGCAGTCTATATGCATCAAGTGGGAATGAGCAATCTGTTGCAAGTCTCATTTGAAAAGAAAGGGAAAGATTTTCAAGTAGATTTGAATGCCCCAAATAATTAGATTATTGTGCATCTATATCTTAAAGCCCTTTTGTTTTTTTTTAAAGAAAAGTTTGCAAGTTGTCTTCTTAAAAATGCCCATTTTAATAAAGGAACTTCCATATCAAATTAGAATATCCTTGTATCACTTCTTTGGGCACAAATTTTATGTAAAAATCTGATTTTTGTTTTTTCTTTATATGTAGTTGAGTAGCATGAAGTGGCATTCTTGTAAATAAGGAAACAAATAGCTATATTCTTTCTGCATGGAGGCAGATTTGTATGCATTTTTGATCTTTCCTTGTTGGAAGCACTTGTCTATCTTTATGGGACTGGAAAATAACTGTTTCTTTTTGACAAAAGGTATATTACAGGCTCTCTGCAGCTGCACGGTTAATTGAATTTCAGTCTCTGTCTCCACCAGAAGCAATTCTTGCTTAATGTGACACAGCTTTGTGCACACAGAAAAGCCTTTGACAGACTGCCTTTGACGTGATTTGTTTACAGCAATCAGAACTGTTTTTAGACAATAAGAAGTTAATTGAGAAGATTTGGAATATTATTATTTCTGTGTTTCTTGTTTTCTCTTTGTAAATAGTAAAGGATAATTATAAAGGGATAAGAATCCCTTTTAAAAGATGTAAATCAGATAATCCATCAGATCATGTGATGGTCACTGTTTGCAAAGGCATCTTTAGGGAGTAGATGCAGAAAGTGATTACTGAACACATGCCTCGTGTTTTGATGATTGCATTAAATGCTTTCTATGGGACAACGTTCATTGGCCAAGAGAGATTGATTTAAATAAAAAACAGGCCAGATCCTTTGTAAAGAGGAGGAAAAAAAGGAACCGAAATCTACCAGTATGTGCACCATTAATGTTTAAGATAGAATGATACTGGATATGCTAAATTGAAAGCAGTTTTCCGCAAGAGGTAGGACTTGTATTTTGAAATGGTGTAGCAGTTGTTGGCTATTGCAGCATAGAACTGCAGATCTGACAGGGTCACACAGTACTCTGTCTTCATGCTGCACTGGATTGAGGGTGGCGCAGGCACATACAATCACTCATATAGTTGGCTGTTACTTGATCTGTTGGTTCATTCAGAAAGCTCCCAGTAGCATCTAAATTGTATAATGGCTGTTGGGGATGGTGAGTAAGATTTTTATGGTTGTACGTATCCATTTTTTTGTGTACATTTGTGTTGGCTGAAACCATCTTGTAATTTCTAAAATATTTTGGACAAATATTATTGCATGTTTTCTGTGGACTAATTGTTTTTTTCGCTTTGCCACTTTTAGTGCATTTAAACTGATAAAATAGAGAATAGCAATTTGATTTGCAAGCCAAATACTTAACTCTGTCATTATTTTGTGTGGTGGTCATGGGGAATGTGGCTGAAGAGGATGTGTCATGTGTATGTAAATGATGGGGAAATATCCAAATGCTTTTGTAGTAAGAAGACAGCTTCTGGAGCAAAGGCTGATTCTTTTGAAGCAAGGTTTGACCATATTAAGTGCATCAAATTCTTCAGTTATTCAGGTTGACATCTTATCCTGAGGTGCTTAGCATCAACTGAGGTCCCATCATGCAAGGATAATACAAACACCTAAAGGGTTCCTTTAGACACTAAAAATATTAACCTTAATACAATATTTTGGTAAACTTTTATTTTAAAATCGGGTCTTTGGACTTTTGTGGCATTTTCTGTAATTGAAATAGTTATTTTAAATAGGTTAAATGTCTCCCATGTGCATTTTGTATGGGCACATCTGTCCAACAAATAGAAAAAATGCTATTACCTAAGTGTTTATTTTAACAGAACTGGGTAGCATCTGCTGAATGTAGTGTGTTAACAAAAAACATAACCTAACCTATATTTTAGGGTATTAATAAAAGGTTTTACTTTTAGAGCTACAATATAAATACAAGAAATAAGCGGCATGTTATTGTATTTTCTTCAGCTATAATAGCATTGTTACATAAAGCAATATGAATGGTCCAGTATTACAAGGCAAATGAAATAAGTTGTTTATGCTTTGATTAGATATAGTGCATGTGGATAAAAATGTGGCATAGCGTGGCTTTGTTTACTTTTGCAATTTTGCCTAAGGTGGTTGTATAACTGGATATCCTTGGTAACCTTCTTCTTATTGTTCAGACAGGCTTTCAAAAGTCTCGTCTGACTTTAAATATTTTAGTAGTTCTGTGTGTGAATATGCATATATATATTTTTAAAAAATCGTCTTAAGACAAGCTTATACTTTAATCTTGCTAAAATGTATACATGGGAATCTTGAGAGCGATGTTCTCCTTTTCTAAGTCACCCTGAAAGTTTTCTTTCAGACTTGAGCTTTTTGATATTCACCCTTTCAGTTAGTAGCTGTACAGTATTGCAATCAGAATAGCCGTTAAAATTGCTGTATTATAGTTCTAGAAATATTGTCTATTGACATAAGAGAGACTATTCCAGTTACACGTGTTAGATTTTCCTTCTTGATCATGAAGGACACTTCCTCTCCCCCCTCCTCCCACCATTGGTGCAAATTGTTTTTGACCTTTAAACACTGTTGTTTTACTACTTTTCTGTAACACTGGCAAGCTCCATTTTTTTCCTCAGAAAAAGATCATGGATTTATTTATGGAACTAAACAGATTGTAAACAGTTTCATTCAGGTTTTTATGTGACGTACTTTTAATTATATTTGTTTTTCATGTAAGGATCTCTCATTCATATTCTAAAAATGGTTTGTGGTCACTTATAGTTCAAGGGCACAAACATGTTAACAAATAACCATATTCCCTCAACAAGGCTAAAGAATTTTTTAGCTCTGTGATGAATTCAGGTTTACAGAGTTGGGGGTGGTTATGAAGCTCTTCTCTGTATAAATTCATTCGTCATTAGCACAAGAACTAAGAACAAAGTACTGTTCAAGCAGACAGCTGACATTCTGTGTAGGAGCTTTGAGCAATAATGTCAGATACAATTAACAATGTGTAGGATGATTATGTAGCAGTTTGTCTTGCTTAAATCTACTGCTTCATAGATTTGAAGAATTCAGTCTTCTGTTATTGCATAGTGGAATGATTAGGATAAAGAAAACGTTAGTAACTGTGCAGTAAACTTGATCCTTTTTTAATTTAAATATAGATTTTGCCGTTTTGGTTTTGTGTTCTAGATAACCATGCCTACGGGCTAGTAAACACTTTGAATAAATTTTTAAGAAACTAAATGTAATCCTGGTTTGAAATCCTCATGCTACAGAATATTATTTTTTCTTTTGTAACAAAGAGAAGTCAGTAGGCATATTGGTTTTGTTTATGTGCAATTTGTGAAGACCTATGTTAAAATTCTGGAAAATGTTATACAGGACTGTTACAAAATTCACCATCCTGAATTTGTACTGTTGAATCAGCTTCAAACTGGATTAAAAGCAAACCCTGTGTTATCTGATATAAAAGTTCAGCTATAGAGATATTGTAAAGATAAGGTGGTTAGCTTACAAATTTTATGTGAGGATACTGGTATTTCAGAAACGAATTTTTGGTGGGCAGTCTGGCTTATTGTAGTATGTTTTTTGCAATTATGCAGTTTTCTCCAGAATACAAACAGAAAGGTATATTAAAATATGTGGTTACTAAATTTTGAGTTAAATTTTATTTACATTTGCAGTTCTAATCACCATAATGAATGTGGGGGACAGTTAGGGGTTTTTATTTGCTTTCAAGTCAGTTGTCTCAAGCTCTCCAGTGTTTTGTTTGAATGCAAATATAAAAAAAATTACAGTATATCTCAGACAACATAAATGTTTCAGTTTTCATTGTATGGAATATGTGCCAACATGACAATAACATTGTGTCTTATTTCTGAAGTCATTTCACATATTCAGGTGATTGTAGGTGCATGGTTGCTTTGCAAATCAGATTCTGAGGCTGCTAAGGAGAATAAGTCAAGAACTGTTCTTGGCACTGGATTTCTTGTGAGCTGTTCCTTGAAGAGGATAATGCAGCTGTCTTTATCTGCTGGTAACCAGATTAGGTTATAGGATGTAGCTAATATAATTGTTGTGTACTACATCATCAATGCAGGATGATACACACCTTTCTTCCCAGTTTGTAATTCAGTTGTTTCATCAAGATTTTGACATGTTGACTGCTAATTAGTACAGTGGTGTGTTTTGTCATTTCAGAGGCACTGGGCTGCCTTGCTCAGATTTGAACAGAAAAATTGGGATATGGATAAAAATTCATTCATAGATAAAACTAGATCTGTGAAAGCAGAGGGAGAGGGGGCATATTAAAACCACTCTGATTTTCCTCAGATAATAGGTCAAATGTATTGTACTAACAGACCTAGGGCATTGAGGACTATCTAAAAACATAATCAGATTTGAGAGAGAACACACTTGTCCACTGTATTGTACTTTTATTATACTTTACTTTTGTTCTGCCACACGTTTCCCCTTATATTTTAATTCATTTCTATGTGTTGATCAATGGGATTTCTTAATAGAATTCCATCATACTTACAGGATACTTCAGTGTTAACTTTTGTCAATTGTCACATGCCAGAATTTGATCTCTGAGTATAAAGTGTATGCACAATTGGTTTGGGGAATATGGAAATTTACCTTTAAATCCCACTCTGTGTAATAATATGTAACAATTTATGCTTTTGCCTACTTTCAAAATATTATTGTATTAATACATATGTAATCCTAGAGCACGTGTGCTGTTATCTCCTATCTTACTGTTCCCTGACATTCTTTCTTAAACTGCAGTGTCTTTAGTAAATCCTTAATCTGATTTACTGCTTCCTGTAAAATTTGGATGCTATACAGTTTCATGAAATTTTATTTGACTGTAAATATTTTACATTAAAGATTTATGTAGCTTTAGATATGTGAAGATTTTATTGTGATATTTAAAAAGCATCCAGTGGGAATGCACATCAAGAATGGACATAGCCTAGAAGTTATTTCATTTTGTGAGAAGTCAGTTCCCATGCAACAGATTTCACTTTAGTCCAAGCATGAAGAAGAGATTGTCACACCCATCTTTCACATAAAGTATATTTACGGGACACGGCTATGTTGCTAAGGACCAGCCCCAGCTCACTTTCTAAAAAAAGTTTTTTGCAGATAATGGTAGCCAGAATGTACTCTGCGAAAATGGAAATAAATCAATCACTCCCCACTTCAGTTCTTTTATAAACATGGTCCCCCCACATGTTAATTGTGCTTGCAAACTAGTATTTTTCCTAAAATATCCTTCCATTGCTACTACTGCTGTAGCTCCCTCAGTGTTAGCAATGCTGTGAACAGTAATGTCGTAAAAAGGCTTCATGGTGGCTGGCATTTTAACCATCATGTTACATTCATGTCTAGACCTGCAGGGCAGCTCTGGATGACATCGGGTTTGATGCTGCTCGAGTACAAGTTAGTAGAAAAAACTCCCATTGACTCTAATGGAACAAGGATCAATCTCAGATACAGGACGTGGACCTGAGGCTGAAAAGGATCCTAGCAGGAGCGGGAAAGAATCCGTTGATTGTCCTTCATGTGGGAACGAATGATACAGCTAGATACTTGCTGGACTGTATCAAGGGAGACTATGCCAGGTTGGGGAAGAGGCTTAAGGAAATCGAGGCTCAGGTGATCTTCAATGGGATTCTGCTGGTTCCTAGAGAAGGGCGACAAAGGTGTGACAAGATTATGGCGATCAACAGATGGCTCAGGCAGTGGTGCTATAAGGAAGGCTTTGGGATGTACGGTCATTGGGAAGCATTTATGGACAGAAGACTGTTCGCTCGGGATGGACTTCACCTGAGCAAGGAGGGAAAATAGACTTCTAGGATGGAGGCTCGCCAAACTGGTTAAGAGAGCTTTAAACTAGGAATTTGGGGGAGATGGTTGGGAGACGTCCAGGAGATCTCCACGCCGGAATTTAACCTTGAGAGGGAAGTAAACAAAGTAAGAGGGGATACAGTCGTGAATCGAAGAATTGACATAAGGAGGAAGGGCGGTGTAGATACCAGACTAACAGGTGATGCTGGTGGTAGAATGTCTGTGCATAACAGGGTAAAGAATGTCAGTGACACCAAACGCCAAAAATTAAAATGTCTGTACACTAATGCGAGGAGCCTAGGTAACAAGATGGAGGAACTGGAGCTACTGGTGCAGGAAGTGAAACCGGATATTATAGGGATAACAGAAACCTGGTGGAATAGTACTCATGACTGGAGTACAGGTATTGAAGGCTATGTGCTGTTTAGAAAAGACAGGAAGAAAGGCAAAGGTGGTGGAGTAGCATTGTACATCAATGATGAGGTTAACTGTAATGAAATAAGAAGTGATGGAATGGATAAGACAGAGTCTGTCTGGGCAAAAATCACACTGGGTAAAAAAGCTACTAGAGCCTCCCCTGAGATAGTGCTTGGGGTGTGCTACAGACCGCCGGGATCTGATTTGGATATGGATAGAGACCTCTTTAATGTCTTTAATGAAGTAAACACTAAGGGGAAATGTGTGATCATGGGAGACTTCAACTTCCCAGATATAGACTGGAGGACGAGTGCTTGCAAGAATAATAGGGGTCAGATTTTTCTGGATGTGATAGCGGATGGATTTCTTCATCAAGTAGTTGAAGTACCTACGAGAGGGGATGCCATTTTAGATTTGGTTTTGGTGAGTAGTGAGGACCTCGTAGAAGAAATGGTGGTAGGGGACAACCTTGGTTCGAGTGATCATGAGCTGATTCAATTCAAATTAGATGGAAGGATAAACAAACGTAGATCTGGGATTAGGGTTTTCGACTTCTCGAGGGCTAATTTTAAAGAGTTAAGGAAATTAGTTAGGGAAGTGGATTGGACGGAGGAACTTGTGGATTTAAATGCGGAGGAGGCCTGGAATTACTTTAAGTCGCAGCTGCGGAAACTGTCGGAAGCCTGCATCCCAAGAAAGGGGAAAAAAACCATGGGCAGGAGTTGTAGGCCAAGCTGGATGAGCAAGCATCTCAGAGAGGGGATTAGGAAAAAGCAGAAAGCTTACAGGGAGTGGAAGAAAGGCGGGATTAGCAAGGGAAGCTACCTTAGTGAGGTCAGAACATGTAGGGATAAAGTGAGGAAGGCTAAAAGCCGCGTAGAACTGGACCTTGCAAAGGGAATCAAAACCAATAGTAAAAGGTTCTACAGCCACATAAATAAGAAGAAAACAAAGAAAGAAGAAGTGGGGCCGCTATACACTGAGGATGGAACGGAGGTTAAGGATAACCTAGGCATGGCCCAATATCTAAATAAGTACTTTGCCTCAGTCTTTAATAAGACTAGTGAGGAGTTTAGGGATGATGGAGGGATGATAAACGGGAATGAGGATATGGAGGTGGATATTACCGCATCTGAGGTAGAGGCCAAACTTGAACAGCTTAATGGGACAAAATTGGAGGGCCCGGACAATCTCCATCCAAGGATATTAAAGGAACTGGCGCATGAAATTGCGAGCCCGTTAGCTAGAATTTTTAATCAATCGGTAAACTCGGGGGTTGTACCATACGACTGGAGAATTGCTAACGTAGTTCCTATTTTTAAGAAAGGGAAAAAAAGTGATCCTGGTAACTATAGGCCTGTTAGCTTGACGTCTGTAGTGTGTAAGGTCTTGGAAAAAATTTTAAGGGAGAAAGTAGTTAAGGACATTGAGGTCAATGGTAATTGGGACGAATTGCAACATGGATTTACTAAAGGTAGATCGTGCCAAACCAACCTGATCTCCTTCTTTGAGAAGGTGACGGATTACTTAGACAAAGGAAATGCGGTAGATCTAATTTACCTCGATTTCAGTAAGGCGTTTGACACGGTTCCGCATGGGGAACTGTTAGTTAAATTGGAAAAGATGGGGATGAATGTGAAAGTTGTAAGGTGGATAAGGAACTGGTTAAAGGGGAGACTCCAGCGGGTCGTACTGAAGGGTGAACTGTCAGGCTGGAAGGAGGTTACTAGCGGAGTCCCTCAAGGATCGGTTTTGGGACCGATCTTATTTAACCTATTTATTACTGACCTTGGCACAAAGAGCGGGAATGTGTTAATAAAGTTTGCGGATGACACGAAGCTGGGGGGTATTGCTAACACGGAGAAGGACCGGGATACTATTCAGGAAGATCTGGACCACCTTGTACACTGGAGTAATAGTAATAGGATGAAATATAATAGTGAAAAGTGCAAGGTCATGCACTTAGGGATTAATAATAAGAATTTTAGATATACGTTGGGGACGCATCAGTTGGAAGCGACGGAGGAGGAGAAGGACCTTGGGGTATTGGTTGATAGCAGGATGACTATGAGCCGCCAATGTGATATGGCTGTTAAAAAAGCAAATGCGGTTTTAGGATGCATCAGGCGAGGTATTTCCAGCAAGGATAAGGAGGTGTTAGTACCGTTATATAAGGCGCTGGTGAGACCCCACCTGGAATATTGTGTGCAGTTCTGGTGTCCCATGTTTAAGAAGGATGAATTCAAACTGGAACAGGTTCAGAGACGGGCTACTAGGATGATCCGAGGAATGGAAAACCTGCCTTATGAAAGGAGACTCAAAGAGCTTGGCTTGTTTAGCCTGGCCAAAAGAAGGCTGCGGGGGGATATGCTTGCTCTATATAAATATATCAGGGGGATTAACGTTAGGGAGGGAGAGGAATTATTTAAGCTTAGTACTAATGTAGGCACAAGGACAAATGGGTACAAACTGGATATTAGGAAGTTTAGACTTGAAATTAGACGAAGGTTTCTAACCATTAGGGGAGTGAAGTTCTGGAACAGCCTTCCGAGGGAAGTAGTGGGGGCAAAAGACTTATCTGGCTTTAAGACTAAGCTTGATAAGTATATGGAGGGGATGATATGATGGGATAGTTTAATTTGGGCAATTGATCTTGGATTATCAGCAGATAAGTCTGCTCAATGGTCTGTGAGGGGATGTTGGATGGGATGGGATCTGAGTTACTGCAGAGAGTTCTTTCCTGGGTGCTGGCTGGTGAGTCTTGCCCACATGCTCAGGGTTTAGCTGATCGCCATATTTGGGGTCGGGAAGGAATTTTGCTCCAGGGCGGATTGGCAGAGGCCCTGGAGGTTTTTCGCCTTCCTTTGCAGCGTGGGGCATGGGTCACTTGCTGGTGGACTCTCTGCAGGTTGAGGTCTTTGAACCACAATTTGAAGACTTCAATAACTCGGACATAGGTTGTTACAGAAGTAGATGGGTAGAGTTCTGTGGCCTGCTTTGTACAGGAGGTCAGACTAGATGATCATATTGGTCCCTTCTGACCTATGAGTCTGAGTCATATGATGATTAGAATGCTGGCTGCTGCTGGCACCTTGACTATACTAGGGCACCTACAATTGCTGCATTGCTGCCAGCAATTTAGCTGCATGGGGGCTGGCAACAGTATAAGACCTTGAAGGAAAAACGTGTGGTATAAATGAGACCAAACGGCATATGAAGACTTATTGAGATAAAATTTTAGCTAAGCATAATTATTGAACAAATAAGCATATCTAGGTACAAATATTAATATAAATGTAACTTCTTCCTTTTTCTAACTTTTATGTATAATTAATAATTACACCCTGAGTAGCAACGTAACTGGAAGAAAAAGGAAAGAGGTATTCTGACAAGTTCCCATAGCTCCAGGCTTAAAACATTTTTATAGGAGGTTTATGATACAGTGAGGGAAATTAATTTATATTCAGAATACTATAAAAGTGTAAACAATCTTTGTGGAATTAGACAAATTCAAAATTATTGATTTTGGCCTGTTTATGTAATGTTTTAAATGTAAGATTTATTGATGAGTGAATTAAACACTTAATTCTTTATCACAAATTCTACATATTCCTATCTATGGAAACTAAGTTGCACAGGAATTGTATTTAAATAAATAAAAAGGATAAAAGTGAGGGGGGAAATACCTCAGTTAATTCTATGGCTTTGTGTATTGGAAAATTTTCCCCTATTCTCAAGTCCTTAACCATCTCATTCAGAAAGTAAATTTACAAGTTGTGTAGCAAGAAGAACACTTATCAATATGTATGTTGAGAGAGAGGCCGGTGGGACAGAACAGCATGTGCTGAGGAACCTCTCTTCTAAAAATGTTGGGAAGAGGACGGGGCTAGAATATAAGAGTAGTCAGTATCTACCTTATTGCTGTGTGTTTTTTAAATACAGTGGAACCTGGCCAAACTGGAGGTTTCTAAAATATTCTGGCAAATCCTTGTTTCTGCTATCAGTTTTCTAGTCTGCCTTTTCATTGTGCCGAACACTTATCCTCCTGAAAATCAGACCATATAAAGGTGAGTCTAGTTGGGCATTGAAAAGTACTAGTCACTTCTGAAAATGTAGGCCAGATTATATGGGGAGAAAAAGTTTTAATTTCTACCTCACTATATTTAGCATTCTTTCTATCCATAAAACATCCATGTTTATTTCAAAGCACTAGTAATTCTTTAATTTTCAAAAACTTTGAAAAAATCTGTTTTGCTCTGCATCTTAACTTTTTAATTAAGAAAATAGTGGAGGATATTAGAGCGGAATAGGAAAATGGTTCATGCAAAATATAGTTTTAAGCCTTTATCTGTTTGTTTAACTATTCTCTCTAGTACAGTATGTAAAGGTTGATCTAAAACTAAGGCAACTGGAAATTGGGAGCAATCTGCAGCATTTTTAAAGCAAATTAACTCCAAAGCACATATGAAAAACCACTTCCTTCAACAACTATGTATTTGATTAACTTCTAAATAAAATTTACATAATGGGTGTTGACTTTGTCTTTCTTTAAACACAAACAACTTTAACCCTGACATCTTTTGTTTTCTTCCCCAAAATTTTCCTGCTGAGACCTTGTAATTCCTTTACCTCTTTCCATCCTCCTCCCCTTGGCAAGTTTATAGTGCTCTTAGAGGATCTTCCTCCTTTCAAGACTATTTGGGGGAAAGGGCGATTGATGACACACCATATAAGTGATACATATTCTCTATATTTGTATTTTAAAATTTACCATATATGTGATACATATTCTCTATATTTATATTTTAAAATTTACCTTATTTCTGTGAAACAACTTTTTCAATTAATTTAGCCCCACTGACGCATACCATCCAGATATCTCTGTCAGAGATTATCAGCAGTGAAATAACTTATTTTGAGTTTTAAATGGTGGTTATGAGGTAACAAAGTCAACACCCATTATGTAAAATGGGGCAGTTCAGACTTTTCCTAGAGCTAGTGTGTCTACCTGCAGTCTCACCAATGCAGAATGTAAATCTGATTTAATAGTCGTTTTTAGCCACTAGAATGACTAGAAACTTATAAGTGCAAAATAACAGTAAAAATGGTGTTTGGGGCATTCCTGTTTCTTTTAGTGACTTCATATTAAATTTACTCTGTTTTCAAAATATAATCTGATTATTTTTAACAGCTAACAGTGCAAACTCAATATGAGATCTGAAAGTTGACAGCTATTGTTTCTGCTGCACATATAATTTACAGCAATAGTGTTTCTATGAGCCATGTTCTGCCCTCAGTTATTTGTAGAACCCCAATGGGATGAGAGAAGTCTAGCCCAGCTCAGTCTCCAATAGCTTTCTAGCTGTACAGAACTAAGGAGGAAATCTGTCGAGGAAGAAGTTGCGGTTGATATTTAATAACATTTTAGGACAGGAACATATGTTAAATTTTGAAGAAAACATGGGAAATATCACAAATCTGTGGAGAGAGACCCCACATCCACACACTAGCATGGATTTTCTGTGACACTTGTTTCAAGTTACCTTACTCCTGACCAGCTTGTAGATGCTGTGTAAAGGCAAGGTTGATTGTTTATGATCTATCTCACAAGCCTCCCCATTATTATATAGTGTCCCAGTTATCGGATAATCAGATGGTAAGACCCCTTAGTCCTTGATATAGGTCAATTTAGGTGTGAAAGTTCTTTACAACTTTGCCTGTCTGAGGGATAAACTCCACTGAACATACCATGTGGTCACTTTAGAAGTATTTTAGCTTTAAAGAACTGAGTACAGGATTTTGTATAGCTTTTATAGAACATCTCCACCACCCTCAAACAGACAAAATAGTATACAAGTTGCTATGGGGACAGCAAAAATGGCCCATCTTGTAACAGTTTACTTTGAAGACTAAGTCCTTGTAGTCTCTTTAGACACATTTAAAACAAAAAAAAAAAACCAACAAAAAAAACAACTGTGTGTGTGTCTAAAACAAGGAGTTGTAATTTATGAACCAATAATGATTTAAATAGTCTCAAGTTTGCAACACATATGGTGGCATTTTTGTGGCCGTGGGCATGTTTTCTTATGTCTGTTAGATTTCATTTTTAAAAATGATGGTAATATGTTAACCAAACAGTCTTTACAATAAAAAATTACACATTTAAAATGTTTTCTATTCATTTAAACAAACAAACCCAGAGAAAGTTAGCCTATTGATGCTTTTTGGGAAGAGGGACTGGATTTGGGAATAGTTAAGTAGAGCCTGAAATGTTTGGCATCTTTCAGTGGGAATCACTAGGACTGATGTGCTTTAGGCCAGGTCTAGACTAGAAACTTTTGCTGGCTTAGCAATGTTAGCTAGAGGTTTGTGGGTTTTTTGCAACATTTGTATGCTGGCAAAAGCCTTAGTGTAGATGCAGATATACTGGTATAAAAGTACTTTAGTCAGTGTAGTTTATTTTGCTCACCAAACTAATATAATTTATATTGGCAAACTTTTTTTTGTGGGGGGGACGGTATTAGCTTCACCTACACTTGGCGGGTTTTGCCAAATACCTATAAGGCCAAACTTTTTAGTGTAGATTAGGCCTTAGTCTGAAAACCCCTCTGTGTAGAGTTGTGTAAGAAAGGGTATAAAACAAGCCTTCATTAAGCAACTGCTTAACTGATAACCCATATCACCTTTCTTAGGAGTCTTTTAATTTTGACTTCTTAACTGAAAAAAAGGAGTTTAGAATTGAATTTAGTTCTAGAGTTTTATGTTGAGGTGAAGTTTTATCCTTAACAGAGTTAATAGTATGGGATATATAAGAAGACAAAAATAGTATTGATCTATGATTCAGTAAACAGAAAAGCGGAAGATTGTTCATATTAACCATTCAGGTTTTCAGAATTAAATTACACAGGCACAATAGAAAATAACACTTATACTCAGTTGCTGTCTGGGAAAGGGGACTTTGTTTAGATTTTTGACCAAGAGTTCCTCAGAATAGGGCCTCACTTGTACCAACTGATCATCATCTCTGGTGTTGCTAACACAACAGAGGAAAAACAAAGCCAGATCACAAAACAATTTGGTTAATTACTTACATATCAATTTACCAAGGTCTCCTTCCCAATGGATTTATAATAGTAAAACCTTTTAACTTATTTTCCAATTATTAGCCCCAGGATTAGATTAACACTAACTACCGGAGACAAACTCCTACATTTGACACACTATGTAAACTGAGGGCAGTTCAAAAAGCTTACACACTTGTTGTCATATTATATTTGTATACACTTAGATCTTGAAAGGAAGCTTGAAATTATTAACTATGGTACACATGTACAGTGTTCTACAATCTTAGTTAAGAGTAGCCTGTTCAGCTTCAAAGCTACAATCTTGATTAGAACCTGTTACAAAACAAGGTTACACTGTAACTCTTTGACAATCTTTAAAACACAAGCACGTACTTTTCCTTACTAGTTAGATACCCAGTTTCAGAGAGTCATCAGTTGACTGATTTGGATCATTACCCAAGAAAAGGTCTCTGCATTACTTGTTGCCAGATCTTTCTCCAGCCATCAGCTTTTAGCTCAGTTGTAGTTCACAGCAGGAGTTGACACTGCAAACACAGGTGGAGTAAAGGATGGACACAGCTATTGTCTTTTCCTTGTGCCCTAGCAGGTAATCTGAATTGATGGGAAAGAGACAGTTAAAGGTGTCTATCTGAGATAGGTACTTAGTGTCACAAGGGGGACTCCTAGGTAACCACCTAGGACCAGGGCCGGCTCTAGGTTTTTTGTCGCCCCAAGTGCCCCTCCCCCCCCCCAAAAACCCTCAGGGAGAGCAACTGCCAAAGTGTCCAGAATGCCACCCATGAAATTGTGCCCCTACAAGCATGTGCTTGGTTTGCTGGTGCCTAGAGCTGGCCCTGCCCAGGACTGTAGTCTTCTCCCTTCCAGGTGTCTTCAGCTTTTGGAAAGTGATATGCTGAAGGAAGCAGATTGTTTTATCCTATTTTTTTGGTGGTCCAAAGTTGTTCCTTTTCTTGGAGGTTCTGGTGTGGATCAGTCAGATGGTGAACTATACTTCTAAAGATTTGAGATGTCCAACTAAAATGAGTCATCCTCTCTATCCAGTTTTTGAGTTCTTGAAGCTGGGACTGGAATTTCCCAGTCTCTGTGCAATACATCTTTTCACACCAGCTTGTGTAAGGCAAGTTAGGCCATAACTGTTGGTACAGCCATATTGTAATATATCTTGAACGCCATGGCAGTACGCCCTTCCCTGTATACGATATTCATATTTTGGTATTCCAATATTGAATTAAAATATTTATCCCATCCCTAAGTTAAAGTGAATTAAAACAAATAAAAAATAAATTGGCTTCCTTCCATCTCTCCTTCCCCAACTATCTGCCACATTGATTAAAGGAGGCTAACAATTTTTAACGTGTGCATGGCTGTTCATTGTGGCATGGCTTCAAACTGCCAATCAGATTACTCTTCAAGCTTGTTCATTTTTTTTAGCATGCTATGTATGTTAAAAAAAAAAAAAAATCACATACTATATTATCCCTTTAAAATAAGGGAAACAAAAACATTCATTTTGTTACTAGAGGAATGTTTTTATTTTGTTCATAAATTGATATGCTGGTTCACACTTTCAGCACCTATGCAAACTCGAGTTTGATTTTATTTAACTTCTCCTTTGAAATGGTCCATAATTAGATTACTCTATTAATTAAGGCTGTGAAAGATCAATTTAGCCTGTCCGCACAGATATTGTTGAAAACATCTTGTAATTTTAGTAATAAAGCAAATAATGATGTATGGAAGCTCAGTGTTTGTAAATATTAAAACTGATTTTATCTTGAGATGTTTTGTCAGGGTAACAAGCCAGAAAGATTCTTAGCAGTGGTCTGAATAGAGTTGCTGCGGCTGGATTGCATTTGGAAAAGCAAGAGAGGAGGAGATCACATTGGTTAAGATGCAAGAGGAATTTTAGCTTTGAGGACTGAGGAAAGGCAGGATTGTAGAGATGTTTTGTGGAAGGATTTGGAGACAAGGGGTGTATGTGTGTATGTTTTGAAAGTGCTAAGTGAAGGAACCCTCAGATTAGACCCGAGTGAAAGTAATGGTATTGTCTATTGTGATGAAGAAAGGAGAACGCAATATGTAACTGTTTTGTCATAAAATTGCAGTGAGTTTAACTTTTTGTTGCTTGGGAATGTAGCGCACACGTTTCACACTCTTTACCAGGTTTAATAATTGGAGTTGTAGGTATGTGGTAAACTTTCAAGCAATGACATGGACAAAGACTTCATTGATAGGAATAGAGACGAAAGATTATCTTTTTGCTAGTGTTATAGAGGGAAAAGTGATGGAATGTTGATGCTTGGATATGTACGAGGAAGAAGAGAAGGTGTGTCTAATGCTAATGAGCATGTGGGACTGGTAAGGTGCTGATGGGTTTGGGAGGAAGATGTGATTCAGCATGCCAGGTCCTGTTACTGACACTTGGATTTAATCTCAATAAGTTCCTGTTGTCTGTGTGACTACTCTGTGGCAACCACTCCTCCAAATTTGCATCCTGGTTGTCTGGCAAAGCATATTTTTCCTGCATTCCATCAAAATCAACTGAAGTATGATGAAAGAGGCGTGTGTCAGCCATGCTCATCTTTATGTGAAATCTGAGTCCAGGTTTATCAGAGTAGTTTGGAATATGCCAAAGAAATATTCGAGGAGGAGAGGGAGACATATTTATTAAAGATGTACTGTGTGAAAAAGGTGAGAGAACATATTTACCATAGTGCCTTACCAAATCTATTACAAACCAACCAAGGTAAAGTTGCCCCAAAGAACTGGGTTAAGAATCTTTGATAAATTGTATTTACAGCAGTGGTATTGTAATTTGTCATTCTCTCTTAAGAGCTCCAAGCAAGAATGAACATGACAAGGTGACGTTTAAGAAAAATGTACATTGTATTTTTCAGCAATTTCCCAGAGCTTGTAATTAACAACAGATGAAAAATCCATACGTGCATTGAACTCCAGATCTGCAGCATGTAGATACTGAAAGCCATACTTTAACTGCCTCCTCCATATTTGTTCTGATTTTTCAGTAGGCCACGCTGAGACAAATAGTATGCCCAATGCACCAAATGAAAAGGATAGTAACCACTCTTCAGTGCCTTGTACCGGACCAAGGAAAAACAGGGCAGAACCATTTAACTACTATAGGAATATGCCGTAGGAAAAATATTCCTTAAACTATCCAGGGGAAAGAGAAACTGATAATGAAGATGCAGCTGGAGAACAGAGAGAATGCAGGAAGATTATATTGAGACGACTCTTCTGTATTCTCAGCCTGCTCATGGTCCCTCATGCACGTTTCCTATTCCCATCTTCCTCATATCGTTCAGACTCCACAGACCTCAGTTACGTTGACGTGATAGAATATTTCTTCTATTACACCCACTGATTTTTTTTTCTTCACTGGGATTGTTATAAATTGTGTAATTTCTACAGATCAACAGAAAATGCTTTCATACATGAAATGTTTTTATAATTGTCAAAATAGTGCGAGAATTATACCATTCTCTTGCTCCCACACTCTTCTTCATATGAGAATTAAACATAATCAGGAAGCTTTTTTTTAGTTCACATTGCTTTCTAATGCCGAAAAAAACTGGCAGGTGGAGACCCATCCTGGATTTAAGAAATCAAATTCATGAGAACACAATGTTTCAAAATGGTGACTCTAACCACAATAATTCCAGTATTAGAGAAGTGAGATTGGTTCTCAGCCCTCGACCATCAGGACTCTTATTTTCATATTACCATCTAACCGTCACACAGGATTCCTGAGATTCACCCTAGGGAAACAACGTTTCCAACACAGAGTACTACCCTTCAGCCCATCCACTGTCCCAAGGGTTTTTTCCAAGGTTCTTGCTGTCATTACAGTTCACCTACGCTGACACAGCGTAATGATATTTCCACACTTGGCCGACTGCCTCATATGGGCACCAATCGTGGCTAGAAGTGATAAATGCCACGCAGAGCACGATAACCCTTTTCACAAACCCAGGGTTGCAAATAAACATGCAAATGTCCACGCTGGTTCCTGTCCAAAAGTTGGAATTCATAGGAGCCTGTCTCAACACTACCCCAACAGCACATCCTCGCCCTAGTCAGCCTAATTTCAACAGTGAGGAACAACCCACAAACATCCGTCTGAGCTTGTTTACAACTCTTGAGGCACATGTTGGCAACTATGTTTGTTGTCAAGCATGCCAGATTCCATATGAGATGCTTGCAGGCTTGGCTTTGAACTGTGTATATACCGCACAGACTCTCTCAACAGATGCCTCACAGTGCCACGCAGAGTAAAAGACTCATTAACATGGTGGAAGCAACCAAAGAACGTCTGCTCAGGAGTCCCTTTCCAACAAAAAAAAACTTCAACCATGACAAGCATGATAGGCACATCTCTAATAGATTGGGGGGCGGGAGAACATCTACTCAACAATACAGTCCAGCGGAGTCAAACCTGCACATAAACTTACTGGAACTAAAGGCCGTTCAAAATGTGTGCGAGCACTTTCTCCCTCTAATCAAGAACAAGATCCTCATGAACAATATAGCATGCATGTTTTATATAAACTACCAATGGGGAGCACAATCATACTATGTACAGAAGCAGTATGCCTTTGGAATTGGAGCATCACCAACAATATAGAGATACCAGCATCCATCTGCTGGGATGCCAGAATACAACAGTAGATGTACTAAGCAGAGGTTTCTCAGAAACACATAAATGGGAGATGGATCCCAGAATTCTCAAATTCATTTTCAAACTATGGGGATTGCCCAACATAGATCTGTTTGCAACGGCTCAGAATGCCAGTTGCCCACAATATTGCTCCAGAGCAGGATTGAAACACCACTCCCTAAGTGACACTCACCTCCTAAAGCAGGAGTTGCCACTGATGTATGCATTTCCTCCCAGCCCTCTCCTAAGCTGAGTCATACATGCAGGAGAAATCCAGGGTCATTCTCATAGCGCCCACATGGTGCAGACAAGCCATGGTTCCCTAACTTGCATCACATGGTAGTGAAACCACCTCGAACTCTTCTCTTAGTACCTCAACATCTATCACAAGATGCGGAATGCGCCCGTCACCCCAACCTCACAGTACATCTGAAGACCTGGTTACTCTGTCTGGCTTGGGTTGAGAAGGCCTGTTTTGAGGAAGTAAAGGTATATTACTGAACAGTGGGAGACTAAGTACAAGAAAGGCAACATATCTGTAAGTGGAAACGATTCTGCACCTGGTGCCAAGATAAACACATTTTGCCATAATCATAACACACACACACCCCAACCTCAGATCCTGGACTATATATTAGGACTTAAAAAATCAGGGCTGTCCACAGGCTCCATCAGAGTATACTTGGCTGCTATTATCTCCTTCCATGACAAGTGCATGGTGTCACTATATTTGCTCACCCAACGATTAAGCACTTCTTTAAAGGCATTGAAAATGCTTCCTCCATAATAAAGAAACCCTACACCCATGTGGGACCTCAACCTCATTCTATGCGGACTCATGGGAAAGCCATTTGAACCCCTTGCAATCTGCTTTTTATTACGCTTGAGTATGAAGGTAGCTTTCCTCATTGCCATCATGTCCACCAGGGAGAAATAGGTGCCCTAATGGCACACCCACCTTATACAACATTCTTTAAAGATAAAGTAATCCTAAATTCATACCCACCATTGCCTCCCCCTTTATTTATACCATTTACTTACCTGTATTTTTTCCTAAGCCACATGTGGGCGAGAAAGAGGCCTCACTCCACTCATTAGATGTTCGCAGAGCATTGAAAGATTAAAAGCATTTAGAAAATCACCTAGACCAAACCATCTCAAAACAGAGACTATCCAAATGGATATCAGGATGTATCCATTTGTGCTACCAAAAGAACAATTTACAAGCTCCACCACACATACTCTACCAGAGCATTGGCAGCATCTGTGGCCTTTCTCAAAAATGTCCTTATCACTCACGTTTGAGCAACTACCTGGACATCAGTCCATACTTTCACTAAACACTATGCTTAGAGCAGCAATCCGCATTGAATACTCATGTTGGACTTATGATGTTATCCACCATCAGTAGACCAGCTCCGAAGCCCCTTCCTTTCACTGAGGGGCACTGCTCAACAGTCACCTAAATTGGAATACCCACAGGGACACTCCTTGAAGAAGAGAGGGTTACTCACCTTGTGTAGTAACTGAGGTTCTACGAGACAGATGTCCCTGTGGGTGCTCCACTACCCACCTTCCTGCCCTCTACTTTGGCGTTTCAGGCCAGTTCTCTGAGGTAGAGAAGAAAGGGGATGATTAGCTGCATACTGCTATGTAACTGCTTGGAGGGGTATGAGATGGCTATGGCGTGCGTGCGGCCCAACCGGGCATTGCTGTCACAAATCTCCAATTACAAGCTCAGGGCATCAAGACACCTAAAGTGGAGCACCCACAGGGACAACCATCTCGAAGAACCTCAGTTACTATACAAGGTGAGTAACCCTCTCTTCTCTGCTGTTCCAGTGGCAAAGTACTGGCAGAGGACATCTCTTCTGTTAGCTTTCCTGATGTTGGCAATTTACTCTCTACAAAAGCTTCTCTCTCAGAAAATAGATATTACCAGGCTGGATCAGACCTTTGTCCATCTAGTCCTATATCTTATCTCCCAGAATGGACATCACCAGATTCTTCAGATGAAGGTGCAAGAAGGTGAGTAAGTGGATGTGGAATAATCTACTCCCATCAGGGTCTCATCCTAATCTCTAGTAATTAGACTGATTTAAAACCTGAAGCATAAATTTTTCTTTCTTCTGAAACTTATCCGTATAAACTACCATAACTTCATATAATCTTGTTAATTGTATAAGCCTCCAGTCTCTCTTTGAATCTTGTTACATTCTTGGCCTCTACAACATTGTGTAGCAATGAGTTTCACAGTTTAATTACATGTTATTTTTTGAGTGATAGTCGTTGTTGTATTCCACTGAGTGTTAAGCATTCACACTATATGCCTGGAGTCAGAGTTTTGGAAGTAATGTCCAGTGGTCCGTGCATGCTCCCTGACTCGCCTTGTGCTTCCAGCCAACACGATAAAGGGTAAGTTGGACTGACTGCATACCCAGTTCCTTTCCACAGCTGCGTGGTCTAGGTCGGAATTTTCAGTGACCATGTCTGTGACGCATTTAAAAAAGATCATAGTTGTCGTTATTTTTACCAGTTTTATTTGCAGTTTTACTAGCTTATATCTTTCCTAGTTAATAGTTTTAATGTTAGTTTTAAAATAGCTTTGGGTTTTTTTCCCCCCTACACTGAACCTGTGGATGGGTGCTGGACTATGCCCAGGACTCTGGGCTTGAAATTTTGTGCCTCATGCCCACCATCCTCCTTGGTCAGTGACAACCATCAATGCTGCCTCTACTGCCTGGGAGAAGCTCACATCGTAGCTAGGTGAAGGATTTGCTAATCCTTTCCCAGACAAACCCAAGAAGGCTGAGCCCTTCATCTCTGAGGAGCTGGCCATGAGGCTGCACTTGTAGTTAGACTAGGGAACCGCCCGCATAATTCGACTTGATTCAGCAAGGAGCTTGCCTCCTGCTACTACATTCAATTCCAGTGCTGTCAGGATCACCCTCAGGGAGGGGGCATAATCAGGAAGTTTGAAAGTACTCCCGTAAGCATGAGTCTGTGTCTATTCCCTCCACTAGCTTGGCCCCAGGGGATTGAGCTCATTCAGGTGCCACGAGCATGAGAAGAAGACCCAGAAACTATGGGAGCCAACTGTCCTGGGCATTGAACCGCCGGTATCGCCGTCACTGGCACCCCACAAAGCATGAGAACTGCCCATCCAGGGAAAGTTATCGGTGTCAGTACTGATGTCTGGGAAGGAAAGAGTGCCCCTGACACTGGGAAGATCCGAATTCTTGGCTGAACCCCACGAGGTCTTTGCCTTACCCAACCCAGTGTCCTGTCCTTTGTTGGGTCCCTCCCTTCCAGGGAGATCATATCCCTTCCATGGGATGTGCCTGGCACAGGGGTGGGCAAACTACGGCTCACGGTCCAGATCCGGGCCATAAGCCATTTTAATCTGTCCCGTGAGCTCCTGTTGGAGGGTGGGATCTGGGTCTTGTCCCGCTCCGGGGCTCCAGCTCGGGAGCAGGGTTGGGGACTGCTTCATGCGGCTCCTGGAAGCAGTGTCATGGCTCCGCTCCAGCTCCTTTGCGTAGGGGCAGCCAGGGGCCTCCGCTCTGCACATTGCCCCTGCCTCAAGCGCCATCCCCTCAGCTCCCATTGGCTGAAGACTGGGCAGCGTGCAGAGCTGCCTGGCTGTGCTTCCAGGTAGGAGCCGGAAAAGGGACATGCTGCTGCTGCTTCCGGGGGCTGCTTTAGGTGAGCACCGCCTGGAGCTTTGCCTGTGCCCCAACCCCCTGCTCCAGCCCTGATCCTTTGAACCCCTTGATCCCAACCCCATCATCCCCAGCTGAAGCCACCACTTGCACCCTGAACTCCTCATTTCTGGCCCCATCCTGGAGTCTTCACCCCAAACCAGAGCCCTCACTCCCTTCTGCACCCGAACCCCCATTTTGTGAGCATTCATGGCCCTCCATACAATTTCTATTCACAGAGGTGGCCTTCGGGTCCACCCCTGGCCTAGGGTATCCAGTCTCTTGCCCTCCTCACAGGTACTATATTAGGTTCCATTGGCTCCAGCGGTACCGCCACTAGAACCAGAGTCCACCTTCTCCCCTTCTGATGAATCAGAACCAGGAGAAGAACAACCTCTTCCATACTGCTCCTATACACCATCACTGAGACATGCACATCCACGGGAACTACTACTCCCCATCGTCATCGGAGCCACTGTTACCCCATGCCATGGGGACCTCTGCAACCTCCGGTGGAGCTGGTTTATTGACCATATTGAGGGCCCTGGGCACAGTATCCTCTCTCGGAATCTGCCTGACCTGCAAGAGAATCACGGCTTGCTTCCCCCCAAGGGGATCCATCAAGCAGGTTCATAAATCCAATAGCGGCGGAAGGATTTTACACCCTGGTCATGGTGGTTCTACTGGAGCCTGCTAGGGTTCCCATCCTCCTCATTGGATGAAACGGTAACTACATTATCTCCCTCTCCACTAGGTGACTTCCCAGAGTTCCAGGAGCTTCTAAGGAGAGTTGAGGGAGAATTACACATCTCACTGGAGGAGGTTCAAGACTCCCAATGTAAGCTCTTGGATATCCTACACACCTCAGCACCAGGGAGGATAGCACTCCCAACTAACAATGCCATATTGGTTCCAGCCAGAGCTGTATGGCATACTCTAGCCACATGTTCTGGCACTCCTAAAGGAACTGAGAAATGTTACTATGACCCAACCAAGAGATCAGAATTCCCCTTCTCCCACCCTGCTCTAAACTAGCAGATGGTTCAGACTGCTTCAGGGAGGACCAAGCAGCAACACTCTCTGTCCACTGGGGACAAGAAATGGAAGTGCCTCAATCTTCTGGGGAGGAAAATCTTCTCTTCCTCCAATTTGCAATTCTTGATGGCCAGTTATCAAGCACTATTGGCTAAATATTCCCTACTATAACAAGATCGTGCCTGCTTCCAAACCCTTGTCAGGGAAGGGAAGCTCATAGCTAGAACTGCCCTCCAGTCCAAAATAGAGATAACTGATACCTCCTCTAGGGCCATGGCCACAGCTGTCATGATACATAGGGAATCTTGGCTTCGTGCTTCTGGTGTTCCTAAGGAGATCTAGAAACCATCAATTACTTCTCCTTTGAGAAATCCCATCTTTACAACCATATACACTCCTGCCCTAAAATGTAAGTTCCGTTGTTCGTCGCCCACACATAGGTACAGGTCTCCTCAGTTCTATCACCAGAAGCCGTACAAACCTCCACAAAAATGCCATCCCGCCTCGCTGGCTTCCTCGTCTCAAACCCAGCCTGAGGCCAAGAGATATTTTTGATACGAGCTCGAGAGTCACCAGCCACAGCCCTAACACTTTGCCATCCCCCCACTCCTGTTGGGGGACCCCCCCCCCATTCCCATTGGGGGTTGCTTATCACTCTTATCACTCATGGAGTGCAAAACTGATGGACAGATGGGTGCTTAGTGTCATCCACCATGGCTATACAATCAAGTTTGTAATGCTACCTCTTCCAACACCTCCCTCCTCATCCCCCTTTGGGGGGACCACTGTCAAGTCAGTATCCTCTCCCAATAAGTGAACTCCTTATTGCATCGGGAAGCTATCCAGCACATTCCTTTGGAATATCAAGGAACAGGGTTCTACTCAACTTACTTCCTGATCGCCAAGAAAAATGGCAGTCAGAGATCAATCAACCTCTGCCACCTCAATCGCTTCATCTGCAAACTCAAGTTTCATGTGTTCCCGTTGCCAGTGATGATTCCATTCCTAGAAAAAGGCATGTGATTCACAGCTCTCAATATGAAGAACATTTACTTCCATGTTGACATTCATCCCACCCATAGACGTTTGCTCAGATTTATGGTGAGCGCTGATAATTTCCAATACTTTCCTTTGGAATAGTTACCGCTCCCAGAGTCTTCACCAAAGAATTTTCCATAGTAGCAGCTCAGATCAGGTGTTATGATTTTCTTGTTTTTTCCATTCCCCAATGACTGGAAGCCATGCCAGGAAGCCCTTGTATCAATCTCCAAACTACTCAACCTCCTTGCTTCACTTGGAAGTCAGTGTCAACATAAAAAAAATTGATCCTTAACACCACACGGTCACTAGACTTCATCGGGGCTATCATAAATTCTATCACGGCTTTGTGCACCTAGGTGACCTCTTTCGTTAGACTTCATTTTCACTGCCTTCAGACATGGCTCCAGTCTGTGCACTCACTGAGCTGTCACTGTGTGGACCTCAGGCTGACGTTTCTGGCCAAGATACTGTCATCCCTTCTGTCATGGACAGACCTACATCACATACATCTGGGAGTTCCCTTTGTTTCCTTTTCTCAGAGCAGAAGTATCACTGACATGGCCCTGGTAGGCTGGGGAGCTTGTATGGACAACTGCACAGGGGAAGGCACATGGATGCATTGTGAATCCAGAATGCACATCATATCCTGAAACTTTGAGCAGTGCGAAAGGCATGCAAATCCTCTCTCTCCCTCCTTCACTCTTATCGTGTCCTCATCTTATCAGACAACAGCACCACGGTTTTCTATATCAGAAACAAGGGGGAAGAGAGATCGTCGGCTCTCTGCACAGAAGCGATCAGTCTCTGGAATTAGTGTATAAAATGTTAAATCACTCTATCCACAACCTGTCTACCCAGGATCCAGAGTGTGCTTGTGGACTTGCTCAGCAGACACTTTGCAATCTCTCATGAATGGGAGCTTCATGATATGGTGCTATGCAACATCTTCAAACAGTGGGGGGGACCCCAACTGGAGGTAGATTTGCTTCTCAGATCAAAAGCATCCATGCCATGTTCTGCTCCAGGGAAGCCATCAGATATTGCTCCCAGGGTTATACTCTCCTGCTCTAGTGGTCACTGGTCAGACCAACTTAACTATAGGTTTCCTCCGCTGCCACTCCTACCTTGAGTACTCCACAAAATCCAACAAGACTGGGCAACAGTCATCCTTATTGTCTCCTCCTGGCCCAGTAAATTCTGGTTCCCTAGCTGCCTCTGCATGTCGTTCTGTCCTCCGATTTCCATCCCAAATTTAGGCAATTTCCTGGCCCAGCATGGTGGCAGAATCAAGCACCTCAGTCCACATTCACTCTATCTCAGGGCATGGTATTTGGATGGCCATTTACTCTAAAATGGGCATGCACCTCAGCTGTACAAGACATTCTCTATAACAGGAGGAAGGACTCCACTGAACAATGTTACCAGGCTAAATGGAGGAGTTTTTCCTGTTGGGCCCAACATAAAGGAGTTCTACCAGAAGAGGTGGAAATCCCCCTGACCCTGGAATACAGTTCTATCCCTGAAGTCACTGTGTCTCACCCTCATCACTCTGACAGTCCACCTGTCTGCAATCAGTGCATTCCATCCACCTGTGGAGGGTTGCTCTCTTTTTACACACCTGCTAACCCCTGCATTTCATAAGGGCCTCTTCAAAACCTTCCCTCCCCTTCGAATGATCGCACCTCCATGTGACTTGAATTTGGTAACCTCAGGTTTAAGGAAACCCCAATTTGAGCCACTGGCATCATTCTCCATGTTCCTCCTTTCAGTGAAAGTTGCCTTCCTGCTTCCTATCACTTCGGTTCCTATCACTCTGATGGCAGACCCTCCATTCAGTCGTCCACAAGGAGAAGGTGTCCTTAGGTGGTATCCCACTTTCATATTAACCAAGATTCACTTACCTGTTTTCTTCCCAAAACCACATGTGTCTGCAGAAGAATGTCGACTCCATTCCCTCAACATCTGATGTGCTCTGGCTTTCTACCTGCAGAGAACAAAACCTGTCAAGAAGTCCCCTAGAATGTTCATTGCAATAGCCAAGAGATTCAGGGGACAGACCATCTCCATGTAGAGAATCTCCAAGTGGATTTCTGACTGCATCACACTTTGCGACCAAGTGTCAGGGCTGCCTCCCCCTACCAGAATACAGGCTCACTCCACTAGAGCTCAAACTATGACTACAGCCTCCTTCCAGGACGTGCCTCTCATAGACATATGTAAAGCAACCACATGGAGTTCAGTGTACACCTTTGCAATATATTACACCCAGGTGTAGGACTCGGCGGCGGATGCTTCCTCTGGCATGGTGTTCATCTGCACACCCTTCCTTCTTATCCTCACACCATCTGCCAGTGTAGGTTCTACTTGTAAGTCAACCTCCATGAAATATAGTAGGGACCATCACTCAAAGAAGAAAAGGAGGTTACTTACCCTGTAGCTGGAGGTTCTTCAAGATGTGTGGTCCCTATCTGTGTTTGACTTCCTGTCCTCCTCTCCCTCTGTTCTGGATCTTTCAGATTTGGAGTGGAGAAGGAACTGGAGACACGATAAGTCCGCCCTGCCCTTTATTGCATTGGATAGAAACAAGGGGAGTCAAAGTGCCTGTGCGGACCAATGGACACTTTCAAAGTTGATTCAGGGCGCATGGTGCTCATATGTAACCCTCTGTGGAATACAGATAGGGACCACACATCTGTAAGAACCTCCAGTTACACGTCAGTAACCTCCTCTTGAGTGAGTAGTATTTCCATTTATCAGTTTTGAGTTTTCCAGTTTTCATTTTTGCTTATACCATTTTAGCTTTCAAAACTGTTATGCAAAACAACTAATGGAAACTGTTGGGATAGTCAGTATTATTGCACTTTATTTCTAAAGTCCACCTCACTTACAGACTTCTATAGGCACATTCAGTAGCCACTCACTTCCTGAATCAACAGCTGACAGTAGCCTGACTTTAGTGTCATCAGAGTATAGTTTTGTTAACTAAGTGAGCAAAGGTTAGGCAAGGTCATCAAGGATCATAATAGGGTCTCACACCCAGATAGGATTAGTGATCTGATAGCATAATGTTAGTTACTGTTATTGCTATACAACATTTATATTGCAGTAGTGCCTAAAGGCTGCAACCAGCTTGAGCCGTAATGTGCTAAGCGTTGTACAAATATGATAGCAGATTATAATTGTCAGAATTCTAATATCCACATTAAAAATGGATAGACACTCCAAAAAAATAATTAACTGTGAAGGCTTGAATTTGGTTTATATTTCCCAGTCCTAGTACTAAATCTACGAGCCAGAGTAAAAAGACTTGTATTATCACATGCCCAAAACCTTGACCCTTACAACTTAGAGGAATTAGAGTTGTGTACTATTTAACATGTACTGTATTTATTTGAAATTTAATCAACTTGATTTACACCTGGCCATTTCTAACAACTAATCACTACTATTAGTGATTCCAAACCATTCACTTGCCCTCGTAGGCCTGTGATTCCACAATCTTCTTGACCTCCTTTAACATTGGATAACATTCTCCTTCAGGAAGATTATCATCTCTTCTCCTTCTGTACTCTTTCTATCTGGCAAAATCAATAAGTTCTTATTATTTCAGCTATCATTTCTATATGGATAGTTCCCAGATTTCTCTCCGTTTTAGCTGGAGATGTAAAATTGCACAGCTACCGACATGTAGTTCCAGATATTTTGCTACAACCTGTAACATAATGTGAGAAAATGGCTTGTTATCTAACATTGGAGCCAATAGTGTAGGAAGCAAAAATCTTTGTAACTGATGCGAGAAACAGGTCTTCCTCACAAGCAGATAGATGCTGATAAACAGTTGTGTGCTGCAGGAATGTACTCATAAGGCACTTCATGTTAGCACTGACAAAATGGCCCCATGGAATGCTCGATGCAGGGGACAGAATGCTCACTGAGAAATGCATGGCACAGTACTGAGGGATGGAATTAAAACAATGAACTTAAAATGGTGCGTCTGCAGTCCTTGTAGCTTCCTTTTTTGTGCTTGCGAGAAACTTTTGTAAGCTGCACCAGTTCAACTGAAATTGAGCTAAAGATTTTATCCCAGATGTTCCAAGAAATCATTGCAACCCGTGCTTGTAAAACCTGGAATGGAAATTGTGTTTGCAAACTTAAGGGCTTCCAACTATCTGGCACAATTCTTTTTTGCCTCGTGTAGAATTTTGGAATGATCCCTTGTAATTGTAAACAAGCTTTGGTTGTATTTCTTAGAGAACAAACCCTCTTAAGAACCTTTTTATTTAATTTTTTTAAAATCCAGTACCTGTCACAGGTACTTGGGGGGGAAGGGAAAGTGGACGGTTGAATTCTACCTTGTTGTATTAATATTTTGACAAATATCACAGCATGGAGACTACTTTCATTCAAGATATTCAGTAGTTTATTCATTGCCAGTAGTTAAGGCTTTTTGTGTTAGTATAATGAGACATACTGGATCTGAAATCCTTATAGCTTGTTTTAGTCTCTGCTATTAGACTTTTGGATCATGAGTTCAGTACAACTCCAATTCTGTGTTCTGTTGACCTTCAGACCTTGCTCTGATTTTTTTGTTTCAGTTTATTTTCAAAATTGGCCTTTAAGATCCAATATGACCAATGACTGCACCAAACCTTCGGGATTTGTGTGTGTATGCGTTGTCTGACTTGCTGGAGAAAGGAGTATATCTCTTTAAGGACGGGGGCATAAATGTTGCATGAGGATGCTGAATCATCCCCCCCCAGCTGACTGGAAGAGGGCAGGGGAAGCCCTCTTTCATCTGGACCAAGCAGAGCGGCACCCATCCTCTGAGCCTTGAAAGTGGCAAAATACCAAGTTTAGTCAGGATCTGCTGTAGGCACTCTGCTACCTACTCCTTTCGTGTTGGTCTGGGAAGGAATTTTCCCCTCACTGCCAGGTTGCCCAAGGCAGAGTGTGTGTGTGGGGGGTGGGGGTTATTTCACCTTCCTCAGAGTGAGTTTGGGCGGGGCTTAGTTGGAGCGAGTATGGAATGGAGGTTAGGCTATGTTGTTGCAACTCATTCTGTAAATGTGGGGCAGATATCCGGTGCAGGTGCTCAGTAGGGAAGGGATTCAGTGATCAGAGAAATGGTTTGGTAAAGGATTTAAAGGAGTATTTGTTAAAGGAGCAGAAACAGGTTAGTGGCTTCTGTGACTGGAATGGCAGGGAGACAACCTTTCCCCTCCTCCCTTATAGCCCACCTTATCCTTCATTTGAGGGAGCGGGAATGGTAAGGTCCGAGCAGCGTGTTGGCTGGGGACCAGGGTGGGGGAAAAAAGGAGGGGACTGATGGAAGCTCCCCGGGTAGATATTGAAATGATCATGGAGTTACCTACACTGTACACTTTTGTCTGCCAGGTACTCTCAGACAATTGTTAATAAAGATGCAGCCTAATTAAACCACAACCTGGCCTTCTTTGGGTATAGTTGGAGAATTACCTATTTGTTTTGCCCTGAATTTAATCTCATGGTGATAGAAGCTAGTGTTCTGTGATTATGTGCTTGGATCTGTGGCATACTCTTCCTCCAGCTATTAGAAACGTTCAAACTCATTCTGCATTTGTTATTGCTTTCAGTTTGTTCAGCCTGTATTGTAGAAATGTACAGGACTTCACAGGTTCTAGGTGACTAATTAAATACTGTATATGGTATAATAGTCATGGGTAGTAAGTACAACTCAGGACTGTCAGTCCATGCTAATTGCCATGTCTGGATTATAATCTTGAAGATAGATATTAATCCAAATTTTGAGTTGCTTTAATTTTTGACTTTGTCCATTTTAAGAGAAATTTGCTTCACATTAGAAATGTATTGTCACTAACTAGCAGGAATATAGGCTTAGATTTTCAGAGGGACCTCAGCGAATTAGGTACCCAACTGTCACTGAATTTCAATGGGGAGTTGGGTGCCTAAAGGCTTGTCTACATGATGGGGTAATGTGCTGTATGAGAATGTGGTTTTTAAAGCGTACTAACATGTTGTGCATGAATTGATCCATGTTGATACTGCTAGTATGCTTTAATGTGATGTTTGAAGTAGTACATTAAAGCACTGTAATGAACCTTCAGTGCACACCAGCAGGGTCTACATGACCTACTGATGAGTAACACATTATTGCACTTTAGAGATCATACCCTCCTAGAGTGAATTACCCCACGGTATAGACAAGCTCTGACTCCCTTTTTCTTCTTTAAAGAGTTCGCCTGTATTGATTTAAAATTTGCTGAGTCACCATACCACAGTCAGAGAAATGACTAAAATTTGAATTCTTTCATCCCGTTAATTCTCCATTTCCTTTGCAGCTTAATTCTGTTCATTGATTGCTGTGCATTGCTTGCTTCCTGAAAATCAGATACCTTGTACAAAAGAATTGAACATGTGTATTATGCTACTGTATGTTATAGCAACACTCTGTTTAAAGTTATGGATCAGCTTGCATAACTCCTGCTTTCAGTAACTTGTAACTTTCTGGAAAAAATATTATTTAGGGTTTTACTTTCTTGGTCTCAAAAATAAATTTTGTATGTGTGATATTTTGTGGTATTCCAGAATGGAAGAGGTGTGTTTTTTGTTTTTGTTATTCTCCCCTTCACATCTTGAGGTAATTTTCAAACAATTAAATTTTAAAACTTTATATACTTTACACATTATCCCCAGTTACTGCAATTTCCTATATTTAGTGAAGAAATTTGACCTGGAAGTAGTGAAATTAATTAAATTAGAAATAATGAAATAAATTTGAAAACTGCATGCATAGACAGGACTTCACCAGGGCTGCTAATCTCAGGATGACCAGATGCAGTGTTTCAGATGTTCACAGTGGGCTAATTTATGGCCAGGAGTAAGTGGATTCAACTCAGTTGATTTTGGTGGATTTATACCGTGCTGAAAAAAATGCCCAAATCTGGAGTGCTGCAGACAAGAATATGTACAGGTGTATTTATTTTCATGATTAGGTACACGTGTGTGTGTGTGTGTGTGTGTGTGTGTGTGTGTGTGAAAAAGATGTGAATTTTACATACTTGAAGCAAATGTAATACATTTATATAAACCTGTAATAATTTCTGTAAACACAGATTTGATGCTTTGGATATATGCAAATGCTGTTATGGGTCTTTCTAGAACTGGAGTCTCCCTGAAGATCAGTGGGGGTTCTGTTGTTTATAAAACCCAGAGACATAAATACATACCAGGCTGGGGGGAAGTTGCAATTCCTATAAAAAAAAAAAAAAAAAACCATACTTTTTTTTTTTACTTCATATATTATAAAATCTTGCATGTAATTTTTTTATCGTCCTAGATTTAAAATTTCTTATTAAACTAGGTGTCGTCATAGTCAATTTATGTATTTGTAGGATTATAGAGTAATTTGTGTGCATTTTCAGTAAAAATCTGTTCAGTATTCTTTTAAAGTCCCCTGCAGCTTCATATATACTCTGGAATAAGAACCTTTACAAATGTAAAATCAGCAGAAATCTTACCGTTACTTTTTAATTGCACTGGAAACTGTTTTATTTTTAATAAAAATTGTCTTCTCATACACTGTTTGCAGCTCATAGACTGCAGAATTGTGCGTTTGACTATATGAAAGTCTAACCTGTTTTCATAATCAAAGGTGAAAAAAATGCAGTATGTGTGTATTAACAGTGAAAAATAAATTTAGAGTTGAGTTTTAATAATCAGCTACTTCTGGTATCATAATTTAAGAAGTTTTAGGTGGATATTCATCATCTTTGAAAAAAGATGCTAAAAATTGGCTTCATCTACAGCCTGTTTTTTAATACTATTTTGAAGTTACGTTGTTTCCCTAAGTCAAAATCCTCAGTGTTAACCACTACCATTAACATTTATTTCATGTGGCATTAAGTTTATAAAACTTAATCTTGTGATTTAAATTAATAGGTCTAACAGTTTCTTTAAAAAATGCTGATGTCTACAATTACCTTTTTAAGACACTAAGAGTTAAATCAGTGTCTTGTCTTAGTTAGAACTGAAGTGTATTCTCCCAGTTCTTGTGTGAGGACTGAGTACTGTTTCCATGGAAACTCATGGAATAATATGTGTTTCTTCACTGCCCTTCCTCTTGCATTCTGTTTTGCTTATATATCCGTACACAGAAGTATTCTTAATCACATTCTCTTATAATGGTAGTTAAAAGGAAACAAGCATGTTGGAGAAAATTTTCAGATATATAATTCCTGATGTTTTTCTAGGTTTTTGATTGTAAATGAAAGTAGAGGTTTAATATTGCTATATGTTGTTTTAGTTAAACAAAAATATTTCTGAAGTGATACTGTCATTAGGAGACTAAAGTAAATCCCAGAATGCTCAGTGTTTTTACATCAGCTGTCGCTATAAATGCCATTTGGAAAAGCATGTTTGCTCTGATATGATAGTGAATATGTCTTTCCCCAGGAGATTCTTTTTAAATATAGCTCATTTTATAGGGAACGTTTTTTGCCATTCAGTGTACATCAAGGTTAAATAAACATGAAAATTCCTGAAATAAAAGCAGTGCTGTGATATTTTTTAGAAATAGCAGGTTGAAGTGAAGAAATATGTGCTAAATTGGCGTATATCATTGTTATGCAGTTGTGTGTCAGCCTCACCCATCTCATTTATGATATGAACTGCAGATTTGTTTTTACGTGCATTACAGGGTTTAGATAAATCCAACTTTTTCTACTAATTGAATTACAAAATTGTCACAGTCTGCTTCTGGAATTCTTTTTAATAAAAAAATTAATTTAAACACCAAGTGCAACACATCCTCTATTGAGAATATTTTACCTGTTAGCTGGAGATGAGTTTCTGACTTGACTGAACAGAAGACAAGTTCTTGTATTTTTGGGGTGTGTGTGAAAACCCTCAAGCAAAGTATGGCTATGAAATTTTTAAAGGGTTAAAATTGTGGCTGCAGATAGTGTGTGTGGGAATGAATTTATATGTATGAAGAATTTTAACCTCTTCATCTGGCAGTGGCTAGCAGAAGATGATGTCACCTTGAAGCTGATTGGTTGTTTCAGCACCTAGTGCAGGGAAGAGAGAGAAAGATGCCGGCACAAATCTCAGTGGTGGAGCTATGGTGTTTTCTGACAGTTTTGGATAGAATCTTTGATTGGTATTGAGAATCTATTGTGTGTGGCCATGTGAGGTATTGGGAGCATCCTAGTGTGAGGGGAATTAAGAGCTATCAGAGGAATGAGGCGGTTGATCTGCAAGCGGATCTGTGATTGTAAGTTGCAAGATCTGGGTGGAAGGAATGAGACAGGGAGTGTTGGTAGACACATTGTGGGAGGATGTGTAGCAGAAAATGCATGCATGAGTAGAGGAAAAGGGAGAAGCATTGCTTTTGGATAGCCTGGAATGAACTGAATATTATATTCATTTTTGAGAAGATGATGGACAGGAAACATTTAACCTGTGCAGAGAATTTTTCTTTTTGTGATGTTGGCTATGTGTAGGATTCATTTTTGTGTATAATATTATAATGATTTCAAATCCAAAGGCAGTATTATATAAAATCTTCCGGTGTTAAAATGCTTTTTATTTTTCTTTGTCATCTGTTTCCCATGCCACAGACAAAGGGCAAAATTAGTATTGATTTTTATTTCATCTTCTGGTAAATTTCTGTGAAAAATACAGCAGAGCAATTTTTAAAAAAACTCCTCTTTTCTCATAAGTAAATTTTATTTTATGTATCCTTTTGTAGATAAAAGCTTTGATGATGAGGAGTCAGTGGATGGGAATAGGCCATCGTCAGCTGCCTCAGCTTTCAAGGTTCCTGCACCTAAAAAACTCGGGAATCCTTCAAACAGTGCAAGAAAACCAGGTTCAGCTGGTGGGCCTAAGGTTGGAGGTAATATAAATCTACTCACACTCTGATATGTTTTCCACCAAACCTGACATAGCAAGCACAAATCAGAGAACTTTGAAGGATGATTGTTTATTATATACAATTAACAATTTTTATTAATGAGTCCTTGGTTTTGCTTATTCGATGGATGTAGTACTTTAGCTGCTATATATGTGGGTATATAAGCATACAGTTAACACATAAAGGGCTGCAAATGTTTATCTGTCATAGAATGGGTATCATAAATCAAATGAACATGTAGAAGGTGGAAATCGGATTGATGAAAGCGCTGAATAAATGTATGGATCTCTGATAACTTTCAGGACAACCAGTTATTGAAAAAAACATAGATTTGTAGAATTCAACTTGTAATGGAGGGCCCACTCTTTTTTCAAATGATTGAGGAACCTTAATGTATCTCAACAAAACAGAGGGGTGTAGGCATCTAGTACAACTTTAGAGTTTTTTGCTGCCTTAAACTAGATACAATAACTATGAAATATATTAAAAAATGGAAAAAGCGGGGCAATATACGAAACTGTTAACATGATTTATGTGTAATAGAAATAAGCAGTACATGGCTTGTTCTTATTATGTATGGAAGTTAATCATTTTAGTTAGAGAAATCTGTTTGTGATCTGTGGTATCAGACTCATTGCATGGAGTTCATTCTAATTCTATATCTAAGATCTAACCAGAAACTTAATTATTACTTTTTTTTCCAACCATTTTATCTAAGAATGAAAGTGAATATTTACTACTAGAAGGACGACACTTGGCATATTTGCCCACTCAGTATTCAGCAAATGATATAGTTTGGGAAAACATTTATTTCCATTTCTGTTTTGAAGTACCTGAAAATGAAAAGGATCTGATTTCAGTCTGCTGAGGGTGCAGTTTTTTCATTATACCAGTCTTTAGATATTAAAAGCTATGAATAGCTAATTATTTTTAATAGTGATTTTTTTAGATAAGCATCACTGTTTTGTTTGTTGGAACCTGTCTGCAAGATTTTTTCTATTCTAGGTTGCTCATCTAACATTGTCTGATAAATGTGAACTGCCCAGTGAAAACGAATTGACACAGATATATGTATTACGTGTACTCACCAACCAAGTTGTGGGGTTCATTAGCATACCAGTAAGATACAACTAATATATATCTTTTCTCCCTTCCAATATAATAGTACTTACTTGTTCACTGAAGATATTCTCAGAAGGTGATAAGTACTGGCGTAACAGTTCAATTTATGATGATGTTGGAGTGAACCAGGAAGTACATAAAGAAAAGAATTTCACACAACTTGTTTTATTTTTTAAAGTTGCTTAATATTTACTTTTTTTGCTGAATATCTTTTTCATCCTGGTTCTCATGGACATTTAGTATGGGTATCTAGACTTAATTAAAAAATTTAGTTTTGTTTTGTAGGTCCCTTTTATGATAAACTGATGTTTAAAGGGAACAGGATTGTACATTAAGAGCATTGGACTATTTTTTTTCAAATGTTACGCAGATGTGATCCTAGAACTGAATTTTTGAGATTCAAAATTCCCTCCATTACAAAGTAGGCAAAGTTCTTACCAAGTTTTTAAAATTGTAGTTCTATTAACTGTAGCCATTCCACAAGTATAATAAACAGTTAACCACTCTACTAAACTATCTAAAACTTCATTACAGAAGAAATATTAACTATAAAATAATAAATTTTAAATTGCTGAAACTTTATTTTGCTTTCTTTCCTTTTCTGATTGACTGCCACACTTTAAAAAACAAGTTTCAGGAAATTAGACTGTACAAAAGTAATTGCACTAGCAAAATTGAGACGTGTCAAAAATAAATGTTACTTTGCTTTAAATATTTGCCTTTCCTATCAGTCTTCCCTTTTCAGTTCTGGAAACCTTAAAGTTGTTTCTTCTCTCGCTTTCTATATAGAGTTAGCCAATTCACATTGCTGTAGTCAAGGTTTTGAAGATGTTTAAAAAAAATTAGGCTGGCATATTTGACGGAATAACAGTCTTCTCTCAGAGAAAGATTATACAATTGCTGTGAATGCAAAAATATTCCTAGTGTACACATACTGTTTCCCATTCATTTCATGCTGGTAAAGATAACAAAAGTTCTTGGCTTTTTTGGTTTTGTTTTGGTTGGGTCTGGGTTACTGTAATCAGGCTAAGGATTTCTTGTGATCTTGGTTATGCAAAAAGGAAGTGTTTCCTCTAAAAGAAGAAAATTAGTCCCGGTCTGCACTACAGAGTTAGGTTGGTGCAAGGCAGTTTACGTCAACCTACCTCTCTAAGCATCTACGCAAAAATGTTGCTCCCTCCAATGTAACTCAGCCATTATGCCGACTTAATAACTTGACCTTCATGAGAGGCGTAGCACTTAGGTCTTTGTAGTTAGGTTGATGCTGTGTCAGGTTAGACACTGTTATTTATGGCAACTTTAGTGGCCTCCAGGATATATCCCACAATGCCCCATTATGACCGCTCTGGTCACGGTTTTGAGCTCAACTCTCTCCTTTTAAAGCCTCTCAAATTTTAAATTCCATTACCTGTTTGCTTTGCGTGGAGAGCTCACATAGCAACTGCCCAGCTGACCATGCCAGCTTCACGTAGCAATGCGCTCCTACCTGGAGTACACAGAGGTGGTGGATCTCCTGGTTTTGTGAGGAAAAGAGACTCTGCAGGCACAGCTCTGATCTAGCCATAGAAATGCTAGTATCTATGAGCAGATCGCTCAGGGCGTGGGAGAAGGACTACAACAGGGATACGCAGCAGTGCATGTGAAAATCAGAGAGCTGCAGCAGGTGTACCAGAAAGCAAAGGAGGCTAACAGTCGCTCTGAAGCGGAGCTGAAAACGTGCTGCTTCTACAAGAGACTGCATCCTTTGTGGGGCCCACTGCCTGTGGATACTTCGGGGGGGCTGGCCCCTGTAGAACATAGTGAGGAGGAGGTATTGGACGAGGAAATGGAGGAGGAGTGTGGGGAACAGATTACTGGAAGATCCAGTGGTGTGCCAAGCCAGGAACTCTTTCTGATGCCGGAGCAGTTGAACCAGTCCCTACCATACAGAACTGGCGAGCCTGATGTAAGGGAAGGAACTTCTGGTAAGCATGCAGTTTGCTTTGATATTGCAGTTCACTTGCTATTTTTTAATCAGCATAGGAGATGTAGTGAAATAATCAGTAGAGGAAGAGTTGCTATCTGCTTCTTGTTCCCTTATATAGTGAGGCAGAGTGAGTCTTGGGGAAAGCACACTGGGATGTCCCATGAATCTTCCATAAAGATCTCAAGGAAGCTTTCTTGGAGATAGTGTGCAATCCTTTGCTGAAGGTTTCTGGGGAGGGCTACCCTATTTCTTCCACCATGGTAGGACACTTTCCCAAGCCAGTCAACAATTACTTCAGCTAGCACCCTTGCAGCACACAGGCTAGCAGCATATGGACCCATTCTGCGTCCAGAAGTGTGCAGGGGCTGTTCCCTTTCAGGGGTTACCCTCAGGAGTAAGATGCCAGCTCAAATCACCACCATCTGTGGAAAACAATGCCAGTATTCAGTTCAGTTGCCCTATTCCACATATGCTGGTGCCCGTGTGCTCCCCACCCCCCTTGTCCGAAATTGTCCCTTTCTCATGGCTGGAACTACCACCGTGCTCTATGAATCCCAGCGGAAGTAGTAGGCTGTAGTAATTGTAATTTTTATGGATCAAGGGGAGTGAAAACACTCACAATAATACCTCTGTGCATTTTGTCTTTTGCAGCTGGAAATGTAGCCTTGAGGGTCTCACCATCCACACCAGTGAAGCAGTTCAGCCAGATGAGGAGAAGAAAGACAACATGGGACTACATGTTCCAAGAGATCCTGCAAGCTTTTGCTTGGAGGAGTGCCCTTCTGGACAGAATGGGAAGAGAGAGTGCAGAAAAGAGAAACATGCAGCAAAAGGACAGATGCAGGAAGACATGACAATGCTTCTCAAGTGCCGGATGGACATAATGGAGACTCTAATAGACCTCTGGTCTAAGTCACCTGTGGTGGTCATCTCCCACTGCAGCCTATTGATAACTGCATTCTGGGACCTCCCTACTGATCCAACCCACCTCATATGTTCCAGGGCCACTGCAGTACCATTATCCCTCCACCCTGAGGAAAAAGTACGGAGAATCACAGCCGCACATACTCTGACTGGAGAGAGAGTGTGATGGTGTATTATTTGAAATGAGAATGAATGTTCTTTCCCTTTCAAAGGTTCTTTTCCCTGAATTTATATAGTTTGATTCAGTCACAATTGTTTTTGCATATGTTTGGAATAAATGTTTATTTATAGAAAATTAATTCATCTTTATTAGTTCACAACATAAGGTGGCTGGAGCTGACATCATTAAAAGATAAAAACAATAGGTGCATTCACAATATTATATTATCACACACACAGCACTCTTTTACAAGGTTCGTACCAGTATGCTAAAAACAGTGCCCAGCAGAGCACAGTACAGCAATAACACATTATTGTGGCTCACTATTGAAACAGTTTTTCAAAGCCTCTCTGAGCTCTATAGCTCCCTGTTGAGCTCTTCTTATAGCCCTGATATCTGGCTGATCAAAATCAGCAGCCAGGCATTCCACTTCTGTGCTCCACCCTGGTGGAAAATGCTTCACAGTTGTTATGACACGCACAACAGGCAGCTATAACCATAGGGATATTTTTTTCACTAAAGTCTAATTGCATAAATAGACAGTGCCAGCACTCTTTCAGATGGGCAAAGGCACCTTCAATAGCCATTCTGCACCTGCTGAGTGTGTAGTTGAAGCGCTCCTTGCTGCTGTTGAGGTGGCCGGTCTACAGCTTCATGAGCCACAGGAATGAAGCGTAAATTGGATTGCCAAGGATCATAATTGGTATTTCCATATCCCCAATGGTAATCCACCAGTCTGGAAAGAAAGTCTTTGCTTGCATCATTCTAAATAGCTCAGTGTTTTTAAAAATTATGCATAATGCACCATCCCACACTGATGTTGCAATACCATAGAAAAGTAGTTCTTTCTGCAGATGTACTTGTTGGCAAGGTTGTCTGATGCCAAAACGGGCAATAGATGGCATGCTTATCCCTCATCACAGTTCAGAACCCCATTGCTGCAGAACCACTCAGAATGTACTACACTTTGCCAAGCGTTAGTCCATCACAGCAAGACCCAATTAATATGCCTGTATACTCGCATCACAGCAACCCCCCACAGTGAATTTCCCAACTCCAAATTGATTCCCGATTGATGATTAGCAGTCTTGTGTGGCCAGCTTCCACACAGCAATTGCTTCTTCACCGTGAGTGCAGCTCTTTTTGGTGTCACTGTGCCAGAGGGTTGGGGCGAGCTCCGCACAGAATTCCATTAATGCGTCCTTGTGCATCCGAAACTTCTGCAGCCACTGCTTGTCACCCCAAACCTGCATAATGATGCGATCGCACCAGTTTGTGCTTGTTTCTCTGGCCCAGAACCAGTGCTCCACTGTCTGCAACTGAGCTGAATGCCAACAACAACCTTGAATTGTTTCTTTCTACATCCATCAGCCTGCAAGGCATTGTTATATCCCTCACAGCTTCTCTGGCAATTCTAAAAATGCTGAAGGACCAGGTGTGTTGTGTTTGTAAAGGTCAACACACCACTGAATAGCAGTGCTGGATGCATGCTTCTCACAGAGATGGCAAATGCATGGGTTTGTGGGGCTTTTGAAAAGAGGCACAAAACTTTCTAGGATGCAGATAATATTATGAGATGGAGAAAACAGCATCATGGGCCATTGAAACCATGTTCTTATGTTCACCCATGTGCAACTCAAAACAGCCTGTGCCAGATAGTGGCAAATTGCAGAATAGGATTGCTACCCATGGTTCTCTGCTCTCTGCCTCACTGCAAGAGCTGCTTGTGAGGATGCACACCACTGGCAAAAGGACCGTAATGTGGACATGCAATGCAATTTAATTATTGTGGTGGCTGTATGTTGACACAACTTAGGTTGACTTAATTTTGTAGTGTAGACTTGCACTTAGTAACAGTAGAAGATTTAATCTGATGATATGTATAACTGTCTCCTTTCCCATGTCCCCAAAGAATAAAGAAAAAAAAGCTAAATTTGTCAGACGATATCTGAGCAATAGCCATAGTCTCTTTTCTGCAAACCAGTGTTTCCCACAATTTTGAGACATATGAGCTGTTTCCCTCCTTTCTACAGTTTGTAATATTCTAATGCAGCCCATGTCGGCCATGCCTTCTCCTCCAGCTTGCCACCAAATCTTCTACCTTTGTGGCAGTAGTTAGTGTTGGTTTGCTTTGCTCCTGACCGTTTCTTTTGCCAACTTACTACTTCATTCATTTTTGCTTCTCGTCCTCCTTCCCTGGATGGGGTAATTTCCAGTGTAGTGGTTGTCAGTCCACTGATTCTGGTCCGGCAGCACCTCCTTTCCAAGAATCTTCAGTCCATCCCCCCTCAGCATGGATGAGCTCTCTTGAAAACACCAAGCTAAATCTAAGTGGTGGTCCATATGTGAGGCAGCATTCACAGGCTCTTCAGAAGGCAAATTATGCCCTGTCTGTTCATAGAAGAGCCCTGCAGCAGGACTAGGATCCAGCAGGACCCACTACCATAATAATGGGAGCAAGTAAAATGTACTTTATTGCAGGTGAAATTGGATGGGCATAAAATATAGACTGAGGTAATTTGCTGGAAAACATACTTTAAAACTTGTAATATTTAAATTCAAATGAGGTCTAGAAAGAGATTTTATGTCTATTATAACAGGAGTTAAAGTATTTTTACATGGTTTAAACCATGTAAAGATTTGTTTTATTCTTTTAATGGTAAAAATTGTCTGAATTCAGTGTGTATGTATGTATATATAAAAATAATAAAAAGGCTGGTGGTGTGTGGTTTTTTTTTTTTTTTTTTTAGTAGCATGGGGGAATTTGTCTCTACTGCAGGATTTGCGGGATCTAAGGTTTTTGTGGGTGGGAGCAGAATAAAAATGCAAGAAACAATGCAGGAGTGGGAATGGGTATTATAGGAGCAGGATTAAAAAAATAGTCCCATGCAGGGCTTTAGTTCACGGGCAGTTGGAGTATTTGAGTTGTGAATTGGAGGATACCATCTGGTCAGCTCAGGATATAAGTCCCATGATAGGCCCAGGAAAGAATCCTAAGAGACACCATGTCAATTTTTAGCAACCTCTAGCAAGAGCACTTGAGTTTTTATGCCACTGACCTGACTCTTATCCCAGCAAGGTATGTCTCTTATTGGAACCAGTGGCAGTAGGTTTCTTCACTACTTCCAGTTGATTCATGTTGTCTATCTTCACTTGATCGTAATCAAAGGCTGCAAGTCTAATGCCCCATAGGTAACTTGTTTTTCACCTGGTAAAGCTGTGTCATCTCTTGGACCCAAGTCATCTCTCTGCATTAGTTTTCCTACTAAGAAAATGAAGTTCATGCACTTACCTTACTGTGGTGGTATGCATTAATAGTGTGAGGTGCTTTAAAATACTCACATAAAAGGTACCGTATAAATGGGAAGTGGGGGTGATGATATAAAACTAAAAAGGCTAGTTATTGTCTATTGCAGCTGGGATTTATTCTGGACTTCTTAAAGCTCACTCACTGACTAAAAGCAGCGACACTCAAAGCAAGGGGCCTGGCTGACCGTTTTGGGCCAGGGACACAAAGGGCCTGGTACAGCTGGTATCAGGACTAGTTTCTCCCTTGTTTTCCATGTCCAGTGAAGGTAGGACGAGAAATAAAGGGTTTAATTTTCAGCAAGGCAGATTTAGGTTAAATAGGAAAAATTTCTAACTAAAGGGTAGTTAAGATTTACAACAGGCTTCCATAGGAGGTTTTTAAGAACAGATTGGACAAACACCTGTCAGAGCTGGTTTAAGTTTACTTCATCTTGCCTCAGCACAGGTCGCTTTTAGCCTTACATTTCTGTGATTCTCAAGAGGGTCGCAATATAAATCATTTTAGAAATGAAGTTAGGATCTAGGGGGAGTTAAGATGATAATCAAAAAATGATTTTTAAGATGTATTATGAACTAGTAGGGCAAGAAGAAACTGCTATATGTCATTTGAAATTTGTGGTTGAAAATAGTTTTTCCCGGTGGCTCACAGATTTTCTACTTTATGTGGTTATTGGCAAGCCACAGCTACTAAGAGCCTCCTAGGCTAGCTGATCCCATCCAGTTTAAGATTAGAAATTAACTAGTTTAAAACTCAAGTACTGCACATGATTACATTAAACTACATCATAAGAATTTTAAGGTTGGAAAGTCAAGCATTTCAAAGTTAGGAAATACCAGAATTAAGGTTGCGCATCTGTAATCTCACCCTGCCCCCCATCCCCCCGACTCCTGCCTCATGCAGTGAATGGGCGCATAATCAATAATTTTTTTTATCCTCCGCATTGATTGTGTTGATCTCAGACTTTATTTACTGCACACCATGCAAAATCTGCACTGAATACAAAATTAATTTCCTTACTGTTGTTTCCATGGTGTTCTCATCATAGTATCTGTGCTTCACAAGCATTCATGAATTTATCTCCATAACATGCCTGTTAGATTAGGTGATGGTGATAGCTGCATTTTACAGCTGGGGAACTGAGGTACAGAATAATTGCGATCAAATTTGTCAAGCTTCTACTAAATTTGAGTGCCCAGCTTGAGATACCCAGGTCCTGATAATGTCCCTTCTTTCACTATCTCCCTCCCCAATGCTGCAACTCACCAACAACATTCCTTATCCCCTTCTGCTACTGTTCCCTGCTCCACAGTTGCAGGAAAAGTCCTATTCAGCCTCTGCTGCCCTTGGATTCAGGATGCTCGGTCACTCTGTGGGGATGGTGCATGCACAGTGTGGCTGGCACATGGGAACTGTGAGGGAATAGGGCATGTCCAGTGCAAGCAGAATCTGTAGAGAAGTTAGTTGGCAACCTCTAAAGTCTCTGGAGAGCATGAGTGAAATCTGGTTTTTCAGATACTTATATTTGAGAGGCATTTCACAGGAACAGAAAAAGGCACATCCCTGTCACAAAGGCAGTCAATCACCTGCCAAATTTTCAAGTCCATTCTTTAAGCATGAAAGTGCCTGAGCTTCTCAGTAAAAATGTAAGATATTTTTTTTAACATGAAGAAAGTATTTGTCTGCAATCTTATTCTCAGAAACAGCTGAAACATTTTAGCTGAAACCTGTATCAGCCATAGCACCCAGCATGGAAAATCTCAGCCCAAATGGTTCAAATTTGGCAAAGTTGTAAGCAACTGAGAATAGTCTTATAATGAGCAGTGTTGGGCAACTTTAATAAGTGTTGTTACCTACATTGCCTTTAGTAACTAAGATTACAGAATTGGGGAAGAAATGTGTATAAACTCATCTGAACAAGTTCTTGCTATTAATTTTGTTTCACTTAGGTTTAAGGGTGGTTGATTTTAGTTATGTTAAATTTTTTCTTAGAGAATTAAAGTTTACCCAACACTTTCAGTTTAACAGCATTGATTTAAAATTGCACCTTTAGCTAATCCAGTGCAAGCTTATTTTTATGCAAGGCCTTAGACAAACATAAGGGCTAGTCTACCAGTGTAACTTACTTGGGTATATATTGAGCTGTCTCTTTTAAACCAATATAGTTAAACCAACGCAAAATGTTCTGTGGACACTCCTATATCAGTTGAATGACTTATTAGGTTTATCTTAAACCCATTCCTAACTGACTTATACTAAACTGAAGTAAACCACTCTTACATAGAAGCATCTGTTCAGTCTTTTTTTTAACTGGTTTAATTATTTCTGTTTAAATTCACGCCTGAAGTTTTACTGATGCCACTTTCTTGTGTAGAAAGAAAACTTATATAAGAGATGCACTATTGGGGCAATATCCAATCACTAACATGCAAAATGTACAGTCAAAATATATATCAATTCCTATTTACTGAAGCTAAGTCTATGCTACGATCTTTTGCTGGCGTAGTTGCGCTGGTCAAGGATGTGATGAGGTGTGATCTCTGACTGACATAGCTGGGCTGGCAACATCCCTCAGTGTAAACACAGTTATTCCGGCAAAACTGCTGCTTATGTAGCTTATTGCGCTCTTGTGTGTGTGTTCGGAATAAGCTTTACCAGCAAAAGCAGTGTTTTGCAGTGTAAGCTATGTGCGCATTAAGGCCATGTCTAAACTATGGGTGTTACAGCTATATAGCTACAGTCCTGTAGTTATGCCACTGTAATGTAGGTGCAACCTACAGTGACAAGAGGGTTTTCTGTTGTTGTCGGAATTCCACCTCCCTGAGCGGCAGGAGTTAGGGCAACAGAAGCATGTCAACCCAGCCATATCTACACCAGGGTTAGGTTGGCATAGCTACAGCACTCGGAGGAGAAAAGAACAAGGAGTTCTTGTGGCACCTTAGACTAACAAATGTATTTGAACATAAGCTTTCGTGGGCTAAAACCCACTCAATCGGATGCATGCAGTGGAAGATACAATAGGAAAATATATACACACAGAACATGTGAATTTTTCATATTCCTGTAAAATGGAGCTAATGCCCAGGTGAGTTGTGAGGATAAATTAATATTTGGGAAGCACTCAAATACTGTGGTGATGAGAACTATAGAAAAAACCTATGAAGAAATTAACAGCTCTATTTACAGCCCAGCTTAAGTTACTTCACACTATCCAAAGGCTTTGAGCCACCTATAGAATTTTGAAGAGGAAGCAAAATATTGAATAACTTCTCATTAAGTGGGCACTATCTATTTTGAGGACTGAAGGAGGCAGGAGTTCTATGGATGCATAGTATGTAATGATGTAAATAAACTATATAATAATGCATATGTACAGGCGTACCAAATTAAGGTTGCACAGATAACCTTAACTCTGGCATTTCTCAACTTTTGAAGCCTGGTCTACACTGGGGGGCGGGGGTGGGTTGATGTAGGATACGCAACTTTAGCTACGGGACTGCCGTAGCTGAAGTCGAAGTCTCTTATTCTGACTTACCTCCTGTCCTCACCGCGTGGGATCGACGGCCGCAGCTCCCCCGCCGACTCCACTACCGCCGCTCGCTCCGGTGGAGTTCCGGAGTTGACAGGGAGCACGTTCAGGCATCGATATATTGAGACGCGATATATCGATCGATCGCTACCCGCCGATACAGCGGGTAGTCTGGACGTACCCTGAGTGCTTAACTTTGCAACTTCAATAATGTTCTTTGAATGTTATGTTCTTGCATGTAATTTATGTGAATGCACCAAGCCCTTTATTGTATATCAAGTTGCTTTAGCTGATTCAGAGGTTATTTAAGAGAAGACTGAGAACTTTTGAAAATATGAAATCAGTGTTCAGTACATACTTTAACTACTCCATACTTCCCAAAAGCCTGTGAAATAGGCTTGCAGTTTGCTCTGAAAGTCAAGAAATTTGATGTATTTCAGACCAATGGAGAATGTAGCTCCAGAGCCTCCATTAATTGTATCTGTAGTGGCATGGCATCTAGAAATAGGAGTTCTCTGGAGCAGGCAAAACTTAAGCCATTTAGGACTTAATAGGCCAAAACCAACATTTTAACTTCCACCCTGGAATCAAAAGGCAGCCAGTTCAGATCATAAGAAACTTGTGATGTATATTAGAATAATAGAACGCTGGGGTTGAAAGAGACCTCAGGAGGTCATCTAGTTCAACCCCCTTCTGAAAGCAGGACCAACCCCAACTAAATCATCCCAGCCAGGGCTTTGTCAAGCCGGGCTGTAAAAGCCTGTAAGGATGGAGATTTCCACCATCTCCCTAAGTAACCCATTTCAATGCTTCACCACCCTCCTAGTGAAATAGTTTTTCCTATTATCCAACCCAGACCTCCCCCACTGCAACTTGAGGCCATTGTTGCTTGTTCTGTCATCTGCCACCACTGAGCACAGCCTAGCTCCATCCTTTTTTGCTACCCTCCTTCAGGTAGTTGAAGGCTGCTAACAACGCCCCCCTCACTCGTCTGCTGACTAAATAAGCCCAATTCCCTCAGCCTCTTCTCATAAGTCATGTGCCCCAGCCCCCTAATCATTTTCATTGCCATCTGCTGGACTCTCTCCAATTTGTCCACATCCTTTCTGTAGTGGGTGCTCCAAAACTGGACACAATACTGTAGATGAAGCATCACCAGTGCTAAATAGAGGGGAATAATCACTTCCCTCGATCTGCTGGCTGTGCTCTTACTAATACAGCCCAATATGCCATTAGCCTTCTTGGCAACAAGGGCACACTTGACTCATAGCCAGCTTCTTGTCCACTGTGTAATCCCCAGGTCCTTTTCTGCAGAACTGCCACTTAGCCAGTCGGTCCCCAGCCGATAGCAGTGCGTGGGATTCTTCCATCCTAAGTGCAGGTTTCTGCACTTGTCCTTGTTGAACCTCAACAGATTTCTTTTGGCCCAATCCTCCAATTTGTCTAGGTCACTCTGAACCCTATCCTTACCCTTCAACGCATCTACCTCTCCCCCCAGCGTAGTGTCATCTGCAAACTTGCTGAGGGTGCAATCCATCCCATCATGCAGATCATTAATGAAGATGTTGAACAAAACCGAACCATGGGGGTTGAAATTAGAGGTTTGTTGTTTGTTACGGGAGGTTCTATGAGAGATGTGGTCCCTATCTGATTCTAGGAAAAAAATATTTAGGAAAAAATGTTTGATATGACGTCCCCTATTACCAACACTGAACAAGGGAGTACAGTCCATGAATAAGAACTGTTATAATTTTCTGCCTGCACATTCTCAGGATTCAACAGAAAGACTAGACTCCCGCTGGAGGAAGGTAAGGGTATCTAGATGATATTAGAGGAAGGCTGAAGACCATCAGTTTTCAGCCTCCATAGCCTCTAACCATTTGGCATAGCTGTTGTGCTCTTAGTAAGGGCCCTTCTCATAGTTGGTCCAGCATACCAGCGATTGTTATCCAGACAAATCAAAGTGGAAATAACTAGTTTCCAGCTCTCTTCTTAAGCTAGTAGAAAAAATTTGGTCCCATTTAAAGAAAGGTGAAACTTCTTGTATCTTAATGCAGTTCTGCCAAGCACTTAATTGCAGATCATCCTGAATACAGTAATCTGATGCTTCTGTCAGCCAGTAATAGCATCACACCAATATTAGTCAGTAGGGTAGGACCAAGGGAGTCAGACTGCACCAATAAAATATGTACCTTTTCCAAAGGGCCTTTGACTGGTTGGCTGAAAAAGGGATGGGGCTGTTTGAGCATCCCTACTTAAATTACTTAAAATGAAGATTTACTCTAAATATGATTTTTAAATACACTATTTAATTTATTGTGTGGTACATGTTCAAGGAAAACCTGTTTTATTTCAGTAGATAGTAGAGGCATTCTGTACAAGCCTGTTGTATGGTGATGGGTTTCAGTTGGTTTTTTGGCAGAAAATGTGGTTTCAGCAAAAATGAATTTTTTCACTGTAAAATGTTGATGGAGGAATTTTTTTCTATGGTAAAAATTGAAAAAATATTTTATATTAGGTTAACAAATTAAATGTTTCAGTTCGAGGATGTTGAAACATTTTGTTTTGGTTGAAAATGTCAGAAAGAAATTTGACATTCCCAGATCAAATTTTTTTGTAACTTACTATTTTGTGGAAAGTTTTGGTATTTGATTCTGCCCAGATTAAAGATGAAAACAGATGTTAGAATATTAAAATATCCTATATATTAGAAATTCGATGTTTATCAGTTTTATTAAATTTTTCACTTTGCCCATCTTTTTCACCCAAATAAAGATTACAGTGTAACTAAAGTTTAAATAGAAATTGAATGTATTTGAACTAGAAAATCTTTGTAAATTTGAAATGTATTCGACACCATTAAGCAATTGATATGTTTTTTTGTTTTGTTTTGTTTTAAAACTTACGTAGGTGCATCTAAAGAAGGAGGAGCTGGAGCTGTCGATGAAGATGATTTTATTAAGGCGTTTACAGATGTTCCTTCTGTACAGGTAAGACATTGTCATTCATGCTCAATTTTATTTTCAGAAGAAATGTCTTATTTTTCTGTGTTTTGATTTGCAATTCTTTGTGTCAACAAGCTTCTTTAATCTTTAATTTTTTTCTAATTATGCTTTGCTATGAAATGATCAGACTTTTAGCTGGGCATTGTTAAATTTTCTCCTTCAAATTATTGCCAGTGCCTGCACATACATACTAAAAATGGGTGTTGGCTTCCATTATATTTTTAGGCTAGAATTAGAAGTTAGCCGTAAGATTTGTTCTGCACTGAACTTTGGTATATTGGTCTGGTCTAGGACATTAATATTATTTCTAATGTTGGCAAAGGACAGTTTGTGCTGAGTATATTAAAAAAAAACCCAAAATAGTGTTGTTTTTTAACAGCTTTCTTGTGTAATTTGAGTCATGGAGGGTTTGATTTTTTAAAATAAGTTGACGAGGTTTGATTCACATTGCTAATTTCCTTTCTGTTTGTGAATAGTGGATTAAAATTTACCAAGATATTAACTTTAGGAATTGTTTAATACACTCATACAGTGCCTGTGTTTACATATGTTGGTTATTACTTGCATTCAAAATGAACATGTAAACTTTCTGTGTCATGGTCCCTATCATATGAATAGGCACCCTCTTTTTTAAAAAAAGTGAAAATACACATTTTTTTGATACAGCAGCTAATCATGGAAATATTTGCTTTGGAAATAAATGCAAATGTATAACTGAGTCCAGTTTTGCGTCATAATAGGATCAATGCCATCATCATTGCATTGTTCCTGGTAAATAGTGTCAAATTAGTCGTTAAGTTTTCCATTGATGGTTATTTCCCAGCCTCTCTTGAAAACACTTTGTTTCAACTATTAGTTACTAATTAACTTTTTATTTTCTTTTCAAGTTCAAGTCCATTATTATTTTATTAATGTTTTCCTGGTAACTGCTGAGAGAAGTGACCTTGTTCTCACTGAAGTGTTATTTTACGTGTTTAATGCTGATACACGATGTGAATGAAAGAAGACATGATTTTATGGAAAATCTAGGATTGTACTTAAATAAATGCTGAGCTAGACAAATGGTTTAAAAAGCAAGGCTAATGTTTTCAAAGTTGGTGCCTAAAGTTTAGGACCTGAATCCAGCACACCCAGATAGATTTTCAGAAGTGCTTATTTCTAACAGAATTCTTTACCTGGGTGCCTAAATTACGGGTGCTGAGTTCTTTTTGATATCTGACTTTTAATTAAGTGTTCTGGATTATCAGAGTGCTGAACTATAGATATTTGGTGCTTCTTGTGGTTGGGCCATCTGTTAAGTGATCTCTTGTTGGGGGGGAAAAATTAGCTAAACCCCCAATGTATGGTAGAACACTGAGAACTCATTGCAGGCTGTGATTACCATAAAGGATCCTCTGTATGACTGATCCACGGTGGTATATAGTGTTCCTTCCATATGACAACACAGCTGTTTGTTAGGTATACTTCTGGGGACATCTATAGGCAAAGGCGCAGCTGACCATTTTTGTGAAGTGAATAGTTTATTTGCAGGTATCTCCATAACACCCGGCCCCACCCTTAAGCAAATCTTTGCAGAAGTTCAACCCTTATGCTGCAAGGTTTTTTTTTTGTTTTTTTTTTTTCCCCCTCTCGTTTACATCTTGCTCCTGCATGGATGATTTTGAATGCAAATACACCACTCTTTCTTACTAGCATTTATCCCCAGTATGTTGGCAAGGGCCATGCTCTGCAGCACAGGGTGTAGTCAGTCTATCTTGGTTCTATAACACACATGATCCTAGACAGATTCTTGTAATCACTCAAGAGTATCCAAATGGTAAATGTCAAAATCTAATTGAAACAGATCTCCCTATACAGGTTGTGCAGGTCAGGGTAGTGGTTCATGCTTTTAGCATATATGGAAGCACCTCATGGATCAGGCCATGAGGCTGCATTTGTATCCAGGCCAAGAGACCTCCTGTATAGTGGCCTCAGATTGCAAGCAGCACTGCTCCATGCATGAGCTCTGGAGTAGACAGTAAGACTGTTAAGCCTAGGAAATCCTTGCATGAGAGCAGGCAACATGACAATAGATATAAAGACAGATCCCCATTCAAATCAGAAAAGAAAAAAGATCCCTCCCCATATCAGTCCAAGGGTTTGTCATCGTGCACAGCTCCTAGACAGTTAGGTTCGCATAAACCTGACATTCAAGAAGGCAAAGTGCGAAGGAAGAAAGATTTGACAGTCCCAGTTTTGGCTCCTTCCCAGAAACCAAAGGGCGGGTACCAACCAGATCCATTCAACGATTTCAATTTACTGTTATGGGATCCTTTGAGTATTACATCTGGATCTCCCAATCCATTTCTCAGAGGCTCCCCAGACATCAGGGAGGGTCAAAACCTGTACCTCATGTGAGGATATTTTCACTCTGTTGTAACCACAGAATTCTTTTTTGATGGTCGTGGATCTCCTTGGAGACATCCCAACACCTGAAGAAATCACCTTGAGAGGAAGAGGATCCTCTCCTAATGTGTCCACAACTCATAACATCCTCCCACTGGTATCTATGTTACCACCAGGAGAGCAGGAGCCTATTATTTCATCAAGAAAATCTGTCGTTCCAGATGATGCTTCCTCCCTCATTGTGCCCGACTGGCCAAGACAGTTCTGGTTCTTGGAACTCCTGAGGATTTCAACCCATCCTCCCATCAACATCTGACCACTGCCAGATCTGTTGACACAGCACAATGGTACAATCAGGCACTGCAGCCCAGGATCACTACAACCCAAGGCCTGGTATTTGAATAGGGGTCAGATGTAGAGCACACATGTTCAGTGGCAGTTCAATCCATTCTTAACCAAAGGAGGAAGGACTCTACCAAGAGAAGCTCTTTGACCATGTGGAAGTGCTTCTTTTCTTGGTTACAACACCACCAGCCATCTCCAGATACTCTGTAATCCCTGTTTTTGTAGAATACCTGCTTACCCATAAGACATCAGGCCTCTCTATCAGTTCCCTGCAGGTCCACCTTGCAGCAATCAGAGCTTTTCATCCTCTAATTGAGGACTATCTGTACTCCTCCAATGATGACTAGATTCCTGAAGAGATTTATGAGAACTTTTCTAGCAGTGGTGAAACCAATACTTCATTTGGACCTCTACCTTACCAAATCTCACTTGAAAGCATTAGCCACCTGTTCTTTGTGCCATCTCTGGGTGAAAGTTGTCTTCCTAGTCACCATCACGTCAGCCAGAAGGGGGAGCACTCATGGAAGACCCACCATACACCATCTTCCATAAACTCTGTCTTTGCCTCTAACAGAAGTTCATTCCTAAAGTCATTTCAAAGTTTCACATGAATCAGACTATTCACTTATCGGAATTTTTCCCCGAACCATATGCCTCTGATGCAGAGAGAAGACTTTAGTCCCTAGATGTCTGGTGGCCTTTTATCTACAGAGAACAAAAGCAGTTAGAAAGACACCTAGGCTTTTTATCACATAGTAGAGTGATCAAGGTCTAAAGGTCTATCTGTGCAGAGGCTCTTTAAATGGATCTCAGGCTGCATGGAGGAGATGAAAGTCCATTCAATTCGAGCTCAAGCAACCTCTGCAGCATCTCTGCAAAACGTGCCTTTACTAGATGTAGGGTGGTGACCTGGAGCTCCATGCATGCCTTTACAAGATATTATGTGTTAGTGTAGACCGGGGTGGCCAAAATGACTGGTGAGCTGCATGCGGCTCTTTTACATTAGTGTGGCTCCTGCCCCCTTCTCCCCCCCATTCTCTGCATAGCAGACTTGGGGGCGGGGGGGAGAGCTTGGGGCTTCCGCCAGAAATGACTGGTGCCTGCTGAGGGTGGAGGGCACAGTTAAAAGGTTCGGGCCCCCAATAACTTGAGTCTCACACTCCTAGTCTCACCTTCCTCTTTTGCGCCACGTCCCTTCTGCTCCTAGGTGTTAGCTCTGCATGGAGAGGTAGTGGCAAACAGCTGGGAGCTGCATGGAGCATCCTCTGTGTTAGCTCCTTGGGGAGAGGTAGCAGTAAAAGTAGCGGTTCTCCCTGCAACTCCCAGCTGTTTCCCATTGTCTTTACCCAAGGCACAGCCTCCAGCTTGCCAGCTCCAGTAGCTGCAGTGTAGGGAGGGGGCCTGACAGCACATGACCCCACATGTCCTCCTCACACATCGCCTCTGGCTGAAGCCCTGTGGACAGCAGTATTACAGTCATACCATCTGCAGCCTCGTGCCCACGTCCTGTTTGACTACTGTTTACTAATCTCCCACATGTGGAATACACAGGGATTGTCACTCAAAGAAGACATGGATGTTACTTACCTGTAACTGGAGATTCTGTAAGATGTGTGGTCCCTATCTGAATTCCACTGCTCTGTCCTCTCTGCTGTGGATCGTGACCAGATCTTTGGTAAGAATAGAACTGGAGAGGCATTGGCCTGCTCTGCTGTTCATACCTTCGGTTCAGAGCACAAGGAGATTAGGTCCCATGTGCGCACCAACGGACACGGCTTACTAAAAATGTCTAAACTCAGACACATGTGAATACAAATAGGGACCACATATCTCATAGAATCAGATAGGGACCACATTTCTCATAGAACGTCCGGTAACAAATAACAAACCTTCATTTTCAACATACTACCATTTTCCAACAACAACAAAATTTGTCAAATTATTTGAAGTTGCTCAAGAGGAACTTACTCGGAACTCTGTCTCTGACCTGCTTCCCTCTGTTGGCTGGAAAAAAGGCAGAACTTGAATTTAGCATGCTTCATGAAGGCAGAAAGGAGCATGTTCTAGTTAGATCCTGGGGAGCAGAGAAGGGAATATGAGTGTAGGGGATGGAGTAGAGAAATCAGAAGGACCCCATTAACTTGATTGTATATGAAAGTGGGTGCTTTCAAACATACATTTTCTTAAGCCTTTAGTTTTCCTCGTGAAATCTTCTTCCTTATACATGAACACTGGAATTGACAACAGTAGTTAACAAGTTGATTTTTGTTTTGTTGAGTTATTGGTTTGTTTGTTGGTGAGTCAAACTTTGATTTTTTTTTTTTCAGGTGAAAAGGTAACCCAAACTGTGAAAATAGAGGCCTTCTTCAAAATATAGTTTTAAAAAATGTAATAAATGTACTAAATGCATTTATTAAAGAAATGTACAGAAGGAACATTGAAAAAAACTAATTCTAGCTATGCATCACTGGGATACATATTACTCACATAGATGTTACTGAGATTCTTGAAGTATTTTTCAAACAAATTGTTGGTTTTATTTGTGTTGTAGAGTGCCTAGCAATTCAGTCAGGGCTCTATTGAGCTAAGTACTATATACACATAAGAAAAAGAAGTCTCTGCCCCAATATTATTTTCATAGTAGAACAATTTTATATATATATATACTGGGACATTAGATTGAAATTTAATCACAGTAACATATTGACCTATTTCCTAAACATTTCACTCACAATGAATTGTAGCTGAATCAAAAAATTAAACTACTGAAATTAATAAATCGCTGGAGTTGGTGATTTACTTGTTCTATAGACTGAGACTGAAATCTTTCCTGAGATAAAATGTTTATCACAAAATCAACGTTACACTTCTGAATTTAGAAGGCCTTGAATGGCAGTTATGTATATAAATAAAAATTTGTTCTAAAATGGAAACTCTATTAGAATCTGTCTATGTGGAATTTTGTCCTTAATGTTTTCAAAATTGTAGTTCAGTTTTGTTTTTTTTAAACCTAAGGCAATTGTTGTCCCTTTTCTCAGGTAAACATGAAAATATTAAGTCTACATTTTATTTGTTTTTAAACAGATCTATTCTAGTCGAGAGCTTGAAGAAACATTAAACAAAATCAGGGAAATTCTCTCAGATGATAAACATGACTGGGATCAGCGAGCCAGTGCGGTATGTTTTTTATCCAAACAGATTGTCCAAACGTTGTTCTAAAAAAGCTTTCACAAAATGGTGAAGTATTTACAATTGAGAGTAATTCAAGAAATTTTCATATTAGATACACTTTTAAAGATGGAATTGTTCATATTTTTATGTGGTGGTTCATCATTACAATATCAGTTTGAAAAAAAAACCCTAGAATATATAGAGAAATATATGTCTAACGGTGTTTAAGTAGTAATTTTTCCAAAGAACGTCTTCTGCGTGTCAGCGTGTGTATGCACAAAACTATGTGTACACACATATATATGTGCCTTGCAGGTAGTGACATTTGCCTGTAGGCTTTACATATTTTAAAACCTCTGTCTGTGCAGTCAGAAGTATTGATAACTAACTGTCTTAATTTTGTTGTAGCTCAAGAAGGTTCGATCGCTGCTTGTTGCTGGAGCTGCACAGTATGACTGCTTTTTCCAGCATCTACGGTTGTTGGATGGAGCTTTTAAATTATCAGCTAAGGATCTCAGATCCCAGGTGGTTAGAGAAGCATGCATTACTGTAGCGTAAGTACATGCTTGGTTTTAAATGGCTCTAGATTTAAATAAGGTATATGAGGTATATGGCTAGCAATATCAAGATTTTAAAAAAATACATCTCAGCTGTGTGAATGCACCATCAGCTAAATATGTGAGTTTCTGTGTACCATACCTGGTTGGAGAGTGAAGTCAGGATTTGAAGCTGTACAACAATGCATATACTCTAAGGCAGCACTCTTCATTGTAACTGCAAGTATCTTCCATGATGTAGAAGATATGCTATATCTTGGCTGAATAAGACATCTGCTTGAAAAGAGAGCGTTTATGTAAAAGAGCAGGGGAATATTTTAGTAAGTGTAAAAATATTTCACTTATTAATTTACTAAAACTGTTCTGAAAAGGTACATGAATGTATTGTGAATTAAGCATAGAAATAGTCATGTTAGATTTTAATTATAATTTTCTATTGAGAATAATTCATGTGCTTTATATTTGGATAATGCCTTGTCAAAATGATTTGTTTTGAACAACAGACAAAGTCTTGAGTGACCTTCAGTGTATACCACTTAGGCTGGGACAAAGTTTGTTCCCTTTAGATAGTAAGTGCAATTCTTTCATAGAAAAGAAAATCACTTGTAGAAAAACAGATGAGCCATCATTTGAGTTAGGCATTTCAGTCCTTTTGATAACCAAATTGGATGTGTTTACACACTACATTAATCACTGTTTACTCAGAAACTCAGGTTCCAAGCCTCAAAACAATTACTCCTGGGTGCTTGTTACCATGACTTCAGTGTGGCTATTCATAGTAACAAGCACTGTGCCCTGTAGCATTTTTGGGAGCAGGCCCTTACATTTAATAATCTAGTCGATTGAAAATAGAAGTGAAATGAGGAACTTCAGTATCATGTCATATATACATGTAAGTGGTCAAATGTATTTAATGTAGAGCTGTCAATTAATCTCAGTTAACTCACATGATTAATTCAAAAAACGTAATTACAATTTAAAAAAATAATCGTGATTAATTGCACTTATAACAATAGAAAGCAATTGAAATTTATTAAATATTTTTGGATGTTTTTCTACATTTTCAATATTGATCTTAATTACAGCACAGAATACAAAGTACACAGTGCTTACTTTATATTATTATTTTTAATTACAAATATATGCACCGTAAAAATGATAAACCAAAGAAATAGTATTTGTCAATTCACCTCATACAAATACTGAAGTGCAGTCTCTTTATTGTGAAAGCATAACTTACAAATGCAGATGTTTTTTGGTTACATAACTGCATTCAAAAACAAAACAGTGTAAAACTTTAGAGTCTACAAGCCCACTCAGTCCTACTTCTTATTCTGCCAAATGCTAAGACAAACAAGTTTGTTTACATTGACGAGATACTGCTGCCTGCTTCTTATTTACAGTGTCGCCTGAAAATGAGAGCATGGCACTTTTGTAGCCAACGTTGCAAGGTATTTATGTGCCAGATATGTTGAACATTCGTATGCCCCATGCTTCCATGCTGACGATGCGTTCTGCTTGATAACGATCCAAAGCAGTGCAGACTGATGCGTGTTCATTTTCATCATCTGAGTCACATGCCACCAGCAGAAAGTTGATTTTCTTTTTTGGTGGTTTGGGTTCTGTAGTTTCCGCATCAGTGTGTTGCTCTTTTAAGACTTCTAAAAGCATGCTCCACACCTCGTCCCTCTCAGATTTTGAATGGCACTTCAGACTCTTAAACCTTAGGTCGAGTGCTGTAGTTATTTTTTTAGAAATCTCACATCGGTACCTTCTTTGCATTTTGCCAAATCTGCTGTGAAACTGTTCTTAAAACGAACATGTGCTGGATCATCATCCGAGATTGCTATAACATGAAATATATGCAGAATACAGGTAAAACAGAGCAGGAGACATACAAGTCTCCCCCTAAAGAGAACAATCACAAATGTAATTGATGCAGTATTTTTTTTAACGAGCATGATCAGCATGGAAGCATGTCCTCTGGAATGGTGGCTGAAGCATGAAGGGACGTATGAATCTTTAGCACATTTGGCAGGTAAATATCTTGCAATGCCAGCTACAACAATGCCATGCGAATGCCTGTTCTCATTTTCAGGTGACATTGTAAACAGGAAGCAGGCAGCATTATCTCCTGCAAATTGTAACCAATCTTGTTTGTCTGAGTGATTGGCTGACCAAGAAGTAAGACTGAGTGGACTTGTAGGCTCTAAAGTTTTACGTTTTTTTTTTTTGAATGCAGTTTTCTTTTGTACATAATTCTATATTTGTAAGTTCAGCTTTCATGGTAAAGAGATTGCACTATAGGATTTGTATGAGGTGAATTGAAAAATAAATTTTTTTTGTTTCTTAAAGTGCAAATATTTGTAATAAAAATAAAGTGAGCTCTGTACACTTTGTATTCTATGTTGTAATTGAGATTAACATATTTGAAAATGTAATAAACATCTAAAAATACTTAAAATAAATAGTATTCTATTGTTGTTTAACAGTGCGATTAATCGCGATTAATTTTTTCAATCGCTTGCCGACCCCAATTTAATGTTTATGGTATTCTCAGAAATGCAAAAACAGAAATAGACATTTTTTTCTGTGGTGTTGGGGGCTTTCCCTCAACAAATGAAGGAAAAAAATCCATATTTTACCACAGAGTAGACAGGCACTGTTCCTTCTAAATGTGTCTTCACAAAAGACATTATTTAACCCTTTGGTACTCAGAATGTCACTTGCTTCTGATTACAAGCACATTTTGCATTTGCTCTGCACTGGTGAAAACTTTGCTCTGAGCAATGGAGAGTTAAATTGCTATGAGTATGGAAGTGATCAGCTACTCTGAATTTATAGTCACAACCCTTGAATAAAAAAGATGGGGAGGGACTGCAGATTTCGTGCATGGGTAACTATGACACATTTTATAGTTTACCTATGGCAGGATAAATTGTGTTGTAAAACTCAAAATGTCACTTAATGTCATTAGGATAAATGCTGTGTTAAATTACTTTTAGAATTCAATTTTAATATATTGCATTTACAATGAATGCTTGATGTCCTTGAGAATAGCCACACGAATGTTTTGTTTTCCAAGTTTATGCTGTCATGGTATGGTGAGAAAAAAACAACACTGTAGGTCCTAAGTAACGGTACACACATTAACTTCAGGTTTTTAAAAGTGATATTTTACGTGTAATCTTAATTGTAAGGAAGCCTAAGTCTGAGAGACAAAATTACTTATTGTTTAAACTTTCAAGTTGTTCGTAAGGTAAACAGTGAGGTAGTCATTAATTCCGTGAATCTTTTTTCATTAGGAAGATATAGACTTGGAAAAATGTAAATTAAGTACTATTGTAGCCATTGTTTGGAAAGATCAGTCTTTAAAATGTCTGATTAACTTTTCATTTTTTGTTTTGAGGCCATAAAATTATTTTTATTAATTAATTTTATTTCATTTCATTTCCTGAACAGTCATCTTTCAACAGTTTTGGGAAACAAGTTTGACCATGGGGCTGAAGCCATTGTGCCTACTCTTTTTAATCTGGTCCCTAACAGCGCCAAAGTCATGGCAACTTCTGGCTGTGCTGCAATCAGATTTGTCATTCGTGTAGGTATTCCTCTGATGGTATTTTATGAATTTGTTTGATAAAAAGTAACTCTACTCAGTTCGTCACTTGTAAAAAAAAAATCTGTTGCCAGTTTAATATATATTCCATATTCACATAGTCATTGTTTTTAAAGACTGAACTGTGAGTTTTGCCCTGGGCAAGTAATTTTTTTGACAGATGAACAAAATGTCATTATTCATCATCCACCACCACCATCATGGTAAAGGGTGGGCGAGAAGATACTGTGAAGGGCATGTGCATTTTCCTGACTGTTTTGCGAAGCTGGGCTATTTGTTAAGCATATACCCAGAAATAACATTACCTTGAGGGAACGGCAAAGTGAATTAAACTGTGTACTTGCTGCTAATCAAAACATCCATTTTGTTTAAATAAAAAAAATCCACTGCCTGCAGTTTATATATAAAAAGCTCTGACCCTTTTTAGCCTTTACAAGTAGTAATTACAATTTTACACTGACCTTATTCACACTACAGCTGGATCTGGGGTTGTTTTTGTAAATTGTTAGAGATCCAGTCAGCTTAACTAGCTGCAAGTGTTTTTATGGCATCCACATCTAGTACTCTTCCTAACCATGTTTTAAGAGAGTATTCTGGAGAGCTGTCACTTAGAACCTAAGTAACTACTACTTGTGCTAAGGACCAGGGGTGTTTTTCTTCCAAAGCATTCTGGGATGTCTAACTGCACAGTTAGGAGAGGAGGAGGGAGTAGTTTTTTCAGTTACAGTGGCATGAGTTGGGATGTCTGTACACACCAAAATTACTGTCTAGTTGCTCACAGAAGCCAAACTATGTACTAGGTGTCATGGGGTAAGATGCAAAAAGTGAATACAACCAATGATTTGCTTACTGCAGTTTAATTGGGAAAAAGGTTTATAAGAGGGCTTTAACTTACGTCCACATAAGACTAACAGGCGGTAACATACCAGATAATAAATCTGACAGTCAAATAATTCCCATCCGAGTGTGCCCCTAAGCCTTATCAATCAGGTACTTTTGCAGTGTGCCTGGAAGGTCAGCAAATTTGAGCTCTTGTACCAAACGCTGGAAATGAGCCAAAGGACCCTCACAGAAAGCACCCTACCCCCTGGCTTGTCTCTCTAATCACAAAGGGTCAAGCACCTTGACTGATACTATTCATGGCAGTAGGGCACTGGAGGGGGGGAAGGGGGCAAAGGTGATCTGTCGGGGCAGGTCCCAGGCTATTTAGGACTTTATAGGTCAAAGTTAACACTTCAGACTCCTCCTAAAAACCAGTTGGCTGCCAGTGTAGATGCTGAGGTACTGGTGTCTTGTGGTGGTAGTGAGAGATCCCACTTATTCTGCAGCGGCTTCAGTCTCTGAATGGGCTTAAGGAGATTTACTCCCATCTTCAGTCTTGTTTGCCGTTTCATTGTGTTTCCTCTTCCTTGACCTGGCAGTGCTTAGTGTGGTCTGTTTTCCCTTTGAAAACCAGTAGAAGCAGATTATGACGAGAGTGGACATCAGGGTGAGGAATCCTTTCCACCACCAGAGAGGCGGGACTTCGCTCAGGCAGTTGAGCGCTGGCTCCAATGTTTAAGCAGTTGAAGTGGGATTCTGATAAAAAGAAATGTATCTGTGGACAACATTAAAGCTGACTTATTAATGCAGTCTCGAAGTCAATTTAAAGCAAGCCATAGGCCAATATTCTGTATTTTTCAGAAATATTTGATTACATAAATAATTTTGTGCATTTTTCTAATTCCTTTGTGATGCATTTTTCTGAAAGGCCTGTGTCGTGATGTAAATAGCTCTGGACCAAATATGGTAAAATAAGGCTGCTGCCTCTATTTAAAAATCATATTGTTTCCCCAGTAGGGTCTCATTACCACATGCCTTATATGTTGATCAGATGCCCTTATTCATTGATGAAAACAGTACAAAGTACAAATGAATTGATACTAATTTTTAAAAGTCAATGTTAAGTGAAAAATACACCAAATCAGTTGCTGTTCTGGAATTTTTCAGTGTTAATTTTTTTTTAATATTGAGAGAAGGCAGTGCATTACAAACAGAGAAGAATCCTGCTGTTAAGAGACGTTCACATGGTCACGTGTCACATTCACAAGCTATGGGGAAAAATACCATGTACTGAATGGGTTGCTAATAATACAGTTTAAAAAAGGCCGTGCAGTCTTTATATTATTTATAACAGTTTACTTTTTATGCTCAGGTGTTGATTAGAATAACATCTGGAATTGTGTGGAAGCAACATCAATTTAGATTTTCTGTGGGGAAACATATATGGTACATTTCAGCCTTCAAAGGTTTTTTTTTTTTTTTTTTTTTTTTTTTTGGTGGCTAAATATTACATAAATGAGAAAATTGGGGTATGGTCAGAAATGTTTTTCCTTTGATATTTTTATATCTTAATTTTACCTATGTTCATTACCTAATCAGGGAAGTGTACTTTTACACACAATTAATTTGGATTAAACAATTAACATTTTAAATCCTATATTTAATCATTATTAATTTTTCAGCAACAGATAAAATATTTACTACATTCATTTGAAGTTTAGCACTCTGATTACAGGAATGTTTTTGTCATTGGCTTCATTGTGTTATAACATTTATGGATTTTTTTCAGCATACCCACGTGCCCAGACTAATACCTTTAATAACAAGCAACTGTACTTCAAAATCAGTTGCTGTCAGGAGGTGAGTATTTTGTAAATAACAAATTATTAAAACTGTTAGTTTATATTTCTTAATTTTATAATAGACTACTAGCAAAATTATCTTCAAAATAGTATGTTTTTATTGCTGTCACTGGAATATAATGTGAAAATCTATTATCTAATAAGCTACCACGCACTACAGATAATTGAGATTCAACAAAGTAAGCCACTTGTCCACATGCTGGTAATGAGTGAAAAACTTTCTCTAGCAAATATGTGAGGGAGCCACACCTATCAATTTCTGCACAGTTGAAGCTTTGATTTTTTTCTCTTTTTTTTTTTTTTTTTTTTTGAAGTTTCAAGCTTATTTCACTGCAAAAGGTAACCTTCCAAATGGAACCTAAATGTAAATAAATGAAGTGTTTTCCCAAGTCTGAAGTGTTGTCCAAGCTCCAGTGCTTCTGCTGCCATAGGTTTCCTAAGCAGTAATAGACTGAAATTAACATTACTGTGGGCAGTTTTGCTGCTGCAGTTCAGAACCCACTGAGCAACAGTGAGTGTATCCAATTTGTCATTTTTATGCTAATGCCACTACTTTGTAATCTTTGTAATCTGTGAACAGCAGCAGAGGCAGACACAGAGGCCTTGGCTACACTGACGCTTTACAGCGCTGCAACTTTCTCTCTCAGGGGTGTGAAAAAAAACATCCACCTGAGCGCTGCAAGACACAGCGCTGTAAAGCGCCAGTGTAAACAGTGCCGCAGCGCTGGGAGCTCGACTCCCAGCGCTGCAAGCTAATCCCCATGAGGAGGTGGAGTACGTACAGTGCTGGGAGAGCTGTCTCCCAGCGCTGGCGCTGCGACCACACTCACACTTCAAAGCGCTCCCATGGTAGTGCTCCCATGGTAGCGCTTTGAAGTTTTGAGTGTACCCAAGCCCAGAGGTTATTCATGGGGAAGGGGCAGCTCAGAAGCATTATAGATTTTGCCTCCCACTCTTACAGCTCCCTGAAGGGCTTGAGTGGAGTAGTGAGACCTGCTCTTTTATGGAGCAGGGGAGGGATAGAGTAGCAGAGACCCTCCTCCTCTTGAAGCCATCAGAAGATTCTGCAGGGGGACAAAAAGACGTAAAGTTCCTTGCATCTTCCAGCGCCTTGGTGATTGGACTTCTAAATTTATAAGACATGAACTAGTTACAGGCTGTTACAAAAGATGATACTCTCAAGCAAGGAAGAGGACTTGCTGTCTTGTCGAATATTCACCAACCTCTTCCTCAACAGGTTTGGTGTGGTTGATTTTCTCACTGGGGAATTGCCACTTGACTTAGCTGGCGGACGTTTTGCGCTAAACATGTTAAAGCAGTTGTATTTGTAGTAATGCTTGTTGAATGTCAAGTAGTCATATGAACCATTTCTTCTTTTTAAAATGCAGTGTGATTGCATATAAGTGTTTAAAGAAAAACAAGGTGCAAAGTAAGAAAATTTTCTACCATTGCAACATAAGAAAAGCAATTTCCTAGTGTGTTAAGTATGAGATGTTTTATTATATGCAGTTGTTATTTTCCAGCAGGAAAAAGAACAAAGTTATCACCTATTATTTCAGTAAAGTAGAGAATTGCAGATTTTTAACATTTTTTTCCTATTTTATTTTAGACGCTCCTTTGAATTTTTAGACCTATTACTGCAGGAGTGGCAGACTCATTCACTGGAAAGGTAGGAGAAGTGTGTTCCTTTTTGTCATCTAGAAAAGTTTTCAATTAATTTCAAAAGAAAAATCCTTCATTTAAATTCTACAACTAGACCACTTAACTAATTTGTGAAATAGACTTTTACTCTGTATAACTATACTATTTGCTCTTATGAATTGTCCTATCAGTGTTTTATTGCTGCTGTTTAAACTTACATTGGAATTTAGAACTGGTAGACAAATACTTACCTGAAATTAAAAGGTTTTCTTAAATTTTGTTTTGTTTCTCTTAGCATTAATGTGATGGAAAAAATAATTTTACGATCCAGTAAAACAACTGTATTTTGAAAAGAAAACAGATATTTTTCTTCAAGTTATTGTCCCTACAGGTGTTCTATGTCTCATGTGTGCATTACATCAAACTTTTTGTCAGCATGACCTCAGGACCATGCCTTTGACCTGCTCATCTGTGTACTCCATTATGAGAATATGTAGGGAGTAGTGGTGGTCCTCAACTGCTTGCAGCTTGAGACAGTGTTGTTGTGGTATCTGCTAGCTAGCTACACAGCTTGTTTATTATATGTATGAAGTATTTCTTTTTGTTAATTAGCTTTTCATTTATTTTATAGCCGAAACGTGTTCTTGGGGTGGGGGGTGTTCCCTCTTCCTTTTTTGTGGTCAGGGCTTCTGTTGCCCTCAGCCCGTGTTTTTTTTGTATCCTTTCCTACATGGATTATGAAAACTCAGGACTTCCATTAGTGTTTGTATTAATCAATGTTATAGTGATTTTAATTGTAGGTTGGTAGTTGAAATGTTAGTTACATTTGGGTGTGGGGGGGGGGAATGCAAGAAGGACCTGCAGTCTCTTTAAAGCGTTATTACTATGCCTTCAATAAATAATTATTACAAATTAGATTCTGATGGTACTGTGTCTGGAATTTTAATCCTAACATTAGAAAGAAAAGGAAATACTACAAAATTCTTGTTATTACTTGAAATGCTTTCCAGATTGGTGGTATTGTACAATCTGTGTGTTTGGCTGTATAGATGCAATATGAAACTATCTGAAAGGTGGGAAAAGACTCTCTTATCTTCTCTCCTAGTAAACTAAACAGTTACATAACTTCTTTGTCTAGAGTGAAAAATAGGATTATGATGTTGGAAATACTGTGACTGAATATTTTTTTAAGGATAAGTATGTTACCCACCAGTGGCCTAAATTAGTCTACAGTAAAATGACCTGGAAAATATTTTACACATTACTCAGTGATACACAATACACTATGTATTGCTAGCATATTAAATCAGAGAGGTAAAAATATATCTCAGTTCTCTAAGAAAAAACAAAATTAATATTTTGCTGCGACAGTGTTTGATAGGTATTATAGTGGCTGACAATATTCAGTGCATTTTAAATCCAGTCTGAAAAGGATGTAAATAAAACATATTAATCTAGGTACTTATTGGCCATAATCACAGTAATATCTGGGCATCTCACAGACTTAAATGTATTTAATCTCATTAACTCTCTGATGAGGTAGGAAAGGTAATATTTTTTCATAGCTAGAGAGCTGAGGTACAGAGCAATTAAATGATTTGCCTACGGTCACATAGGAAGTCTGTAACAGAGCTGGGAATTGAACCTAGCCTCCTAAATCCCTGTCCAATAACTTAAATGCAAGATCATCCTTTCCTAATACTGTGGTGATATCTTATAAGTAATGAGACTTCTTTGCTTTCAACTACTAGTACAGTATTTCTGAGTAAATAATCATTCTTCTTCAAGAGATGTCCCTGTGGGGTCTCCACTCCAGGTATTGGTGCATCCCTGCGCCTTTGGTTGGAGATTTTAACAGCAATACTCATACCAGTCATGCATGCGCAGAGCCTTCCTCCTCCTTCCCTCACCTCCTGCTCTGAGTGTACGTTAATAGTACGCATGCGCGACCAGTCTTCTCAGTTCCTTCTCCACTGTCCCCAGCCTGAAATGGAGCTCAGCAGACTCGTTAGAGACTTTCTCTCCCTTTGTTACAATTACCTTTCTAGTTAGTTTGTTTGTTACCAGTAGTATTTAGTTACCATTCTTCTATCCTTTTTCTCTCCTAAAATAAATAAATAAATAAAATAAATGAAAAAAACCTTTTCTTTGTTTCTGTCAGCGGCAGCCGTGTCTGACATGCCTGACTCCCCAGGCTTTAAGCGCTGCTCTGTCTGCAGTGATGCCATGCCTCTGTCAGATGGCCACGCAAAGTGCATAAAATGTTTGGAGTCCTACATCCCCCACAAAATGTGCCCACTGCAACGAACGTAAATCTAGGGCATGGAAGGACAGGGAGCTGAGACTAAAACTGCTGCTCCTTCAGAAATCATTAGGGTCAGCTTCAGACCCGGGCTCTGACTCTGGCGCCGCTGCACGCTACAGCCCCCCGCCTCAAAGAGAGAAAAGAAAACTGCAAAAGAAGGGCACCTTCTCTCAAAGGGAACTTTGCAGGAGAAGACTTCCTCCGGCAGATCTACAGCCTCCCTCCCAGCTCTTCCCCGGCTGAACACTTTTGACGCGCTGGGCTCCTCCAATGCCGTGTGAAACCCACCTGTGGCTGTGGCGGTTCCGCCAAGCTTCGGTGCCAAGGCTTCAGGCTTCCAGTTGCCTGCCTCTCATGTCACCGTTTGGCACCACAACGGAAGCTATGTCGACACGTGCTAACGTGCCTGACCCCCCACAGGCTGTTGTTGCTTTCTGGGCATTGACACCTGCTAACCTGTCCTGCAGTGAAACAATGCTTAGCATCCAGTGCAGAGGAATTTTTCTTAACAGCACATTCCTCTTGCACAGCCCTCACCTCACAGAGGAGCTCCAACACTGCAATTTACAGAGTCAAGGGACCTGCTGGTATCGCCTATCCTGCAGTCACCCCTACTCAGTGCCTACTTCTCTCCAAGTGCTCAGTCAGGGTCCAGACAGCCTTCCTCCAGTGATGAGGAAGGTGGATTGCAGGGGGAATTTTCACCACATCAAATCTCCCATCTTCAGACCCCAATCAATAGAGGTCATAGAAAAATTACCTCGTCCTATGATCAGGGTCCTGCCCCATTCTGTGTAAACCGCTGGATGGCACCACCTATGCCTTTCCCTCCACAGTGGCAATATTGGGCACCATGAGCATCTTCTCTTCGAGATCACACTCACTATTCTACCTCAACCATGCACGACACCTGTCCGGCACCGCCAGCTGATGAACCTGACACTGATGTAAGGCACCAGGTAGCACCATCACAACTGCAGGATCAGTCACAACATGCCTCAAATCCAGTAGACCCAGTTGTTACACCTTATGAAGCCTTCCTTCCTTCTCTCAGAATTTCAAGACCTTTTCAAAAGAGTTGCCAGTGAGTTAAGGATTAACTTGGAGGAGATTCCTGAACAGCATGAGTTAACAGACATCCTGCAGCCCTCTTCTTCTAGCGTTGCATTATCGATCAACGCAGCCATTTTGGAACCTGCTACGGCCATCTGGCAGACTCCTGCTGCAAGCCTACCTACCTGTAAACGAGCGGACCACAAGTACTTCATCCCTTCCAGGGGTTCTGAATTCCTTTTCACTCATCCAGTGCCAAACTTGCTGATAGTAGACACAGTCACCAAAAGACCAGTCACCAGTTCCCTGCTCTGTCCCATCCAACAAGGACAGTAAGTGACTAGATCTGCTTGGACGTAAAGTATGTGCATCTTCCACTTTACAATTTTGCATTGCTAATTATACTGCTGTTCTGGCAAAATATGACCACAAAAATTACAACAAATTCATGGACTTTATTAATGACATTCTGGAAGAAAAGAAACAACAATTCACAGCTCTAGTTTCTGAGGGACAAATCATCTACTGTTCTTCAAGCAGCTCTTGATGCAACCAACACTGCAGCAAGATCCACTGCTACAGTAGTGGTCATGCGCTAAGGTTCATGGCTTTCCTCCTCTTCCTTTCCTCGAGAGGTCTAGAATACCATTGAAGATCTTCCCTTCGGCGACCAATTCTCTTTGCCTCCATGATGGACGTACTTCATTCAATTAAAGACTCAAGGACAACTCTTGGGTCTCTATGAATTCAAACCCCTATGATCAGAAGGCGACAATATCAATATCAATATCAACCCTACCAGCATCCACCCTATCTCGCATATTCCCAGCAATTCCATAGATCACATGAGCAACGACAACAGCAATACCAGAGACCCATATACCAGCGTTGCTGTCCCAATTCCTCGGCAGCATCTCAGCCCCCTCTGACTAGTGAGCAGATTTGAAGCCTTGGTCGAGGATTTAGAAAACAGTGTTCCCATTTCAGCGCTTACACCGCATGTCCCTATTTTTTGGACACTGCTTGCGACAATTCTCCCATCAATGGCAGAACATTACCACTGAAAAGCGAGTTATTGAGGTTGTCACAATTGGCTATTCGATCCTTTTCCTATCTTTGCCTCCTGTTCACCCATCCTCCCCGTCCCTCTTCAGGGACCCCTGTCATGAGCAACTGCTCATCCAAGAAGTCCATCTTCTTCTGTTGGGAGCAGTGGAACTTGTACCTGAACACCAGAGAAGGAACGGGTTTTAGTCCCATTATTTCTTAACAGGAAAGAAAACTGGGGGATGGCAACCTATCCTCGATCTCAGGCGGCTCAACAAATTTGTGAAAAAGCAAAAGTTCAAAATGGTTACCCTCACCACCATAATCCCAGCGCTGGGGCAGGGCGATTGGTTTTCAGCTCTCGACCTACAGTATGCTTATTTTCATGTGACTATACACCTCTACCCTGATATAACACTGTCCTCAGGAGTCAAAAAACCTCACTGTTATAGGTGAGACCGCGTTATATTGGGGTAGGGAGAGGAATGGCTCCCCGCCCCAACTTACCTCCGCTCTGCCTTCGCCTTCTCCCTGAGCGCACTGCCACTGCTCCACTTCTCTCTCCCTTCCAGGCTTGCCGCACCAATCAGCCGTTTTGCCTGGCAAGCCTTGGAGGTAGGGGGGAAGTGGAGCGGCGGTGGCAGCACGCTCAGGTGAGGAGGCGGAGATGAGCTGAAGCAGTTCTGCGCCCCCCGTTACTTGCTGCGGCCCTCCCTGAGGTCCCCCAACCCCAGCTCACCTCCGGTCCGCCGCCTCCAACGAGCGCGCCGCAGTTCCGCTTCTCCCCCCTCCCTGCCAGGCTTGCCACGGCAATCAGCAGTTTGACGCGGCAAACCTGGGAGGGAGGAAAAACGGATCTGCGGCGCGCTTGTGAGAGGAGGCAGAGCGGAGGTGAGCTGGGTTGTGGGGGTCCGGGATAGGGCCGCAGCAAGTAATGGGCAGGTGCAGAGGAACCGCTTGTGGTAACATGAATTTAGATATAACAAGGTAAAGCAGCCCCGTCCCCCAGAGCGCTGCTTTACCACGTTATATCCGAATTCATGTTATATTGGACCGCATTATATCGGAGTAGAGGTATACATCCTGCCCACAGACGTTTCCTTCATTTTACCCTCAGCTCGACACATTTTCAATACAGGATGCTACCCTTCGGCCTATCCACCGCCACCCCATGTTTTTTCCAAGCTCCTAGCCATAGTCACTGCCTACCTCAGGAAGCAAGGGGTCATATTATTTCGTTACCTCGATGATTGTCCCCTCAAAGCCTCAACGCTCGAGGAATTGCTTTGATTCACGCAGCTCACTGTCGATTGTTTCCTACCCCGAAGCCTACAAATGAACAAATACAAATCCACATTATCTCCTACCCAGCACCTGGAGTTCATAGGAGCACACCTCAATTCCTAGATGGGAATAGCATCTCTCCCACTTGATCGCTTCAACACCATAAAATTATTGGCAACAAAACTCCAACATTCCTCAGGTCACTGCTCGAGACTGTCTACAACTTCTGGGTCACATGGCCTTGTGCACTTTCATGGTCCAAAACGCGCGACTATACATGAGGTGCTTCCCAGCTTGGTTGGCCACAGTTTACAGATCGAATGTGCACGCTCTATACAAGCCTCTAGCCATACCTTTCAGAGTCAAAGATTCTCTCCTGTGGTGGACAGTTCCCTCCAACCTCTGCTCTGGAGTCTCCTTTCTCCAGGATGCTCCATCCCTCATAATGACTACCGATGCATCCCTCACAGGGTGGGGTGCACATATGTCGCACCACACAGCCCAGGAGCTATGGTCTTAAGCCAAAACCTCCCTGCACATAAACGTCCTAGAATTTCGAGCCATATGCAATGCCTGCAGTCACTTCCTCCCATTAATCCGGAACCAACATGTATGGATAATGACAGACATCACCTGCATGTTCTATGTAAACAGGCAGGGTGGGGCTCGCTCTCACTCACTTTGCACAGAAGCCATGAAGCTCTGGAATTGGTGCCTCGCGAACATTTGGATATCAGCTGCCTATCTTCCCAAAGCTATGAATACCACAGCGGATGAATTAAGCAGACGCTCCACATGTGGGGCTACGCAACATAGACTTTTTCACAATTGCAAAAAGCATGAAATACCCTGAATTTTGCTCCCAAGCGGGACTTGGCAAGCATTCCCTGGGAGATGCGTTCATGATCCCATGGCACCAGGACTTGCTATGTGCTTTTGCTTCTATACCGGTTCTCCACAGAGTTCTAACAAAGATACGGACAGATCATGCCATAGTAATTCTGATTGCCCTGTTGTTGCCCAGACAACCTACCAGAATATCAGTCTGCCCACTAACCTTGTTGCCCCTCACTCCGAACCTCCTATTGCAGCAACACTGCTGATTTCTTCACCCCAACCTATCCATGCTTCGCCTCAAAGCTTAGTTCCTACATGGTTCTCCCAAAATGAACTAGCATACTCTGAGCAGGTTCAAAGACTGGTCCTACATAGAGAACACAATCTACTCACATCACCTATCTCTGTAAGTGCAAGTAATTCACACACTGGTGCTCACCTAAACAACAGCTTCCTACTTCTGCACCTCTCCCAATCATGCTCGACTACCTAGTAGACCTCAAGCAATCGGACCTTTCTTTCAGCTCAGTCAAAGTCCACTTGGCTGCTATTACAACTTTTCATAACAAGATGGATGATACCTCTGGTTTTGCTCATCTAAACACCAGGCTTTTTCTCAAAGAGCTCTAATCCCTATACCCGGACATTAAATCTTCTACCCCTCCATATGACCTTCACTTAGTTTTATCCTACTTAACTCAACAACCATTTGAACCCTTAGCCACTTGCTCCCTCTCTATGAAAACAAATTCCTAGTGGCAATCACCTCTGCCAGATGGGCAGGAGAAATAGCAGCTCTCATGGCAGACCACTATATACACTGTTTTTTAAGGAGAAGGTTACCCTCCAGTTATATTACAAATTCCTTCGAAAGATGCATTCGTCATTCCACGTGCATATGTTAGATGTATTCAGGGCTTTGTCCTTCTATTTGGAGAGAACCAAGCCCTTTAGGAATTCTTTGTCTCCATTGCAGAGCGTTCCAAAGGGACACCTATTTCTGCCCAGAGACTTTCAAACTGGATTTCTGTGTGTATCCGACTGTGCTATCAGATAAAGAAAATGACACCTCCAGTGGGCATCAGAACTCACTATACTAGATCTGTGGCTACCTCCATGGCTTTTCTATGCAAAGTTCCCCTGGCTGACATCTGTAAAATGGCCACTTTGTCTTCTGAACACACATTTGTTAAGCACTATGCCCTTACTCAAGGACCTCTCTCTGATAACACGATTAGGCAGAGCTGTATTATCTACTGCATTCCTACCAAATATCAAGTCCCTACCTCCTTGAGATACACTGCTTTTCTATCAGGAGCACCCACACAGACATCTCTCGAAGAAGAAGAAGAAGAGGGAGGAGGAGGTTACTCTCTCCGTGCAGTAACTGATGTTCTTCAAGATGAGTGTCCTTGTGTGTGCTCCACTGCCCATCCTCCTCCCCTTTACTTCGGAGTTGGAGTAGCCTCCATTGGAAGGAACTGAGGAGACTGGTCGCGCACGTATACTTATTAAGGTACACTCAGAGTAGGGAAGGGGCAGACTCTGCCCTTGCGTGACTGGTACAATAAAAGACCCTTGGCATAGCCGCAGCTGCCCAGATCAGTTGACTCATGCTGTGGGGCTAAAAATTGCAATTTAGATATTTGGGCTTAGGCTGGCGACTGGGCTCTGAGCCCCCGCGAGAGGGGTGGGTCTCAAAGCTCAGGCTCTAGGCCGAGCCTGAATGTCTATAGTGCAATATTTAGCCCGACAGATTGAACTCCTTGAGCCCAAGTCATTTGACCCAGCTCCAAAACTTGGTGCTGCGGGTTTTTAATTGCTATTTAGATGTACTCTGTATGACTTAGAGAAACTTAATTAACAGGTAAGAAATTACCTTGGTATAATTAAATTTGTAAAAGTAAAAACTAACATGAGGTATGTTTGTCTTCTAGGCATGCAACTGTCTTGGTTGAAACCATCAAGAAGGGCATTCATGATGCTGATGCTGAGGCAAGAGTGGAGGCAAGAAAGTAAGAGTTTTTTGAGTGAACTTGTAACCTTGGTTGAAAGACTTGACATTTTATACCAAGGGGAGGGAAAGTCTATATATTGTAGTACAGTAACTCCTCACTTAACATCCTCCCCTTAACATTGTTTCAAAGTTATGTCCCTGCTCAATTAGGGAACATGCTCGTTTAAAGTTGTGCCATGCTCCCTTATAATGTTGTTTGGCTGGCTGCTCTATCCACTGCTTGTAAGGTTCTGTGAAAGAGCAGCAACTTTACAAGGGAGCATTGCACAAATTCCTCTTCTCCACCTCCTCTCCCTCCCAGCGCTTAGGACTTTCTGAGAGGGAGGAGGGGGAGCTGGGAAGGGCTGCGTCTCCACTCCTCTCCGTCCCTCCCAGAAAGTCCAAAGCGCAGAGCGCTGGGAGGGAGGAGAGGAGCGGGGAAATGCTGCATCTCCACTCTTGCCCATCCCTCCCAGAAAGTCCAGCTGTTTGGCAGGGCTTAGGACTTTCGGGGGGGAGCGGTGAAGTGACTTGCCCAAAGTCACCCAGCAGGTCAGTGGCAGAGCCAGGAATGTAACCCAACTCTCCTGAGTCCCAGTCCTGTAGCCTCTTCACTGTACCACTCTGCGTAGTGGTGAAAATAAAACTGCCAGTAATTATTGTTAGCATTCAAATGGTCTCAGTTAGGATTTGAAATCCTCACCTGATTGTGCTAAATGGAACTGGGGAGGGCTAAATTCACTCCTGTTTGGCTGCTTTAGTTTGGCTGTAGACCATTAAGGCAGACCATTACTGCTATGCCCCCAGGCCAGTCTTTTACATTTGTGTAATGTGCAGTGAATTCTGAATTACATGAAAAGTACATTTGTTTAAAATACAGAATCAGTATCTAGTACTTCTCAAGCACCGTCTGTTTTCCAAAATAATAATCTACTTTAAAGGCAAACTTTGAAGCAAAATTAAATCACCATAAATCTTAACTAACTTTTAAAAAAATAAATAAATAAAAAAAATCTTAGAATGGATCATTCTGTGACATCACAGATACTATTGGCTGCTAATATTTGATGGTGTATTCTGGGGTATCTTCAGTGAGCAGGAAATATTGAAAGATATATCACAGAGAATGTGATGGGAGGATAGAAGTTACTTTGGAAAGATTAGTTCAGACCTCTGTGTTAGATGCCTCTGTACCTGGCTAGTGGAGAAGCATTCAGCACATTTAAGTGCTGGTGTGACTGGGAGCCACGCTGAGATTGCTCATTTAGGGCAAACTGCAAAGAATGGGGCCGACAATCCCCAAAACTGGCAGTTATTCTGATACGTAGATTTACTAAGCCAACCACAAACCAGCTTCTACGATGCCTTACTGGTTACCCAGAAGCTAAAAACATAGTTCCCTAAAAGCAACCCAGCCTTTGGGCTCCCACCCAGACAGTCAAGTCAAGTATGAGTTTACTGAAAATCTTGTTCATCATATGAAAAGTTCTACCAATCTCAAAGGATCAGACAGGTTACCAATCAAGTTAATTAATATTTCATATCTTACACAAATACATGGTTATAGCCAATTCTTATTAACTAAAGTAAAATTTACAAAGAAAAGAGGGAGAATATTGGTTTAAAAGATCATTGTACATACAGACATAAATGTTGTTCTAGGTCAATTTCATAGTGCAGATGGTGAGCTTTGGAGTTATACAAAGTTCTTTTAGAATTAGTCCATAGGTTCAGTCCAATGTTCAATATCAGGGTGATCCAGCTGGCACTGGAGATCTCAGTCTTGTGGTTCAAGCTTCCCCTGATGAAGCATAAGAAGATTTGAGATGAAAGGATCAGGTCCCAAGAGTTTTTATAGAGATTTTTTGCAGCCTCTTTTGTGAACAATAGTCTTTTGAAGTAACCTTCTCTTTCCTAAGCATCACTAGTAATTAGCTACATTGATTAGTATAAGGTAATTATTCATTAAGCAGTTCATAGACAGTTTATTACTAACTTCAAAGTGAAATATAGACAATGATGTTGTTATACCCAAGTTTCATCTACGTGTTAATTCTCCTTTTTGGTCTCTGAATCAATAGAAACTGTTTACATGGTTAACATTAATGAGATATAAGTAAACACATTCAAGTAGTATTACTTCTAATTCTCTAACAATACAGGTTTCGATTTTAAAGCTCTAGTCAATCTAACATGAAATGGCCCTAATTACTATTTACATACTTTTTGAACACCTTTGGGTCAATTTGCCTGCTAGTTGTGTAACCCTTTCTACTGTGTGTCACAGCTGGATTTTCATTTTTTTCTGTGTAGTTTGAAAAAAAACAAAAAACAAACAAAACAAAACAAAAACCCTTTCACAGTTGTACCTGGCTGTTCTTTTGTTTTGTAGGACTTACCTGGGTCTTAGAAGTCACTTTCCTGGAGAAGCAGAGGTCCTGTACAATAACCTTGAGCCATCCTATCAAAGAAGTCTCCAGACTTACTTGAAGAATTCTGGCAGTATAGCATCTCTCCCTCAGTCAGACAGGTCATCTTCAAGTTCACAGGAGAGTCTCAAGTAAGTGCCACTTAAATGATTCCCAGTCTGAAAGAACAAAAATTGTCTAGTTCAAATGTACCTACAGGTTTCAGAGTGGTAGCCGTGTTAGTCTGTATCAGTAAAAACAATGAAGAGTCCTGGTGGCACTTTAGAGACTAACAAATTTATTTGGGCATAAACTTTTGTGGGCTAAAACCCACTTCATCAGATTCATGGAGTGAAAAATACTGTAAGCAGTACAGGTCTGTCGCATCTTAACTGGGGTTATGTTCCGCGGTCAACGGGTAAAGCGAAAACCGCGTATAGTCAAAATGACCTTTGAAAATCCCTTAAATGACCCATAAAGTACTATGTATTGTATACGGCAATGTACAGTACAGTATATGATAAAGACTACATCTGCAAAATATAATTTTACAGTATTTTTAATAACATAAGAGACAGAAGAATGAAAGAATAAAAATGAAAACAGTACGGTACAGTGCAGTATTGTAAACCTGAACAGTCACCTGTCTTGTACTGTACACACTCCAATGATTAGTCTTCCTCTTCCCCTGACAACACTATTATTGAATCGTCAGGGCTTGATGTCAATCCAGGAGATGATGGGCCAGGCTTGGGTGATGGAGAGCAAGTCCTAGACGAAGTGGTTGGCTCTGGTTCAGCTCGAGAAGTTGATTCTGTAGACTCTGCTGCTGCTGGTTGTTTTTTCTTTAAAAATATGGTGATTGGCAACTGTTATTGTTCTTCTTCGAGTGCTTGCTCATATCCATTCCAGTTAGGTGTGCGCGCGCCGCATGCACGTTCGTCGGAGAAACTTTAACCCTAGCAACACTCGGTGGGCTGGCAGGTCGCCCCCTGGAGTGGCGCCACTATGGTGCCTGATATATACCCCTGCCAACCCAACCGCTCCTCAGTTCCTTTTTACTGCCGTGTGGTCGTTGGAACAGTGGAGCGAGCTTAGCTGACCTCTGCTTCCACTGCTACTCATAGTTCTTGTGTATTAGTTAGTAGTATAATCCTTTTATATATATATTATCTATACTTATGCGTTTTTTCTTTGCTAGTATGTTAGTTTAACCATAGTTAGCGGGGTTCGGGGAGTAGCTCCTCCCTGCAGCCGGGCTGGAAGCCTATGCCCGGCTCACCGGTTCTAAGTCCGTGCTTGGCCGGCCTCCAGCCGTTGCTGACAAGAGATCCACACATCCTTTTACGGTGCCTTGGGGATCGTATTTCACAGCTAAGTGCCCATTTGCAAGGCGTTTAAGCCGAGTACAAAATTGAGCGTCACTTTCTTTTCCCTCCACCTTCTGCACGAGCGCAGCTACTCGGCGGACAGAAGCGCCTCCTCGGCACCGGACCTGCGCACGGCCGTTACCGGCACCAGTGTCGACTCAGCACCGCTCCCTCTCTCTGGGATTGAGAAAGCCACGACTCCTCGCCAGTGCCCGAACAGCTCCGGCACGCGCCGTGGTTGAGCTCCCTGCTCCTGCTGCTTCTTGTGCCAACTGCACCGCAGCCAAGAGAGCTCATTTACGTCGGATCGCCCAGCACCGACACCTGCCGCGCGACCGACAATGTCGGCACCGTCGATCCCGGTACACAAGGGCCGTCGAATCCAGTGCCTTACCGCTCCCGGCACGCGCTGTTGGTTGAGCTTCCTGCTCCTGCTGCTCCTGTGCTAACGGCACCGCAGCCAGAGAGCTCATCTAAGACGCATCGCCCGGCACCGACAACTGCCGTGCCACCGACAACGTCGGCACGTCGATCCCAGTCCACAAGGGCCGTCGAATCCAGTGCCTGACTGCTCCCCGGCGCACACCGTGGTCGAGCTTCCTGCTCCTACTGCTCTCGTGCAAACTGCACCGCGGACAGAGAGCCTGTATAAGCCGGATCGCCGGCACCTTCACCTGCTGAGGCAAGTGATGTACAGCCACCGTCGATCGGTCCACCCAAGGGCCGTCAAATCCAGTGCTGACAGCTCCCTGGTACACACTATGGTCGAGCTACTGTTCACTCCACACCGGAAGACATTTCCAACGATGAGGGATCTCATTGCCGTGACAGAGTGGATGCTGCCTGGAACCGCCAGTGCGGCTACTACAGTCTCTTGGCAAGCCTCCTTTTGATACGACCATCCTCTGTCGGCGCAGCAGAGCGGCACGTTCATGATCACGGTCCCACAGACGCTCCAGTCCGTCGGCACTCCTGCTTCCGGACGCCACTTGCAGACCCGACGCTGCTCTCCTCAGCACCGGTCGCACTCGCCGCACAGGTCGTGTCCCGTTCACCGACCCATAATCCGGCACCATTCCGGCTCCCTCAGCACCACTACAGGCACTGTGACTCCTGTAGCTGCTCCCAACCTCGAGGATCTCAGTCGACCTCCCGGCACAGCTCTAGCCGCAGGTCCGGATCTCCTTCCAGGTACCAGTGCGCCTTTGCGGTACCGGTCCCGGTGCCGAGGTTGGCAAGGTCTGGTAGAGTCAGACTCTCTTGCCATGATTTTTCAGCACCTCCATGGCCATCCAGACACACATCAGTGTCTCCCACGCAGACAGCTCTTAGGCTCAGGACCGCGATTCTGGTGGCCCCACCACACCTGAGAGCCCATGAGGCTCTCCTATGTATGGGCGTAGCACTCAAATGCAGACCTCGCAGCGCAGGAGTCGGAGTAGGGAGCCGTAGTGGACTTCTATCCGGCGTGTTGCCCGCTACGAGGGGCCCTACCATTGTATTCGGACCATTCCAGGCCGAATTCCCGATGCTCTATGAGGTACGCATACTGGTGCTGTCCGTCTCCTCCCTCGCATAGTCCATTCAGTTGATTAAGAGAAAAGGGAACGCATGGGCCAACAGGCGCCAGTCCCCGAAATTTGAAGGGGCTAGGCGATGACGCGCTACTCAGACCACCAAGGTGTGTTCTGCAAGGTCTTATAGCCCGCGTGGCCAAATCAATAAGCCCTGTCAGCCCCTATAATCATAAACCTGGATAACGGGAGGTAAATTATGAATCTTCTCATCAAACTCTGGGCCAAGGGTTCACTGCCCTTAGGAGAATGGAATAAGGGCGGCTAGAGCTTCTCTTCGGCCTCGCGTACCATGAAGGACAATCTCATGGCTTTCATGTGTTTCATGAAACTCCTGGCTTTCACAATTACCATTTTTTGGTAAAGCCTCTTTACGGTGAATCAACCCCAGGCTGCAAAGCCTGCGAGCAACAGGTCTAATATGAGACCTCTCTTCGGTGTGTGCATAGCTGACGACCTGAACGCAGGCTTTTCTGTTCCCAGCCCACCACCACCCCGTCTCTGGCTAGCCACACATAGGGATTGGCAGTTGGCGGACTGAGGTGGTCGCAGACGACCGTCAGGACCTGAGGGCCAAGATCGGAGGCCCTCTCACATATCAGCACCGGGGACCAAGCGAGACTTTCGATAAGGCACCTGAGGGCGGGTCGTTACGTTACAGCGGGTTACCACTTCCTACTTCCTCTTGGCGTGGTCCCAGTTAACTCGGTTCGGCGTCCCCCTGCACATGGTGGAGTTTGTTGGGTCCAGCCTCCAATTTGTTCCACCCCGTCCCTCTTCAGGACTCGTCTCGGCGCCAATTCCTCTTACAAGAGGTGCAGCACGCTATGGACGAAGAGGACAACTATTCCCTAAATTCGCCCCGACTCTACGGAGGTCTCAGACATATCCTACACCTACGAGGATCACCAGTTTATGTTAAGGTTGAAGTTCCGCGTGGCGATCCCTTGGTAACCATTATCCTGTCCTTAGATCCTGGAGAGCTCTAGCGCTCAATATGAAGACGGCGTACTTTCACAGTCAAGGGATGCTGCAGCCTCTGGCTCAGCGCTTTTGCATTTTGCAGTATCTCACTCCAACCCCACCGCCTACATAAGGCTTGGGAATCACCTAACTGGAATGGATATGAGCAGGCACTCGAAGAAGAAAAGACGGTTACTCACCTTTGTAACTGTTGTTCTTCGAGATGTGTTGCTCATATCCATTCCACACCCACCCTCCTTCCCCACTGTCGGAGTAACCGGCAAGAAGGAACTGAGGAGCAGTTGAGTTGGCAGGGGTATATATCAGGCACCATAGTGGTGCCACTCCAGGGGGCGACCTGCCGGCCCAGCGAGTGTTGCTAGGGTTAAAGTTTTTCCGACAAACATGCACGCGGCGCGCACACACCTAACTAGAATGGATATGAGCAACACATCTCAAAGAACAACAGTTACAAAGGTGAGTAACCGTCTTTTGTCTCTTGAGCTCCTCAAACATTGCTTGGTACGGTCTCAAACCATCCGTAATACTATGTGTGATTTTGAGGCTTTGTGCCATAGAGGGATCATATTCAGAAATTAAATTATTCAAGTGTTTAGCTGCTTGGAACACTTCAGAAAATTTATGAAGTTTCCAGGTTGCTGGCTCTTCCTGTTCATCATCATCTTCGTCTTCTGTAGACAATTTTATCAGTTCCTCTAACTCTTTGTTAGTCAATGTTTCTCTATGGCCCTCAATTAATTCCTCAATTTCTTCCTCGAGGATGTCGACAAAGCCATTACCACCCACTTGCCTGGCCACCTGAACAATGAGTTGCACTTCTTTATCAATGGTCAGGAAACCCTTAAAATCACTCACACAGTCTTCCCATAGGTTTCGCCGACATGCATTGACTGTTTCAGGCTTGATTGCATCCATTGCCTGTTTTAATATAAGTGATGCAATCAGCAATGTTGAAGGACTTCCAATACTCCATCACAGTAACATTGGGATCAGCATCCATAGCGGTAAGGATCCGTGAGAATGTAAGCCTCATGTACATGGCCTTGAAACAGCTAATGATGCCTTGGTCGAGAGGTTGGAGGATGGAGGTGGTATTGGGGGGCAGAAAGACGACTTCAGCATCGTTATGTGCAAACCGGAGTGCCGCAGGATGGCCAGGAGCATTGTCTACAATCAGCAACACTTTGAAGTCAAGTCCTTTCTCTTCAAGGTACTGCTTGACCTCCAGAATGAAACACTTGTGGAACCAATCCAGAAATAATGTTGCCGTCACCCAAGCCTTCTTATTTGATTGCCAGAACACAGGCAGGAGATTTTTGTTCCTGCCTTTTAGCGCATGGGGATTTGCAGCCCTGTAGAGCAAGCCCAGCTTTATTAAATGCCCAGCCGCGTTGCCACAAAGCAACACAGTCACACGGTCTTTAGCTGCTTTGAAGCCAGGGGCTTGTCTTTCTGATTTTGAAATGTAAATGCGGGTGGGCATTGTTTTCCAAAAGAGCCCAGTCTCGTCAGCATTAAAAACTTGTTCTGGAAGATAGCCCCTTTCCTCTGTTTTTCTTTAATTGTTCGAGGTAGGCTTTTGCTGTGTCCTCATTGGCAGATGGAGCTTCACCAGTAGTCTGCACGTTTTTGAGGTTGAAGCGGTTCCTTGGCTGGCTTTGAATTCCTTCTTATCAGAAGGCTGTCCCTCTTCGGTGGGAGGTTTGAACAGCGCATAGATGCTAAGAGCCTCTTCTCGCAACATGTTGTCATCGATAGGCACACGTTTACGGTTCATATCTTCCAGCCATAAGTTCAATGCCTTTTCAGTCTTCACTAAAGTCTTATCGTGCACTTGGTTTGTCACCTTAGCAGTTACTGAAGGACTTGATGTCATGGCTTGATGAATTTCTGTCTCTTGAATCTTGATGGCACAGATGCTAGATTTGTTGCAGCCTCATTTACGCGCCACGTTGGCGATGGACATACCGTCTCTCAATAAGTCCAACACGGCCAGTTTTTCCTCCAGCATTGGAACGCATCGCTGTTTCTTCGGTTGAGCACCAGATGAAGTAGATGCCTTGCGTTTAGGGGCCATGTTATACAGTACGAAAAATATGTACTGTCTTTTTAAACAGTACAGGCACAGCAGAATCTCACTCAGCGTGGCGAGATGTGCACAGTATGAAAGGCACAGGGGAACTGAGTACTGTAATGGGAACAGCAGATTGGCTTCTCCCATCTCTCACTCACTCTGGGGCAGAGACACTATTTAAAATTTTTTTTTTTGGGTCAACCCTCCAGGGTTACTATAGAGGAGGCCATTATCACAGGCCTAAAGACATGCTGTTGCTGTCAAGTCCCCCCAGAAAAATATTTTAGTGGAAACAACAGATTCGCATCTCATGCTGGTGGAATCGCCTGTTTTTTTTGTTGTTTTTCTTTCTTCTGACCGCACAAAGCTGAAATTGCGTATTTTAAATGCGCGTAAGATGCGACAGTTCTGTATATGTATTATAGCACATGAAAAGATGGGAGTTGCCTTATCAAGTGGGGGGTCAGTCCTAATGAGACCAATTCAATTAAGGTGGAAGTGGCCTATTCTCAACAGTTGACAAAAAGGGATGAATATCAACAGAGGGAAAGTTACTTTTGTAGTGCTAACGAGGCCAATGCAATCAAGGTGGATGTCACCCATTCCCAACCATTTTCAAGAAGGTGCGAGTATCAACAGAGGGAAAATTACTTTTTATAGTGACCCATCCACTCCCAGGCTTAATTTGATGGTGTCAAGTTTGCAAATTAATTCCAGTTCTGTAGTTTCTTGTTGAAGTCTGTTTTGGAACTTTTTTAGTTGAAGACTTGCCATTTTAAAGTCTGTTATTGAGTGTCCAGGGACATTGAAATGCTCTTCTAATGGTTTTTGAATGTTACCATTCTTGATGTCTGATTTATGTCCATTTATTCTGTCTGGTTTGGCCAGTGTACATGGCAGAAGGGCATTGATGGCACATGAATGAGCCCCTGGTGGTGTGGCTGTTGTGGTTAGGTCCTATGATGGTGTCCCTTGAATAGGTATGCGGACAGAGTTGGCAACGGGATTTGTTCCTGGGTTAGTGTTTTCATTGTGTGGTGTGTAGTTGCTCTTGAGTATTTGCTTCAGACTGGGGGGCTGTCTGTAAGCAAGGACTGTCCTGTCTCCCAAGGTCTATGAGAGTGAGGGATCATCCTTCAGGATAGGTTGAAAATCCTTGATGATGCTCTGGAGAGGCTTTAGTTGAGGGCTGTAGGTTACAGCTAGTGGCATTCTGTTAATTTCTTTGTTGGGCCTGTCCAGTAGTAGGTGACTTCTGGGTACCCTTCTGGCTCTGTCAGTCTGTTCTTCAAGTGCCTGCTCATATCAATTCCAGTTAGGTGTGTGCATGTGCCATGTGCACGGCTGTCGGAAACTTTTCTCTAGCAGCTACCTGTTAGGACAGGTGTGGAGCCCCTGGAGTGGTGCCGATATGGTGTTCTGTATATGACCCTGCCAGCCTGACCCCCCTTCAGTTCCTTCTTACTGCCAGTGATGGTTGTTGGAACAGTGGTCTCTTGCTCGCAAGTGCTCCACTAATCCCTAGCTCTTCTGCTTATCTTTGTATATAGTTACCCATTGTTAGTTAATTGTTCTCTTCTAGTTGTTAATTGTAGTCTTTAGCGGTTGGGGTTTTTTTCCCCTTCAACGAAGGCCCTGCAGGGCTCTGGGGCATGCCATCCTAGGGCTTCAAACCCTGTAGCACCTGTGCCAAGCCTATGCCCATGGGCAACCCCCATGACTCCTGTTTCCGATGTCTGGGAGAAGCCCATCAGACAGACAAGTGCAAATATCTGCCAGGTCTTCAAGCCTCGCACTAGAAAGGAGAGGGACATTGATTTCAAAACAACTCCTCATGGAGTCTGCCCTTTGTCCGCAGAAGAACCCGGCCCTGAGCGCCTTGGTGCGGAGTGCTCTTCCGGCGGTGCCATCCACGGCATTGAAAAAGGACTCGGCATGTCCTCCCAGGGGCTGGCAGTCTCCCGAGGCCCAGAAGGGTTCCCCTTGGCACCACTCCCACTCGCTGGCTCACAGGAAGCAGGCTAAGGACAAGCCTCCACAATGGGGATTGGTCCTGCTTTTGAGCAGGAGATTGGACTAGATGACCTCCTGAGGTCCCTTCCAATCCTGATATTCTATGATTGTAATGGCCTGACGCGGAAACCGCAGCCTCGGCAGGGCATGGTGCGGAACATGGGCCTACGGCTGACAGACGCTCCAGTCAGGCTCACCTTCATGGCCCCCATCTCCCCAGGAAGCCGCGCACTCCTGAACTCCCCATGGCTGCAGGTGAAGGAGGTCATGCTACCCTCCACACCAGACACTTTCGCAGCCACTAGAGGGCTTATCAAAATGATGGCACCCAAGTCCCCAGTCTCAAGTCCTTCGCTACCCCGAGGCCTGGCACCGTCAAGAGGCCAACTGGCTATGTTGGGGCCGTCTGCCCCCCAGTCAGGATCTCTGCACTGCTGAGAGTCCCGGCGCCACACTTATGCCCCATGCCGGTCTGACTTGTGGCACTGGTCTCGCAGCCCTGACCCTCAGAGCCGTTTCCGCTTGAGGTGGTCATCAGCTGATAGGTTGTGGTCCTGCTCGAGTTCCAGATCCCAATCTGTGACCTTGCAGCACTGCTCGCATTGACTCGGACTGCAGTTCCCAGTTGTCCCTCTGTGTCATGGCACCGCTCCCGTTTGCAGCACCGATCCAGATCCTGCTCTGGGCACCAGTCCCACTTTGGCTTGGGCCTCAATCGCAGCGCCTCTCTAAATCGCAGCACCGCTCCCCACCAACGTGAAGCCCTACTTCGCGGCGCCGATCAACCTCCTAGCACCTCTTCACATCTCCCTCCCATTCCCTGCAGTGGCACCACCAGTCACTACCCGGTCCTCGTTATTCCCTTCAGCACTCATCCCATCCTTTCGAGGAGGAGGCAGCCTCCGTGGGGCAGTCCCGCACTGCCCCCCCTTGGCCCTCCCACTCAACGGTTGACCCCTCTCAGGTCAGGCAGAGCATTGGGGGCATCAGAAGTGCCCAGATCAGGGCCGGAAAGTCTTAGACAGGACACTTCAGCACCCCACTGGCAACCCCAGTGGCAAGTCTGGACCCCTTAGACGTACCATCAGGCCCAAGGTGCCCTCCCCACCCCCTCCCCTGGTGCTCCCCCACCATCCCATTCGAGGTCTCGCCTCCCTGAGGCAACCATCAGCCGCTCACCCCAGGATCCATCTCAGACCCCATCCCCAGTGGAGGTTACACCCAGGGTTTGGGAGAAACCAGTCCTAGAGGATCATGAGGCCGCTACGGAATTGGTGGCTTCTTTCTCATCATCTCCTGACAAGGCAGTGACGGATACCTCCACATCTGGTCCACCACCCATGGACTTTAGGGCCCTGCAGGAACTCCTCCGAAGACTGGCCCTAAATATGAACCTCCAGGTGGAGGAGGTGGTAGAGGACAAGGACCCTGTCGTGGACATCCTGGGACCAAAGGGTCCCTCTCGGTGGCCTTACCTGTGCTAAAGACTATCCAGTCTAAAACCAAGACTGTTTGGCAAATGCCTGCTTCCATTCCTCCTATGGCCAGAGGGATCAAAGGAAAGTACTTTGTCCCCACTAAAGGGTACGAATATTTTTTCAACCATCTTCCTCCGTGTTTCCTTGTTTTGGAGGCAGTGAATGAAAGAGAGGCAGCGTCAGCAGGGACCTGCGCCCTAATCAAGAGACGCTAAATGCCTTGATTTGTTTGGGAGAAAAGTTTATTCAACAGGGGTCCTTTCTCTCCTGATCGCTAACCAACTCACAAACCTGAGCAGATACAGTTACAACGCATAGTCTGCAATTGAAAAGTTCAAAGAGCTTCTCCCATCCAAGTCAAGGGCTAAACTGGGGGCTATCGCTGAGAAGGGCAGAATTGTAGCCCGGACTTCCCTCCAGGGTTCTTTGAATGCCATGTACCCTGGTGTCGGATACGATGAGATGCAGTGCTTGGCTCCAATCCTTGGGTCTCCCTCCAGAAGTTCAGCAAACAATTCAGGACCTCCACTCAATTCTTCGCAGTTGGGAGTTTCCCCGAATCTACCTGTTCGCCACACGGGCCAACAGGAAGGGTCCAACCTTCTGCTCTTTCCAGGGTCAAAACCCAGGCTCGATGGCAGATGCATTCCTGATTCCATGGTCTAGTCAACTGTTATATGCCTTCCCATCATTTCCACTCATCCACAAGGTGCTTCTCAAGGTCCTCAGGCAAAGGGCAGACGTCATACTGGTGTCTCCAGCTTGGCCTCGCCAGTGCTGGTACCTTCCACCCTCATGGACCTGTCAGTTCAGTCCCTGGTACGTCTACCTCTCGCTCTCGACCTCATCTCGCAGAATCATGGCTGCCTCCTTCACCCAGACCTTCAGTCACTCCACCTCATGGCCTGAAAGATCTGTGGTTGAACTAGGCAGAGCTCACCTGTTCAGACCCGGTGAGGTAGGTACTTCTGGAGAGCCGCAAGCCATATACCAGAGCCACTTACAAAACAAAATGGAAAAGGTTTTCTGTTTGGTGTGCCCAAAGGCAGGTGCTTCTGCTCAAGGGTTCAATCCTGTGTATCCTGGATTATCTCTTGCACTTGAAGGACCAGTGCCTGGCATTCAGTTCTGTCAAGGTCCATCTTGTGGCTATATTGGCTTTTCACCCCAGTGTTTCCAGGTGCTCAGTGTTTGCGCACCCCATCGTGGGACAATTCCTGAAAGGTTTGAAGAAGATTCATCCTCCAAAGTAGCTGCCAGTCCCAGTCTGGGACCTTTAATTTAGTTTTCTCACCTCATGGGTCCTCCCTTTGAGCCATTAGCTTCCTGTTCACTCCTCTACCTCTACCTCTCTTGGAAGGTTGCTTTTTTGGTGGCCATCACCTTAGCACAACGTATGTCTGAGCTGTGGGCCCTCATGTCTTAGCCTCCATACACTATTTTTCATATGGACAGGGTGCAGCTTAGACCTCACCCGGCCTTTCTTCCCAAAGTCGGGTCCCACTTTCATGTTAGCCAGGACATTTTTCTGCCAGTTTTTAACCCAAAACTGCACGCCAGCCCTCATGAACAACAGCTGTGTTCGCTGGACATTAGAAGGGCGCTCGCCTTCTATACTGACCAAACGAAGCCTTTCCGCAAAACAACCCAGTTGTTCATCACTTTAGCAGAGCGGATGAAAGTTTGCCAGTTGCTTCCCAGCTGATCTCCTCCTGGATCACAGCCTGTATTCACGCTTGTTACGACTTGGCAAAGGTTTCTCTGCGTGCCATTATGACTCACTCCACGAGGGCACAGACCTTGTTGACAGCCTTCCTGGCCTACGTACCTCTTCAGAAAATTTGCAGGGCTGCCACGTGGTCTTCAGTGCACACCTTTATGTCGCACTACGCCATCGTCCACCAATCACAGAACAATGCGGCCTGTGGTAGAGCGGTGCTTCGATCTGCAATACCTTGACTCCGATCCTACCTCCGAAGTAAGGCTTGGGAGTCACCTAACTGGAATTGATATGAGCAAGCACTGGAAGAAGAAAAAACAATTACTCACCCTTTTTGTAACTGTTGTTCTTTGCAATGTGTTGCTCATATCTATTCCATTCTCCTCCCCCTCCACCTTACCCTCTGTCAGAGTTGCTGGTAAGAAGGAACTGAAGGGGGGGTCAGGCCAGCAGAGTTGTATATAGAGCGCCATAGCTGCACCACTCCAGGGGGCTCCACAGGCAGCTCAATGGGTAGCTGCTAGGGAAAAGTTTCCAACAGCTGTGCACGCGGCACACATACACACACCTAACTGGAATAGATATGAGCAACAAATCTCGAAGGACAACAGTTACAAAAAGGGTGAGGAACTGTTTTTTCTTCACTTCACCAGGTGGGTATTATAGTTTTAAGAACGCTTGATAGAGATCCTGTAGGTGTTTGCTTCTGTCTGAGGTATTGGAGCAAATGTGGTTGTATCTTAGAGGTTGGCAGTAGACAATGGATTGTGTGATGTAGTCTGGATGAAAGCCGGAGACATGTAGGTAAGTATAGAGGTCAGTAGGTTTCCGGTATAGTGTGGTGTTTGTGACCATAGCTTATTTGTATACTGTAGTGTACAGGAAGTGGATCTCTTGTGTGGACTGGTCCAGGCTGAGATTGATGGTGGAGTGGAAATTGTTGAAATTCAGTTCCACTGAACAGTGGAATAGTGTAAGTTCTATGATGAACAAAAATGAATTAATTTTATCTTCACAATTACTACTTCAGTTTTCTTTTTCAGTATTGTTTTAATTGCCAAAATGAAGTTGAAACTGGCACTTAGCTGCAGGACAGTGCTGCTGTCCTCAATAAGTACAACTTACCTTCATCTAGAAGCCTCATTGGAAAAGGACTGGCCTTTCTTCATAAATAGAAGCAGCATGTGGTGATGGAAATAGTAGTATGTAGAAGTTCTATCCTTCAAATTATGGAAGACATCCTGAACATATAAGGTTCTTCTTCGAGTGCTTGCTCATATTCATTCCAAGTAGGTGTGCGCGCGTTGCGTGCACGTTCGCTGGAAGAATTTTCCCCTAGCAACACCCGGCGGGTCGGCAGGCACCCCCTGGCGTGGCACCTTTGCGGCACCGTATATATGCCTCTGCCGACCCGGCCGCTCCTCAGTTCCTTCTTACCGCCCGTGTCGGTCATTGGAACAGTGGAGTGCGGCTTGCTGACCTCCACTTCCCTAGCTTTCAACCCGTTTTTTCTCTAGTTTATACTTATAGTTGTAGTTAGTGTTAATTCTTAGTCTTAATAGTAGTAGTTAGTGTAATTTTGTATATAGTTAGAGGGCTGAGGTTTCATCCTCCTCAACCCTCCCGGGACCCGGGCTCATGCCTGGCTCTCCGGGCTTCAAACAGTGCTCGGCCTGCCACCGGCCGATGCCAATGGGAGCAGACCCCAACGATTGTTCGCGTTGAACAAAATGGCCCTGGGGGGGGGCGGGGAGCCCCCCCTGGAACGCACATAGTGCAAAAATCTGTAAGTCTCTTCGACCCTCAGATCAAAAAAGGACGGGAGCGCGCCTAAAGCAGCTCCTTAATGGAGACGCCCTGACGACACGGCAGCACCCCGAACCGAGCGCACCGAAGTCCGACCATGGCAGAATGCCAACATCGCACCGGAGACGACCGCACCGCCAAAACACCCGGCGGCAGCCACCATCTCCGGTGCAAGAAGTCGGCCGGCAACCCTCCTCGCGAAGGCGAAAGAAGTCCAAGCTCCTGCGCTGCTGCTAAACACGCAGCCCTTGACAGGGAACCTGCTGCGTGTGGCATCCGCCAATCTGCCCGCACCACGGTCTCCCAGCACCCGCCGACTCCGCCAGGCAACGAGCCCGTGAGTCCGGCCAGAGCAGCTCCCCGCGGATCCCTGGTCGACTGCTTCTGTTCCCCATAACGGCCGAAACCCTCTGCGATGCGAGGAAGTGACCAGCGCTGACTGAACGCCTCTCCCTGCCTCAACCACCCGGCGGTAATCTCGTCTACAAGAAGACCGGCTATTCTTCAACCGCTTCCCCCGAAAGTGAACCGGCACCGTCATGATTCCAGCGATCGACGCACCGCCGGTCTCCGTCGCACAGCCGAGTCTCCGTCACAGACCGCGCCGTCGCAGTCCCATCCCCAGTAGCACGCGCTTCTCTGGCGCCGTACGACTACTCGCGCGCACCAGGTCCAGTCACAGGACGCGCTACCCCCCCTCGACGACCTAGCACCTCTCGTACCGGTCTCGATACCCGAGGAGCACCCATCTCACCGTACGACGCTATGCATCTACACTCCCGCACGCAGTCTGGTCGCAGGTCCCCGGTCCGGTCGAATACCGTCCTGCACCGGCCTGGTCCAGGTCCCGGTCCTCGTCCCAGCACGTACACTCCCGCATGCCGCTCGCACAACAACGCGAGGTTCAAGTTACCAGTCCCATGGACATCCTGCCTCCACTGCCATCACGGGCATCCATCGGTCTCATCGCGTTGCAACAGCGCCCCTCTAAATGGGATGCTGGAACCCCGAGAACACACGTCTGGGAAAAGCCGCCGCAGTGCCTCTGCACACCTTGCCATATCAAGGCCAAGGTGATCCCATGTGGTTCAGCCCAGCCTGCGACTTCCCCCGTGCGTACCAGAGGCCCTCATCACCGTGCCACCGCCAAGGAGACGACGCCCCTACCGGCGACCCAGGACCCTGCAAACCCCACACATCGCCCCACTCTAGAAACAGACCGAGGAGACCCTGTGGTCACCGGTCTCCTCGTCCTCCTTCCTCGCCAGACAGGCGTGGCGGTCCACTTCAACTTCGGCCGCCCAATCAAAACCTAGCCGCCACTCAAGGACCTGCCCGCCGCGTTTACGTTGAGGCATAACCTGCAGTATAGAAGTCCCCGAGGTGGAGGACACCGCGGGACATTCTGTTCCTCAGTATGCTCCGACAACGGGTCGCTTCTGCCTTTCAATCACTCTCATCAACGAAGAGCGAACACAACTATGGCAGTTCCGAGCGGTCTATGCCCTATCCAACGCCAGGGCGTGAGAGAAGTAACTGTGCCCTCTAAAGGTACCAAGTACTCTACAACCCATCCTCCTACCATGCTCCCGGTGTACAATCTGTTCAACGAGAGGAGCGCCATGCCAGTCCAGCCCCACCACGCCCTCAAAATCGCGGAGGAGGCAAACCATGGACCTGCTGGACGCATAGTGTACTCGACCAGGGGGTCGCAGTTGCGGGTGCCAAACAACAGCCTCCTCAACAATACAATTTTAAACATCCTGCAGTCCATGCCAATTCCTGAGCTCTACTCCCGAACCCGTCCGAGTTCCAAGAGCCTGCTGAGGAAGGCAAAAAGATCGCTAAACTCCCTGCAACGCCTCCTCGACGGCGCAGCGATACTCAGCGCTAGACCGTCGCGCAGAGTAACAATGAGGAGGATTCGTGTTGCAGGTTCTGGATTGCCGCCAGAAACCCTAGCAATACACGATCCATGACCTCCATCCCTCCGATGCCGGACAAAGGCCCGCTTTTTCAGGAGAACACGGACCCACTCTCCAAAGCCAAAGACAACCGCCTTATCATGCCTCGCTTAGGCATGCAACACGCCGCAACCAAAGAACGGTCCTTCCGTTCGCAGCCCGCACCCTAACCCAACACGCCTTCCGCAAGACTTTAATAGACACGGGCCCGATGGAACCGTTAGACGACAGTCTGGTTCCCAAGGGGGAAAAATAATGGGTCCGCCAAACTACCGCCGACCTAACAACAAAATTTGAAGTGCGGTCGAGAGCAGCAGCACCTCCCCTTTCCGCTCCCTTCCTTTTCAAACCCCCGTTCTCCCTCCTCCCGGTGACCCGCCAACTTCGACGTGGGGCTTCTGCGCCATACGTGAGTTGCTACCAAACTCCAGTTATGCACCCCCCTCCACCACCACTCGGCCCGTCCCGTCTTCAGGACCCCTCTCACGCGCATTTCTCCGTACCAGAGGTCGCGCGCTTCCGAATCAGTAGCCATAGAGAATGATGCCTCAAATCCAGAGGGGAGGGTTTTACCTCCGCATACTTTTTAATCCAAGTCAGAAGGGCTCGACCCAACTCCAGATCCGACGCGACTCCAACTCCTCGGAAAATTGAAGTGAACGCCGCAGGTTACGGGGTCCTACTTCAGCCCTCCCTGGACACCGGGACTGGTTCGCTGCTCCTCGACAAAGCACGCCTACTTTCATCGCGATCTACCGATCACCGCGCACAGACGTTTCCTTATGCTTTGGTACGGACTGACCGGCCACATTCAATCACGTCTGCCCCTTCGCCCTTAGCTCGCCCGCCGCGTATACAAAAGTAGCCGGTATCGGCCGCTTTCCTCGCATCGACGAGGCATACTGTCTTCCCCACCTGGAGACTGGCTGTTCGCGGGTCGTCAGACTCAGCTCGCTCACACACATAGCGTCATAACAGAGCTTCGAACTCTAGGCTTCTGCATCAACTCGACAATGCATACCCGGTTACCAACTGCAGAGGTACTAGACTTCATAAGGAGCTCTCTAGACTCCACTCTTGCAACAGCACTTGCTCTCCCTCCCGATGCCAGGCGATACCTCTGCATAGAGGCCTAGCTCGCTCCCACACGACCTCGGCTCGGTTTGGTCTCAGCCTACTGCCAATGGCGCGCACCTGCAACCTGTTACAAGAACTCCAACCGCCCGCCCCCTCAAATTTGTTGCCTCTGTTTATCGATCTCTCGAGGTACATGCATGACCATCGGTCACTCTCACTCACAACCTTTTGCTCTCCCCCGCTGGTGGCAAGACCCTCCCTCGTATCGGGCATGCCGTCCATTCCAGCGCAAACCATCCATGTCCTTACACCGACGCCATCCTCCCTGGCTCAGTGACTCGCACCAGCAACAGGGTCTCTGGTCGCAATCAGGAGCTCATCACTGACAATAATAACGTCCGGAAGCTGCGCAGCGGTCCGCCTCGCTTCAACTTTCTCCCTCATCTGCGAGGACGTTGCGTTTTAGATGCTCACCGGACAACCACCACCGCGATGCACTATATAAAAGCAGTGGAGGGACCCGGTCCCTCCCTCTTTGTTGGGACGGTGCTATTGCCACCTGGGAATTTTGTATAACGCCACGGTGTGGACTGGTGGCCTGCCTCCTCCCAGGATCCAGAACGTATTGCTGACATCTCAGCAGGTCCTTCCTAGCTATGAGGTGCGCCTTCGTCCGGGACATGCCCCATTCTCCTTTTCCGAGGTGGGGTTTCCCCAGATCGACCTTTCGCCTCCCCACGCAAACCGAAAGTGCCCCAGGTTCTGCTCCTTCCGCGTCTTGCCCGCAGATCGATTCTCGCCATCCCTTCTTGGTCGAACACCTGTACCTCCTATATCTCCCGCGTTCCACTTGGTCACAAATCCTGGTGAAAGCGCGCATGGACAAGGCTCGGTAATCCTCACATCGCTACACAGGGCCTCGCCAGCACAGGAGTGGTACAACCACCGCTGGACCTGTCCATAGCCATTCCGTTTCCTGGCCCTACACAGACTAATATCTCAAACACGCAGCCTTCTCCACCTGACGGCGTGGTTCCTGGCGGCTGGCTCTGCGGCTGCGCGTTCCGACCCAGCAGCAGGTTCTCCTGAAAGCAGGAAGCCTCAAAAGGGCTACCTACCTGGCAAATGGAAAGAGGGTTTCTCTTCCTGGTGTCAAATCGCAAGGCTTTATCACCAAACAACCGTGCTCCATCCAAACTCTATTGAAATCTACTGCGACCTAACAGCAGCCTCGACCTCTCTCACATGCTCCCATCCACATGATCTTGCAGTATCTATGGGCACCTTTAAAACAAAGGCCTCGCGCTCTCATTCCTTGCCGCGTTCACCTAGCTGCCATTTCTTTCGGTTCATTCGCTGGGAGAAGGCTCTTCCTCGCCTGTTCTCTCACCCCGATTGTCTCTAAGGTTCCTCAAGGGCCTGTAGAGCGCCTTCTGTACCCCCAGGTTCCGCCCGGGGGGGCCCCCCCGGGGGCCCCCTTCCTGGAACCTCAATCCTCGTCCTCTTCAAAAACTTAATGGTCCCTCGCCTTCGAAACCCTTTGGCGACCCTGCTCTCTCCTGTCTCTATCGTGGAAGGTGGCCGTTCCTGTGTAGGCCATTACATCGGCCAGGAGAGTCTCTGGGCTTTCGCGCTCTCGTTCCGCGGACCCACCGTACACGATATTTCACAAAGACAAGGTGCAGCCTGCCGACCGCAATTCAGCTCTTCTGCCCAAGGTGGTCTCTTCCCTTCCACCTCTTAGACGCAAGACATTTTTCCTCCCGGTATTTTTATTTCCTAAAACTTTAACACTGCATCCCGCGAGGAGCAGGAGCTTGCATTCACTTCGGATTGTTCGCGATGAGCGCTGGCATTCTACATTAACCGCACCCGGCCTTTCGAAAGAACCTTCCAACTTTTTATTTTGCCGTTTTGCAGACAGGATGAAAGGTCACCCGTCTCGTCTCAGGGACAATCTCATCCTGGGTGACGTCCTGCATTTTAAAACGTGCTGATGGCTTTTAGCTCGCACACTTCTCCAGGACGAGTAACTGCACATCCACAAGATCACAAGCTTCCTCTATTGCCTTTCCTAGCCCGCGTTGCCTTATACAAGACATATGTCCGTGCAGCCACGTGTGTCGTCGGTGCACGACCTTGTCTGCCTCATTACGCCTTGGTTTCAACAGATCCAGTGGATGATGCATGCTCTTGGCTTGGCTGTTCTATGTTCCACAGTTCTCCAAACTCCTACCACCACCACCGCCTAGGTAAGGCTTGGGATCACCTACTTGGAATGAATATTGAGCAAGCACTCGTTGGACTAAGAAGAGAAGACGGTTACTCACCTTGTAACTGTTGTTCTTCCGAGATGTGTTGCTCATATTCATTCCAAACCCGTCCTCCTTCCCCACTGTTGGAGGTAGTCGGCGGTAAGAAGGAACTGAGGAGCGGCCGGGTCGGCAGGGGCATATATACGGTGCCGCAAAGGCGCCACGCCAGGGGGCGCCTGCCGACCCGCCGGGTGTTGCTAGGGGAAAATTCTTCCGACGAACGTGCACGCGGCGCGCGCACACCTACTTGGAATGAATATGAGCAACACATCTCGAAGAACAACAGTTACAAAGGTGAGTAACCGTCTTTTCTGTTCTTAAATCACATCTAGTATTGGCTACAATAGAAATCTGTGTGGAAAACAAATATACTACTTCAGCTCTCAGAACCAATATGAATTATGATACCAAATTTGGGGAAACCAAAACTGTAAAGACCTTAGTCTAGATTAGTGATCTTCCAAAATGAGTTAACTTGATTTTCAGTTTCATTTTGTTTGTGGGCCAAAGAGGAGTAGAAAGAATGCTTCCCCCCCAACACTGAAAAGTTAATTTTTTGGTAGCAATACTTTTAACTAGTAGCCTTAAAAATTGAGTCCCTTCCCTTATCTATTCCAAATTTTAGCTGCAATATGTCATTTGTAATTATATAAACATTTTTAAATAGAAATTTATAGGGAACGGTGTTGGCAGCACTATCTTCAACAACGAATATGTACTTTCACAGATGGTTTGCTTACCCTTTGCTTAAGCTAATGCATGATCTCTACTAGGAACTTGATTTGTAATTTGTTCGTGAAACTTGAAGGGTTGCATGTGGACTGAATATTGAATTGTGGATAAGATAGAATCTTACGAAAGGACTTAACATTGCTGGGTAGTATCTTTACATCTGTGTGTTGGGAGCCATGTAACTCCCAAACTATTTAAGATACATTGTGTAGGAATATTGGGAGCAGGATTGGAAGAAAGTGTAGAACAAGAGTTGGAGAAGAGAGTAGGTTCAGAAGAGATTTTTTTTTTAAGTGGGGTTTATGTGTGAGGAGGTCTAGAAAGCAAAGCAAAAGAAACAGAATTGAGCCACCGTCAGCACCCAACATGTTTCTCTCAAGCTTCTGGCTGGAACTAGATAGTTCTGTACATCTGCAGTTTATATTAAAGGGTTTCTATTATGTCTGCAGTCACCAAAGTATTAAATAATACTATAGCAAGGAATTAATTTTATAATGTGCAAAAGCAGGTGATGTATTAGGATTAGCATGCTGTATTGGTCATTCTGTGTAGTATCTGTGTTACCTGAATAAACTTCAGAAAGTAGAAATAGAAAATGGAAGTAAAAAGATGCAGGACTGCAAAGTGTTTTCATAATGTATAATTTGCTCTTTGGATCCAGTTGAGATTTATCTTACTAATGTAGTTATTGTTCACTTTTCTTTCAGTCGTCCTTTATCTTCTAAATGGTCCACAGCCAGCCCAGCAAGTATAGCTGGCAGAGGTATGCTCTCATTGCTATACAGTACACACAAATAGACTTGTTTCTTACAAATTGACCATCTAGAAAATTATGTTCATATTTTAAATTAGACTTAGCCATAATTTAAGATTTTTTTTGTATTTTTCTGTTTATTCTGATACAGAATTGCATTATTATATGCGTTGATACCAGTTCCATTTATAGTTAAGACTGCTATCACTTTCCATTGTAAGACCCTGTTTTTTCTGTTATATATGACTGTACCATACTTCAGCTTTTGGGGCTGAAATTTTCTGTGGTGGGTGCCTGCCTCAAATGGAACTTATTTTCCAGCTAAAATAGTTCAGCCGGTTCAGAGAACAAGATTAAAGAAAAATACAGGATTTTTTTCCGTTACCAAAAAAAAAAAAATCCTAAATCTATATAATAGAGAAGCTCTAGTGCCTCTGTGCTTTGGAATAGGGACTTGAAATTTTGCAAGAGGATAGCCTTGGTGTCAGGGATGTACCTTTTTGTCCCTATGAAAATTCACCCAAATTTGGCCAAGTTCTCAGCCTTTGAAAAATCTCAATTCTTCCTTGCTCAATAGAAATATGTTAGAGTTTGGCAAGTAAATTCTCAGAGGATTGTTCTGGGTATGCTCTAGTGTGGGACTGTAGTGGCTGAGCGAGACCTTTCCTGCAGTTGCCCCTTCTGGTTGTTGGGTGCCAGACATAGGATAGAGAACGGGGAGGGTCAGTGATGAGGAGAAAGAGAAATGAGTCTGACTGGACTGCAGAGAGGATTGCAGGAGCTGAGAAGTGGGGGATCAATTTGGTGGTTCAACATGACAGAATTTGCTCAAAGTACATTTGCCTACAAAAAAAAAAATGCACCCCTGCCAATTGTTTCAATATTAATATTTGATAGACACACCTGATTTGATAAATATGAACAGTCAGTAGTTTCACTCAGTTTAATAAAGTTACCAGAAATAACACATCCTGGATAGTATAAGGAGGTTCACTCTATAATAAAGTAACATTCTGTTAGTGAGATTTGAGGATTATATTGCTGCATAATTTCTCTAAACAAAAAAAGATAAATAAACTCTCTGTTGTAATTATCCGTTTTTCTGATATTTACATGACCATGATTTGTAAATCCCTTAAACTTCCTAAATAAATAAATATACACCTCTACTCCAATATAATGCGATCCGATATAACACAAATTCAGATATAACGGGGTAAAGCAGCACTCCAGAGGGGTGGGGCCGTGTGCTTCGGCGGATCAAAGCAAGTTCGATATAACATAGTTTCGCCTATAACGCAGTAAGATTTTTTTTGGCTCCTGAGGACAGCGTTATATCGGGGTAGAGGTGTTTTAAAAAACAACAACTCCAAACACTATCCTCTATTAAGTTGAAACTGTAATGTTCAGAAGGTAGTTAAATGCAAGAATTGAAGTTACCTGTGCAACCTTAATTCACCATCTTGTGTGTATGCATTGATAAGAATCTTATACTATTCTTTTATACAGGACTGCTGCATCATTCAGTGAGCAAAATGGACCTGATCAGGGAATAAGTCAGGGTTGTGTCGTCAATGAGACTGTTGTCTCTAGGACTTTTGCTTAATCTATTGCAGAAATTGGAAGGGTGTTTTGAGTGAGGCAGGAGACTACAGGAAGAGAAAGGATAGTCTTATAGGCAAGGTAGTTGAATTGTGCCCCAGAAAATCAAATTCTATCCCTGTTTCTGTCACAGAAATCCTATCTGATGCTGTCTAAATCACTTAAACCACACCTTTTTACAGGTGGCCATTAACTGTGTTTCTCATTTTCTGGATGCCAAACTTAAGTAAGACTCACCAGTATGATTTGCAGATATCTGTGACACGTAAGGTTTGAGTAGAGTTTTAATGGGGGAGGATCAATAAGACACAACAGAGTTGGTTTAAAGCCAAATGGCTGTGTTTATTTTAACAATGGGAATAGATTACATTTTGGCTAGGGAGAGGCCAATAAATAAGCTATAAAAGAGAAGAAGGAAAAAAAAATTAACTGTTTTTCTTATACACAGAATGAAGTAAACGCAAGAAACAAAAAAGGGGGGTAGAGACGGGGGAGGAGTTAGGCAAGAGCAGAAATATTTGCTGAAATTACAAAATACATGCCACACTCCAAAAACAGCTGACCAGCAGCATAAACATCAATTGCATAGCGAATTAGGGGAGATGGTCTTGTTTAATACAACATGACCCGAGCCGGCAAAATCCGGAAGAGATTCCCTGGCTGGCAGGGTGATCAGACCTTTCAGCTGACACGCGGGAGTTCCTCCCGATTTTGGCGTGAGACATAGTTTTGTCTGGGGGCTTTTACTCCCGTCAGTCTCAGATTGGTTCCCTTTTACGTATGTTGATACCGGATTGGCCCCCTAGCTCCTTTGCCTTCCAGGTTCCGGGCAGGAGCCTTCTACATTAGCAGAAGCTGTACTTGGCAAGCACGCTACTTCTTTGTTTGAGACATGCTTACATGTCTGTATACGGCTCACAGCATGCACTCGGCACGCTAGGGTTATGCACACGACACCTTGGGGCTTTCCTTTAAGGAACAAGAATCTGACCCAAAATGGAGACCACCTTGTCCTTTTACTAAAACAAAATGGCTATGGTCTGAGAATTGGCCATAAAGAGGCCGTGTTTAAGCATGCACTTTAGGGTTGCGACTGCGGAAATGCTGAGCACTCACAGCCATAACTGAAGAGAACTAGAGCTGTGCTGTGAACATATAAAGTGGTAAAAAAATGCTAAGTACTCTTAAAAATCTGGTCCTGGTTTCATCAAGTTGGGCATTTTAAATAAGTGGACAAATTTGTCCTTATCTCTTTGCCTCAGTTCTTCAGTTGTAAACTGGAAAAAATAATACCACCTAATCTCACAGATAATGTGAAGATAAATTAATGTTTATAAAGCACTTGGATACTATGATGAATAGACCACAGAACTGCTTATGTGGAAATTAATGATTTTGTACTTCGTTCATGGGGTTGGAAGATGGAATGGTGTGTATTAAATAAGGCCTGGGACAATGCATTGAATGAGGAAGGTAAAAGAAACGAATGATCTCCCTTCCGTGAGCACTGTCTATTCTATGCACTGAATGAGGCCGGGGTCCTACTGGAAAAAATAGTATGTTATTCTGTAATTGAAGATCATATCGTAATACCTGCACACAGCGGGTCCGAATTAAGGTTGCACAGGCAACCACAATTCTGTCATTTTAGTACCTTTTGGGGGGCTTGATTTTTGCAACCTTAGCCTTCTGTTAATATAGTTACTTTATATCAGTGGTCCCCAGTGTGGTGCCCGTGCATGCCATAGCGCCCTCCAGGGCATTTATGTCCACCCACCTACTGAAAAGGGAACTCTTCTGCCGGACAACCTGCCGCCAAGGAGCGCGGCCGCCAGATAACCAGCCACCAAGAAGCGGCAATGCCAAGAAGCATTGTGCCGAAATGCCGCTGTTTCTCAGTGGCATTTCTGCGGCGACGCTTCTTGATGACACTGGTTCTCGGCAGCATTTTGGCGGCTGGTCATCTGGCACCTACCACACTCTTCTGGGAACATGGATATGCTATAGCAACAGAAAGGTTGGGGACTACTGCTTTATATTTTATCTTATATAGGATTGTATTGAATGTATTGAATCAAGTTAACCTTATGGTTTATAAGACCATATAATGGATAGAGATGGAAAATCTTAACCAAACTTTTGATAATAAGTGGGCTTAATTTGGACTTAATTTTACCATCTTTACTCTTTTTAGTTTCAGGAAGTAGCAGCAAGACTGCTCCAAGTCCAGGAACACTGCAGAGGTCCCGCAGTGACATTGATGTTAATGCTGCTGCAGGTGCAAAGGCACGGCATGCTGCTGGACAGTCAACAGGAGCTGGGCGCTTGTCTGCTGCTGGTCTTCCTCCTGGATCCTATGCTTCACTAGGTGAGAGATCCTGGTTTACTGTAAACTGTTTCTTGGAGTTCGTAGAAAGCAAATGGTAATGAAAAAATACTTCCATTATTGAGAAGTGCTGTGTATGGGTATTTGGTGCACTCATCATAGTAGTACGTAGGCACCAAGTGCTGAATTAAGGGGCATCAGTACTGTCTGACTAGGAGTTACTGTCTTGGCTCCCTTTTTTGATTTAACTGTCTTTCTATGGATGATTTTAAGAGAGCTAATTTTGAGGCATGGAGGTGTTCTGGATCCTTTAGAGCTTCCTTTGTTGAGGAAGAAGGCCAGTGCAAAGAGTGTCTTCATTATGCTCTTAAAATACATGACACACTCTCATTTGATCTCCGGCGGCAGATAAATAGAAGGGAGCAGTCATGGTTTCTGCCAATTTTCAAGGCAGTATACCAGTCACCATTAGAAATCTCAAATTTCCATTTTATTTTTAAAAAAAAACAAAAATCTAAAATACTTTTGTAGCTGAGGCATGGTGAAGTGTTTCAAGCTATATAAAATGGTTGTAGTATTCCATATTTGCCACTGTTTTGTACAACTGTGTACATTGTTGGTTTGGAAGAGTTCTTCCTAGGTTTTCCAGCATTGCTGTGTATATTTTCACCTAAGTTGCAATTTTGTTGATGAGTAACATTACTTCTGTTAGCCATAAGAAGTGCTATCATGATATCAGTCTGAGGAGAGGTCTCTTACTGGTATCATTTCTGGTGTTAGATGCTGGAACTGTTGCAAACTCCAAACATGAACTCTGAATCATAATCTATCCATAGTCTGCTTCTGGATGCAACAACAACAAGCTCTTCTTCAGGGCTCAGGGCAAGGCTGAGATTTAGCCGTAACTCTACAACCATTGTGGTAGGGAAGAGCAAAAGAAAGAGGCATGGTAGAGACAGGAGAAGAAAGAGAAATGGTCAAATTAAAATAGTGTTGGAGGAAGAGATACAGAATAACAAAGTTATCTTACCTATGATAAAGTGAAAGGATTACTTTGGTCTTTTGCTAAGTTTAAACAGAAAAAACAAAATTTTGGTTAGAACAGTGTTGTGCTTTCAGAAAACACAAAGGACTACATATTTCATTCGTCTAGATAGGAGTTTAAAAGAACACACACATTTTGAAGAGGGTAAATGCTGGCAGTTGTATGCAGGGAAATGACTGGGACGAGGATTTACTCATGCTGTTAGTTTCATAGCTATTTTTTAGTGAATGCATTTGGGACTCGTTCCAACATATTCTTTAAATCTTGCTTTGATTAGCTGGAAAGTATTGTCTCGCTGTCATTTGGACCCTTTGTGACATACCTGGGGCACAATCCAGACTCATGAGTAGCTCTGTTACCCCTGCCCTGTAACGTGAGGTGCCTTTACAATAGTTTTCTGCTGTAGCCTTCAGCTCAGAGACTGCTCACAATCAGCCTCCAGCATGTAAGTCACTCCCAGCTGTCTGTGTACTGCAGCCAGTCAGCCACACCTTGGCTCTTACCAGCCTGGGTTATAATGCAGGGTGACCTCAACACACTCGTAGTCTTAAATTTCCCCCCAGAAATGTACGTCCTATACTGCCCAGTCCTCTCCTGGACAGTACAGATTTATATAAAATCCATTATTCCACCCCAAATGGAATTTCCCAGACACTTCATTTTAAATATATTGGATTAGATTAAAAAAACAACAACCCACAAGTTTATTAACTACAAAGAGAGAGATTAAGTACGTACAAGTAATGAAGCATAAAAGTCAGAAAGATTTGCAAGAAAAATAAGATAAAATGCAACTGGTGCCTAACTTAACAAACTATGTTAAATTCAAAGCAAAGTTTTCTCACCACACGCCTTCAGCAGTCTCGCTGACCAAACTTCTTAGTCACACCCCTTCTCCCAGAGTCCAACAAAGGCTTCTTTTGTCACTTCTGGTGCTGTGAATGCGATGGACAGGGAGAAAAAGAGGGGTGCGTTGGGGTGTTTGTCCATCCTTTTTTGTAATTGCTGTTCCCCTTTTGAATAACATTTCCCGCTGGGTACTAGGAGACAAAAGGCTATGGGGAAGGGTTTCAGTTTCTTTTGTTTACCTGCTGGATGGCTCTGTTTACTGCTTAAATGAAAATTAAGTAGGGCACACGTTCCTTTGTTTGAGACAGACCTGTTTGCCAGCCTCAGTTTGGGACATATTAATAACACCACACAGTGGAATCTTATAACTTCTCATGCAGTGTTGCCCCAAACATTTTATCTGGACAATAATGACCAGCGAATTGAGTTTTCAAATGATACTTCACAAGGCATACATTATACAAAGATTATTACAATAGTGTATAGGGTGTGTCACACCTTCTTAGATTAAAATGGAAAAAATGAACATTGAGATGTATGTTTGATGAAAGAATTTAGTTAATACTGTTTGTGAGATTGGTTTAAGGGGTTAAAGGTAAAACAGAATATGAGTATATGCTAGTCCAAATGAAATAGGTATTATTTTTTACTATTCTCTTTCTCTGAATGATTAGTGTGGTGTTAACTAGTAATGCAAATTAGAAAGAGTTCTTATAATCAAGAAATAATTGTAAAAAGATTGTTTCAGCCCTTTCTTTGTGTTCTGGTGGTGCCAAACAATAGATTCAATTAATAGAGAAAACTTACACAAGAAATATAATTTAAAATTCTACATATTTTTTTATTTTTGTCTGTGGTATCACATTCTTATTTATGGTCTGTCTGAATCTGCGTAGTATCATAATAGCACTAATAGGCTGAGGTATTTGAGTTTATTATGGTATCCTTGTACTTTTAAAAATATAGTGTTTATAAATTGAAAATGTAGCAGCATTAGAATTGTGAAGGAAAGAAGGGATATGGGGAAACTAAGAAAAATGTACCACTTACTGCAGAATATTTTTTCTTTATTGTTCTCAGCATATAATTATGGTTATACATATTTTTATTTTCTCTCTGTCACATGTGGCTTCCTTGTAAATAGGTCTTACACTATGTTCCAAATAGCTGGCAGCTTCTCATAGAAACAATATTAAATGCATAACTGCCAACTATACCGATGTGAACTAAAGGTAGGAAGAATAGTGAGAGGCCAGTATGGCTCCATCAAGAGCTCTTTAATGACCTGAAAACTAAAAGGAGTCATTCAGTAAATGGATTTGTCAATGTAATTACCTTGTTTGACAGGGTTACTGGTGCAGCAGATAGGCAGAAAGCAGTAGACAAGATCTTGATTTTAGTTAGGCTTTTGATACAGTCCCACATAATGTTCTCATAAGCAAACGTGTTTAGATGAAGGTGGATATCAATCAACCTGTAGAAACCATTTTCAAAAAACAGTTCTCAATGGTTTTCAATCAAATTGGAGTGGCCGTATCTAGTGGTGTCCCATAGGCATAGTCCTGGGTCTGGTCCTATTCAGTATTTTCATTAATGACTGCAGTAATGTTGTGGAGTGTGTGCTGATACAATTTTGCAGGTGAGACGAGGCTGGGAGGAGTTGCAAGCACTTTGAAGGAAAAGAATAGAATTCAAAATAACCCTGACAAATTAGAGAATTGGCCTAAAATCAACAAGATGAATTCAGTAAAGACAAGTGCAGAGTGCTACACTTACGAGCTCTGGGACCCTCCCACACCACAGGGTCCAGCCCAAGCCTGACTGTTCACACAGCAATTAAATAGCTCTGCATCGTGTGCCCCATGAGCCTGAGTCAGCTTGCAAGGTCCAGCCCTGGGTGTCTAGTTGCTGTGTAGATGTACTGTATAAGGAAGTTAAACCCTGGAATTAGGTTTCCAAGGGTGGTTGTGGAAGCACTGCCTTTGGAGGTTTATAAGAACAGATTGGTCAGGGATGGTCTGGTTTTACTTAGGCCTTCCTCAGTGCAGAGGATGGGTTTGATAGCCTCTTGAAGTCTCCTTTTCTATGCTTCTGTAAAATATTAAGAGAATACTGTCTACTTTTTAATGTTTTAAATTTATTTCATCCTGCGTTTTTTATAATAACCTCTTAAAATAAAATGTTTTTCAAGAAATTACGTTTCTGGGTCTGTGCTTGCAGCATGACTGTGATAAGAATGTCTCAAGATTCAGAATTCTAAAACTTATGTAAACTATTGCAACGGTGGGTGGTATGTGCCTGCCCCTGCTAAGAATGTGTGGTCTGGGACCCATATATTTGTTGGCTGTGGATTAATCATAGAATCTACCTTGCAGAAAGGTGCCCCAGAGTCTCAGCTCTTAAAAGTAATCTAGTACTCTTAGTTAAGAAGATAACCCTTAAAAATATGAACTGAATGTAACTGAAGCAATGTAGCATGCCAGAATGTGCTGGCAGCATGAAACAGTACTGAGTAAACTGTCCCTTTTGTCTCTTTCATCCCAATGGGGTTGTTGAAACCTAAAATGATTGTTTAAATGGACAAATGTGTTAATTATTTCATTGCTGAACATCTTACCAGAAATGTCCTACAAATGTGCTTATCCTGCTTCCAGTTTGGTTTCCATATCTTTCCATGTGGAGAGTTTAATATCAAAATAAATACCAGGGCGAATGTTGTTCATGTTCATATTTAATTATAAACTTTTTTTTTTTAATTTAAAGTAACTGTAGAAATCAGGACCAACTTGTCGGAGCATGCAGGTCACTAGTTACCTCTACCTGTCATTGCTCGTTTATTATTGATGAAAAAGGATCTCCCCTGTGCTGTTACTGCATTAGAACTTATTTGTTTTTGTAGCTATTGAATCAGGAAGACATCCTCTGCCAGACTTTAGCATTTTAAGGTTAGTTCTGCTTTGAGGCCTGAAATTACTAGCATTCTTATAAGCAACATTCAGCGGATTATGCATATCTCACTAGTACAGGGGTTCTCAACAATTTTTTTGGCAGCCTCAGAGTGCAGTCACCAACTCTGATTGGTGGCCGCTCTGACAATTTTTCCCCCAAAATACTTAATTACTTTAGGAAAAACAAACAAATGTGCATATTTACGTGTCCAGGTGGTTGTTATTGATTCATGTAAAGTTTTTTGTAGACTCAATAGTAAAAATAATGTACAGTTATATTTTGGTGCCCCTGGCCCCCCCGCTGCCTCCTCGGGCCCCACTGCTTCCCCCCCATTGCCTTGAGCTCCCTTCCATGGTCTCAGACCCCAGGCTCCCACTTCTTGCCTCTGGACCCCACCACCCGGCAAGGCAGGCCCTGCAGAAGCCCAGAGTTAGAGCCCCATGGCTGGAGTTGGGGGTGGGCTGAAGCCCCGAGCCCACAGGCAGAGCCCTGCTACTGTGGGGAGACTGAAACCCAAAGCCCTGAAGTTGGGGGGAGGCAGGTTCTGAAGCCCACCTTAGGAGGCCTGCAGCTGAAGCCTGCTGCCAGAGTCCTGTGGCTGCCACTGGGTGAGGGGGAACTGTAGCCTGTCGCCCAAGTCTCTGGCTGAACTGTGGAGGGAGGAGGAGGCGGGGGCTGAAGCCTGCCCTTGAGTGCTGCAGGGAGGGGCCACTGCTTTGCCCCTCCCCCACCTCTGCACAAGAGGCTGTTGTGGCTGCAGGAAAAACTCTGGTGGCCGCATTTGAGAAATACTGCACTAGTAAGTATTGTAGTGGTACTCAGCCTTTATTTTGCTTATATTATACTCAAAATCTTTGTGCTCCTTTTCTTGCAATACACACTCCATGCCAAATGAATAGAAAAATCTTTAATTACTTCAAACTGTATGTACTAGTCGCCCTTCCTTTTTTTCTGCCTTTATTGCGCTGTCCTATTTGTTTTTTCTTAAATTTCTACGTTCTCCCCCTCTGAGGTTTCAAGTTAAGTGGCAGAATTTGAGAAGTGGAGTCATAGTGGTTCAGTAACACTATAAATATATGTTAATTTGAATTCTCATTGACTGCTGAGCACCAAGCAATTGATGTATCCTGAAAAAGTTCATAACCTTTACTTCCGGGGTTTGCTCAAATCTAGATCATGCAAATAGGTTCCACATCTTTTGGGGGGGGGGGGGTCTTGTACCCTATCTTATATTTTTTGCATACATTAGGTTGGGAACCGCTAACTTTTCTAGAGTTTACACAAATGAATTAGATGTACAAATGTCTTCAGTGTTTACTATTAATATAGTTCCTTTAATGAATGTTTTATGATTCTGTTATGAATGTCTTTATTCTAACACACTAAGTTTTCCCTGTTTCTTTGCTTGCTCTTTCAACAAAGAGGATACTTCTGACAAGATGGATGGTAAGAACTTGTTTTGTCTGCCCTCTTCTAATCCTATTAAAACATCTTTTGAAATTACATTTCATGTAAAGTACTTGGTGTTTGTACGACACACCTCTATTGATCAATATGTAAAATGTCTTCATTAACCCCTCTGTATACTAATTTTAGTCTTAAAGTGGTTGTCTTTTGTATTATTACTGTATTTGTCAATATATCTTGATGTTATGGATGTCATGTGTCCAGCTTTAAAAGAAACTTCATTTATCTTAAACCTGATGTTATTTCCATAATAACCAATCATATTATGAATAGAAGTTTTTGTCCTTCTTTATTTAGACGCCAGCTTTGCCAGCTAGAGTATCATCAACTTGAAAACTTAATCTTGAAAATTTTGTATATGCTGCTGTGAAAAGCTTGTGTATTTGGCAATACCTTGTGTTTCAGAGGTTCAGGGGATTCACAATTTCTCCGTATTGTCAGTCAATTTCTTTTTTGCAGGAAGACCTTTATAAACATCAATAAGGGAACAGAAAATTATTGTAAAATATTTTAGAGCTTTTAAAAATTAGATGTATTATGTAAAAAGTGCTCTTGTAAGAACCTAGATTTTAAAACAGTCACATTTGGAGACATTAAACAAGACACTGTTAACTTTAATCAATTTAATTATTTTTAAAGATAATTATTCCTGAGTAGGCCTACGTTCGTGGATTACATAGCCCTCAGCATGTTTAACAGAATGTTTTAAAAATTTATAGACTTTCCCTCAAATAGCATTTTAGTATTTGTTCTAGCTGTATATTAAACAATCTTTGGCTAGTTGTCAGCTATATCTCCTGTCATAATTGAAAAGGCCTTCTGAGAAGCAGCATTCCTCTAGCAACTGTTACTATGCTACTGCTAGATGCTTCCAATAAGTAGCTATAACTAGTGCTTTATCTGTTTCCTGCCTTGCCATAATAGCTGAGTTTGATATTTACTCAAGGATATTACCATTGGCCATGTTGGTTTGGAAGATGCTGAAATCTGTATAAACGTTTGTCACATGTATTGTAAGTATATCCCTGTTTTTAGAAAAATGAAGAACTATAGCTACTGTCAACAAAGCAGGCACCATTCCCTACCATCATCCCTATCTTTTCATCCATTATTGAGTCAGATGACCAAATAATCATATTAAATACGCACTCATTCTGAACCAAATCGTAAAGGCCATCAGAGTCTAGCAGACCTCAGGAGGGATTGAATTCCAGAACCAAAGTCTCCACTGAAAATGCAGTTAGGTGGCACACAGGAGAAGAGATTTTTAAAATACCAGAATCCAAAACCATTTGAAGAATTATGGATAACCAGCATGAATTGCATTTTGCAGCTAATTGTAAGCCAGTAAAGATCATGGAGTACAAGTGACCTTCTTCAAGTGGCTTTGCATATTCCCATTTATGGATGTTGCACCTATTTGTGTTGCCTTGAGGTGGAATCCGCTTGCAGGAGTATCAGCTAGAGCGGGGGTGGCCAAGCTGAGTTGGAGAAGGAGCCAGAATTTACCAATGTACATCGCCAAAGAGCCAGCAGCCCCCCATCAGCTCACCCTCCGGCTCCCAGTGCCTCCTGCCCATTGGCAGCTTCGCCAATCAGCGCTTCCCCCTCCCTCCTCGCACCTTCTGATCAGCTGTTTTGTGGTGTGCGGGAGGGGGAGGAGCAAGGGAATAGTAGGCTCAGGTGAGAGGGTGGGAAGGGGTGGAGTGCGGGTAGGGCCTGTGGCAGAGCCAGGGGTTGAGCAGTGCACATAGGAAAGTTGGCGCCTGTATCTCCAGCCCTGGAGTTGGTGCCTATACAAGGAGCTGCATATTAACTATTGAAGAGCTGCATGTGGCTCCGGAGCTACCGGTTGGCCACTCCTGAGCTAGAGTGCTCTTTCACCCCTCCAGTTGGCATCCAGGTGCACTAAAGATGGAGGCTATAAAAGGGTTGGAGTGCCCTTCTCACGGCTGCTCCTTCCAATCACATGCCAGGACGGATGTGAACCCTCCAGTTACTTGAAGCCAAGAGTTTTCTCTTCAAAGTTAGCGTTAACTTTCAGTTACCTACTAGCAGTTAGGGTACTTCCCCAGTTCTGAGGAATGGTGAAATCGAGGAAGCAAAAGGAACCTGATTTAAGAGATGCACTTCCTGTCCAGCCATTTCCCTGGTATCAGAAGACATGTTCCTAAAGTGTGTATATGGAGGCCTCTTGACATCTGGGTGTTTGATTTGCCATACCCTGACCCTCAGAGCCCTTCAGGATGGGGAGATTTGTCTCCAACTTCTGCTTTAAGGAGACCCTTAAGGGTAGACCCTCTTAAGGTTAGACTTTGCTTCCAGGGACTACCAACCTCTGCGCTGGTGGTCTCTGGTGGCTCCAGCAGACTGCAGGTTCCAAAAAACCACGTCCTCTGACAGGGCTGGACTTGGTTTCTGTGCCTCTCCTGTTCAAACCTCCAAGGACATACGTGTCCAAATCAAGGCCTGTGTGATCACATCTCTCCACCTCAGTTATAGAGAAAATGTCAAGAACCAGTCTGGCCACCCTCACCAGTGCAGTATCTCATGCCTTACAATTGTCTAACTCTGACTGGGTCTCCACAGCTGCAGAACTGGCTCCAACTACATCTTCCAGATCCTGGAAGATGGACATGAGTGGTATCTGTGAACAAGGACCATCAGGCTGAGATGCTGTGGCACCAAGGAAAGAGCAGCATGGGAGCAAGACTGCCAGTGTTAGCAGTGCCAGTTCCAATGCATCAGTATTATTGGTTATGCTTATTTCAGATAACACTGTTATGGCTCCTATGTGGAGATCAGCCGCATCCCCCATCACAGCAGTGAGGGAGTTTAGCCCATGTGGCTCATCAGATTTGGTGTCACAGTAGACCTTGCTCCTGTATTGACCCCAACTACCTCCTTGGTTCCGAAGAGTTCCGCCACAGTGACGGCCCTAGTCCACCCTCTACCTCTGGAGCATGTCTCAGATCTGGCTTTGAAGTGCATAGCACACAAGAGGGGAGACGTGCCTTCAGTTCCTGGATCTCACCTTCATCCCCAGTTATGAATTTGAGAGATTAGGCAGGGTAGCTGCAGAAGCTTGCAAACCACCTCAAGTAAGGTCAGGTGCATTGCTGCATAGTTGTTTGCCAGCACCTGTGTGCCAGTGGATAAAAACGTAAGGCAGCAAGTCCACAAAAACTTTACTGCTCAGTAAAGTAGTGTCAGTTGTATTCATCCCTTTTTGCCCCTTAACAGAAGATGAAACGGACAAGGGCCTCTTCAATACTAGGCCCAGGAAAGCAGTAGGAATGGACAGAATATATGCAGAATTCCTCAAGAAACGGCCTGGTACTGGTCTTAACCAGCGACATAAAATCTGTGAAATCTAGCAGTTAAAATTAAAAACAGTGGCAGCATCAATTGACCTTTCTTCTGCATATGATACTGTATGTCTCAAAGGTGTCTGGTTGAAATTGGCATGGGAAAGCTAATGATAATCATCAAACTGTCATCATCAAGATGCCAAGTAATAGAAGATTCACTGTACATGTTGGTGAATCTGCTAGCAAATCACAGAGATTGAACAGTGACATCCCACAAGGATCTGTTTTAGCACCTGCACTGTTCAGTCTCTGTACCAGCGACATTATGGTCACATAATCCCATAAATTCATCTATGCAGATGATATTGCACATTGCTCATAGTGCCCCAGATCATAATAACCTCACTAGACAGGTAGCCAGACAGGACCAGTGAGCTCAAAGGTGTGGAGTTTAATCTCTCAGATCCAGTGATTTCATATGCACCATCCAAAGGTTGAGGGGACACTTGAACCACTTAATAGTTTAAGGACGTTTGTCTTCTCAGGAAAGAATGTTGCACATCAACGTACTGGAACTAAAAACTGTTCACCTGACCCTGAGATTGTTCCTCCCTCACTTTCAAGGGAAGGTCATGCAAGTAGTAGTGGACAAAATGTCAGCAGTGTATTATCTCGTCGAACAGGTGGGTATTCACTCCACCCCTTTTGCATGGGTGATAAAGCTATGGAATTGGTGCATCCACCAGGGTGTTTATGTAGCAGTACATTTGGCCGGGGAAGACACTGTACAGTCAGGCCTCGATTTAACTGTGGTTATGTTTTTAAAAAAATACCGTAAAAATAGAAATCGTGTAAAAAAAAAAAAAAAAAAAAAAAAAAAAAAAGATACTAAGGGTCTATGAGTTTAGGTTCCAGGCTTACAAGACGATCTTCCTAATTTATACGATACAGTATAATACTACAAGTTTTATTAAAAAGAAATTAATGACATTCAAACTTATTACAGTACAGATACTAACGTTTATTCATGGTAAGGATGAACTTGATACAGTATCAGCATTATCATCATGTTGTTGAAGTCAGAACTCTGAGGGTTCATCTGGGGAGGCCGGGGAGTGTGGAGCAGTGGGGTGGGCCCTGACTTCAGGAGGGTGGGCAATAACGGGATGGGAGAGGGGAAGCAAGAAAGATTGAGGCCGCCTCCACTCACCCCCTCAAGCCAGCCGTGCGGGGGGCCATGGACACTCTGGCAAGAGGCCACCCATGCATGCACCCGCAGCAGGGGGTTGGAGCGCAGGGGCTTGCACCACTCTGCCCAACTGCCTGGCACTCCTGCGAGAGAGTGGGGTCAGGGACTCACCCCACTCCTTTTACCTGTCCAGCGCTCCAGCTGGGGAGCGGGGTCCAGGGCTCGCCCTGCTCCTCTCAGTGCTGCATATGGGGAGCGGGGTTGGGGGCTCGCTCTGCTCCACCCTCCCGGGGCTCCTGCTGAGGGTCAGGGGCTTGCGCCTCTCCGTGCCCCTCGCCCCTGATGCTCCTGCCGGGGAGCAGGGTCAGGGCACGAAGGCTTGCCTGCATTCCGGCTGGAAGGCCAGGTGAATAGAGTGGGGTAAGACCCCTGACCCTGCTCCCCAGCTGGAGCTCCGAGCAGGCAGAGTGGGACAAGTTCCCAACCCCGCTCCCCAGCAGGAGTGCCAGGTGGGCAGAGTGGTGCAAACCCCTGTGCCTCGTCCCTGCGCCTGGGGACCCTGGCTAATATTTCTGTGCCCCCTGTGAGGCCGGCTGGAGGGAGTGAGGGGAGGCACCCTATTCCTCCTAACTTTCCTCCCCAACCACTATCATTACCCACCTATGCCAAGTGTAGGGTCCTGGCTACGCCCCTGATTTGTGCATCTTGGCGACAGCGCTCCACCATGTAAAAGAGAATCCCTACTGTGTACAAATATAAAGGGTCACAATTACTTGACTGTGCGTAACTGAAACTGTTCAAAGAAAATGCCATGTAAATCGAGACCTGACTGTAGTTGTGTTTTGCCTCAGTAGGAGTGCCTGCCTGAAGGACCAGTTAGTTCAGACTGTTTTTTCCAGATGGCAGCAACCAGTTGTGGACCTGTTCACGACAAGATTCAACATAAAAAGTGTCATCTTTTCGGTTCCAAAGCAAATAGGGATAGTCTGTCTTGGGCACTTTTTTTTCTGCACTGAGGGAAGGGTTTGATGTATGCCATCCCTCCTTTTCCCTTGATACAAAAGGTGGCAAGGAAGATACATCTGGACAGAGCAAGGAATAATACTCATTGCCCTGGCTTGGCCACATCTGCAGTGGTTCACAGACCTTCAGCTGTCTGGCGAAGTCTGTCTCCAGATCTGTGCAAGAAGAGGAGCAGGATTTTTCACCCAGACCTACAGACCCTTCATCTGTTGGCATGAGTGATCGGACTTTGACTCTGTCTGCACTTGAGCTGTCGTATTCTTCATCTGTGCAGGATATACTGGTTAATTCCAGGAAACAATTCACTAGAAACTAACTGTCCAAATGGTCTATATTTCAGGCGTGGATGCCGAAGAAGCCTGATCCTATCTAATTCATTGATAAAGGTTAGGGTGACCAGACAGCAAATGTAAAAAATCGGGATGAGGGTGAAGGATTATAAGAGTCTATATAAGAAAAAGACCCAAAAATCAGGACTGTCCCTATAAAATCTGGACATCTGGTCACCCTAATAAAGGTTCCTTTGGCGTCCATCTCCACATATCATATTCAAGTTGATGATAGATTGCTGTTTGTTCATGCTTCAGGTAAAAAGGTTATGAAAGGTTTGTCAAATGCGTATCCTTCTGCTAAGAATCACGTCCCTTCTTGGGACCTCGGTTTGGTCTTCACCACTTTGATGAAATACCTGTTTGAGCGATAGCCAAAGTGTTTGTTTCATCATTTATTCCTGAAAACTGCTTTAATTATTGCCATTACATCAGCCAGTAGAGTGAGTGAACTGAATGCACTCATGACTGATCCATCTTTTACTTAGTTTCAGAAGGAAAAGGTTGTCTTTAGACGTGATCCTTAGTTCTTACATAAGGTGGTAGCTGATTTCCACATTTAAAACTTCTAGCCTGTTGTTTTCATATGCCAAGAATAATATGAGGCATTACGAGTTCTTCCCAGACTATTTCACAGTGGATCAAGCTTCTGTAACTTTGAGTTATATGCTAGTGAGAATTCCTGTGCCTGCTTCAATCAGATCACATTCTACTAGAGCTATGGCTACTTCCTTTGCTTGTCTGAGGTTGGTGCCAGTTGCTGAGCTCTTCAGAGCTGCAACCCAGATATTTTACACATCTTCGCCCACCATTGTCCTCTGAATTTAGTTTCTAGAGCGCATACTGGGTTTGGCAAGGCTATACTTCAGTCTTTATTCAACTAGGACTCTGTTCCCATCTCCAGGTCAGTATCAGCACTGCTTATCAGTGTATCCTATAAGTTGGAATATGCGGAGCCACTCAAAGAAGAAATGAAGGTTACTTGCCTGTCACTGGAGTTCTTTGAGATGGCTCTGCATATTCACAGTTTGCACTCTCTTTCCCCTCTCCGTCAGAGTTCTTGTAATTATGTTTTCCGGATATATGGTGGAAGGAACTAAAGAGCAAAGGGTGCTCTGTCCCCTTTATAGCCTTGCCCTCAGTGCTTTGGGATGCCAAGTGGTGGGGGAATGCGAGAGCACTCTAGCTGATACAGCTAAAAAGGGCTGCTGCCACAAGGTGATAATTGAAAGTATGCAGAGCCCTCTTGAACTCCAGTTTACAGGTAAGTGAATGTCACTTTTTGCTTATAGCAGCCCAAATTTCATAAGGTATTTATCTGCCCTATCGAACAGCAGTGTACAGTTCTGTATTCTTTTCTCTGATTTCCAAATCAAAAATTGATTAGGTTGCATATCACTTTTATAATTAGCAGCATCCCAAATTTACCTTGAACTTTTGCAATCAAGCTGTTTTTTGTTTTTGTTTGGTTTTTTTTTCCATTTTGTGCATCATCACAAGTAATATGGGCTCTGCAGGCCAAGTTCTGCTCTCAGGTAGACATGTGCAACCCTGTGGTCTTCAGTGGATTTTCAATGGTGTGTGAAAGAGAATGGGACTACGCAGATATATCTCAGGACATAGTTTGCTCTTCAGGACTTCTGTTACTTCTGATGGTGTGCAAGATAGAATAAACACAACTTGATAAGAGTCCAGGATGAATTTGCAGCGCTGGCAGTTTTAAAAAAAAAAAATTTTATATGCAAACTGGAAAAACTTGATTTGGAAAACTGTGAGACAGTCTTGCAATGCGTTTTTTAAAAAGTCATTATTAGGATAGAGTGGCACTTTAAAAGACAGGAGTGTTACAGTCTGCACTAGCTGGAGCTTCTGAGGCTTCAGTGGTGATCCTGCTGTAAATAAAGCATATAGAGTAGCTCAGTCTAGAAATGTGAGTTCAATCCTTGAGGGGCTCACTTAGGGATCTGGGGCAAAAATCTGTCTGGGGAATGGTCCTGCTTTGAGCAGCGGGTTGAACTAGATGACTCCCGAGGTCCCTTGCAATCCTGATATTCTATGAATAGAAGAGGCAAAAGTGTGCACAGTTATAGCAAGGTTTACAGAGAGGTTAACCTCCCACAACCTCTAGATGAGGTGAAGATGCTGAATGGCTTTTGATTACTACAGTCATCTCAGAATTCAGAAACAGCACTGGATTTGAAAAAAAATTACTGACCAATAGTGGGAATATTTTACAAATCCTGTCACTTCCTGAATCCACAGACCACGGTTTCAAGGGAGCCTCAGTGACGGGGTGGAGAAACAGTGCTTGGACAGCTTTTCTCCTCTTCCCACTCTTTGGTTTTCAGAACACTGATGTGTGTTTTACCTCAGATTTTGTCAAATCTGTCATGTATGTGTATACTTTGCCTCATTAAACTATCATAAACACTCCAGCTGTGACCCATTTTCAATAACCTTGTTTTTCTCACAGCTTACTTTTCAAAGCAGGACTTGGTCTAAAAGGGTGTACATTTTTTAAGGCGTCAGTTTGAACTTTGTTTGAATGAATCCTCCTTTCTAACATCTTCAATCAGCTTCTCTCTGCCTGTGTTTAATGCACTGGGTTTGTATTGCTTACTTCAACCTGGAGCTTGTATTGGAATTCTATATGCAAATGTGCACTATGTGCATCTGTCGCCTGGTTTCTTTAGCAGTTGGTTGTAGTAATACGCTTGGTAACAAAGTCTGTTCTTGACATGCTATTTAACTGCCTTAAACTCACATGCATGATTAAAACTTCCATTTTACTTTGATATTCCCATGGTTTTTCAAAGAAAGTTTGGGGTCCAGCAGTGCATTATGTATTTCTACAGTCAGTTCACAATGTACCCTTTGGCTTTCCACTGTAGTTTAATGATGGAATTGCAATGCAAGAAAGCAGAGGTTAAGATCCATTCTTAAATAATAAATACATTTTGTCAAGGTACTCTAATTTCATATAAGTAGTCTCTCATTAAAAGGAATTGAATCAAAGAATAGTGCTGTTTGGAATATCATTGTTTTATTATTTTTTCTGTTTAGGAACAGCTTCTGAAGATGGTAAGAAAAATTAATCTTCTGTTAGAATAGCAAATACTTCATCTTCATGTTTTCATTTACACAAACTATGTTCTAGAAGTAGAATTAGCTCATTGTGGTGGTTGGGGGCGTCATTCCATTTGGCTTCGCATCTAATATTTTGGTTATTGAAGTACTATTTTTGTTAATTTTTTTGCTTTGTGATTTTCATTAAAAATGTCATTGCTTAACATTTTACTATAAAATTACAGGAGTATTATGTTTTTATCTTTTAAATTATAAACTAATTAGGAATAACTCATCTGTTGATCAGATGTGCTCACTCTCTCAGGAAGCAGGCGCTATTATTAATTATCTATTTGAAATGTGGAAGAACATTTTAAAATGTATTGTTAAAACCTTTCTATGCTAGCACCAGAGAATCAATCAGTATGCTTGCCTCATAACATTCAAACAGATTTTGTTTTTTACTTTATTGGAAATTAAATCAGGCCTTTAGTGATAATTCAACATCAACCAAATTGGTGGTGTACTATATTCCTATACTCTCTGGGCCAGATTCTGTACACAGTTACGTGCCCTGAAACCTCATTACGATTAGTGGGAAAAATATTGGCAATGCATGTGGTGACAGAGGGTAGAGTTTGTCCCAATCAATTTAACCAGTAATGGTAATACATTGCTTTCTAGCAGCTAAGTGAATAACCTCCTTTATCCTGGCTCTCTTCCCATAGACTTTCTTCTGTGGACTGTTCCTTCTACTTGGATGAATAATATTAACTTGGCTGGTATTGAAATCCTGCTGTGGAAAGCCTAAAGGGGCTGGAAACTAGATATAATGAGCCTGTGTGCCTAATTCTTCTGGGTTAAGGATTGACCCTATGTGTCTGCAAAACTTTTTTATTAAAGTTAACGCAGTCTTAAATTGAATTAATTGTTGTGCTAGAGCATCACTTCTCAAGCAGTTTCTTCTTGCAACCTTCCAAAATTGTGTCCAACTCGCTGTTCTAGGTATTGTTTTTGTGTGGGGCTCTCAGGTTGGTTTAGGACCTGTATGCAGAAGTCTAGTTATTCAGTTTTAAGAGTAATCTGCCTATTAACTGTCATTGATGCTGCTGGAATCTTCCCTTCTTTTGTAATTTCATTGCATTGTCTAAACATTGAGGAATAGAGATGTTGTCACACAAAAGACGATCTTATTGGTTGGCTGTCTGGAGAGAGCTGAATTCTGTTTGGGTTCTGCCATAGACTTCCTGAGTAATTTCAGACAAGTCCTTAAAATCTCTGTGTCTCAGTTCTTCCTTTTGTAAAACAACGGCAGTATTTCTCTACCTCACATGGATGTTGAGACTAATTCATTAGTCTTTGCAAAGTTCTTTGAGAACCTTGTATGGGAAGTGCTTTAAAGTATAAAGAATTACTTTTGTGTCCACATTCATAGTCATGAGTATAGTGGTATCCTGATGTACAGAGAAATTAGATTGCAGGTCTCTAAAAAAACAGAGCAGTGTTCCTCAGAATTGTTGGCAAGAATCCTCAGTGGCCTGTTCAAAAGAGAGCCAGGGTTGGCTTTGTTACCTAAAGGACGAAAATGGAAAGTTAATAAAATTACAGCCTTCAAGTAGTAATGAGTTGAGTATGATATTTGTTACATTTAGGTACTTCTCTCCTCCTAAATTGTAAAATATTTTTCTTGACTCTTACTTCATAAGCTTTACATTTAAAAATATAAAATCAGTGTATTTCTGGAGAAAACTAGAGTTATCTAATTTGGTGTTGATGAAGATGAGCTCGTTTAAATTCTAAATAATTCTTTATTGAAGTACCTACAGTCAGAAAGAAAAGTGTTTGTGTTTCTTAACTTTCAGTTAAATCTAGCGTGGTATTCAATTTTCTACTCTGAGTTGGGTTTTTTCAAGTGAGGTTTGGATGATTAAGTTTTCCGGTATGTAAATCTTCAGTTTTCAACTATAGTAACACAATAAAACATTCATTAACACTATGACATCTCTATTCATAATGAAGACTATTTTCTTAATGTCATTTTTACTTTATAGGTCGTATACGAACAAAGCTTTCAACGCCGTCTGTTGGAATTGGAAATTCAAAGACAGATTCTAGAGGACGTAGTCGAACGAAAGTTGTCTCTCAATCTCAGCGTATGTATTGCTCATTTATCAGTAATACTTGATAGGCCATATGCTTTGCATACATTCATTGACCAATGGCAATGGTCAAAGCTAATTTAAAAAACATAAGCCGCATACTGAGTTGTTGTTCTGTGCCTTAGGTTCATCATCGCCAGACAAAAATGAAGGTATTTTTTTTTTTTTCCAGTGCTTTGGGTCAGTAGTATTTGCATGCTTTTGAAATCTTTGATGATTTGTGTTGTGATACTTTTCGGAGAAAAATTAGGGCTAGTTCACCCCTTAAAATACGTTGTATAACAGGAAATTAAATCTGCCATTAAAGCCAGTTTTTAGTCTTATAAACCCCCAACAAAACCTTCTGTACTAACTAGCTAGAATACTTAGAAATGTAATATCAGAAATTAGGTAAAGTAGGTGGTGTCTTTTTGTACTTATAGATGACATGAAATCCTAGTTCTTCAGTACCCAGATCCTCTTGCTTTTTAATTAATAGTAGTCTATAATTCAGTAATTGTGTTTTCCCCTGTACCTTTCACTATAAAGTAGACACTGCCATTGCCACCTGGGTGCACTCTAGTTTCCTACATATCACCAGTATCTTTGCTCCTCAAATTTCCTTTTGTTTCGCATTTAATGTTTCTTTTTAAATTCTTCACTGAGGGTTTTTCACTGGGACTTTTTTCTACCTCAGCAGCAATAGAAATAGTTTAATTTTGGAGCTAAGGTGGTGGTTATTTAAAATATACAATGTTTAAAAGTGATTTGTGTTATTTAGGCTTTAAATGATTTTTAAAATTTTGAAATGATAATATGTGTAGGCTTGGAAGATTTAGGTATTTATCAGTGAACGTCTATTTTACTGTACACATCTAAACCAATGAAAAAATATTTCCACTGATGATAATTAAAACTTACAGACAGACACCATAAGAAAAATTATGTTTGAGAATTTATTAGTTTGATTTAAGGGTATTTACTTTGCATATTTTGACGTGATGTTGACAGTTTGTTTTTTTTAACTGTTATAAACCTTTAACTTCTTCGAGTGATGGTCTCTGTTGTAGTCCACTGAGGGTTTACACATGCACACCATGCATCTGGAGCTAGACAATTTGAAAATAGTGTCCACTAGTCCAGGCGTGAGCCCTGGTTTGCCTCATGGTTTCATCTGAGGTGAGAAAAAGCGAGGCGGCACAACTATGTCTTCAGTTCCTTCTCATCACCACCTGGTCCAGATTGGAACTTTCAGTGTCCTTGTCTCTGAAGCACCTTTAAAAACATGGTTGTACATAGTTTAAGAATTTTACGATTTATAGGATTTTTAGCTGTTTTATCACAGTTTATCGTAATGTTAGTGATTAGGATAGATAGTTTCTTTTAGGGAGGTGGCGGGGTCCCTACCCTCCCTCCTGCTCTTCCCTGTACTCTCACACGGGTACAATGCCCAAGACTCTGAGCTTCAAATTCTGTGCCTCCTGCCTGTATTCCTTCTCAGTCAGCGACAAACACCAGTGCTGCCTCTACTACTTGGGAGAAAACCACATTACATCATGGTGCAATATTTGCCAGTCTTTCCGCAGTTATACCCAAAAAGGTTGGGGCCTTTGCCTCAGGAAGTACCTTATGAAAGTCTCCATGAGGACTTGCTTGGACCCCAGCCAGGGGAATCCACCCCACTCCACCCCAGTACATCGTTCTGAAACAGCTGGGTATGCATCTCCTGCTGCTGAGTCTGGATCCAGCACTGGCGGTACCACCACTATGGAACCCACACCGGGGACTAGTCTGGAGGTAAGGAAGCATTCCCATAAGCGTGGTATTAAGTCTTCCTTGAAAACAAAGAGGAGATACTGCTTCCATGAGTTCGAGTCACGGAGAGGGAGCACACTCTAAAGTGCATAAACGTGAAAAGAAGTCCCACAAGCGACGGGATCTGATGGTCCCAGGTACCAAACTGCAGGTACTGTCAACATTGACACCCCATAAAGTGTGGGACTCATGCGATCCAGGGAAGTCCACTACTCTACCACCACTTACCCCTAACATCAGGAAGATTTGGAAAAGCACCAGAGCCCCAGGACACCTTCATTTTAGAGGAACCAAGATTGTCTTGCATGTTGGGATCCTCGACCTCTTGGGAGACTTTCTCCCCCTCATGACATGCCACCCCTCACCTCCTACTCTAATGGTCTATATGCTTCTGCTGACTCTGGTGATACCACCGAAGGAACTATAGTCCACCTTCTCATCTTTGGAAGAGTTGAATGATGGAAAGGGACCATCAATCCCCTATAGCAATACGTGTATTCTAGAAGGCCGTCTGGATCATGCAAGACCATATGAAGCAACCACCATGGACCCACTGGTTCCCCATGCAAGGGGAATCTGCCTCAACTCCCTCCAGATTGAGCATACTGGTCTTATTGTGGGCCATGGTCCCAATACTTCCCTCTCAGAATTCACCTGGTCTGCAAGGGAGACTTCATCTCTCTCCCCATTAGGGGCCGTTGAGTAGAAGCTCAGATACAGTCCTGGAAGAGAAGCCCTTTAGCCTAGTTCCAATAGTGCCCCTGGAACCGGAGAGATTCCCTTCCTCTTCCCCAGACAAGGCAGTGATTTCAATGTGCTCCTTGCCTTTAGCTAATTCTAGGATCTCCTGCATAGAGCAGTGGGGGAGTTTTACATCCCCTTAGAGGAAATCTGGGATACACAGCATAAACTCCTGGATATCCTCCATTCATCTGCACCAACTAGTGTCGCACTACCTATCAATTATGCCATCCTTAAACCAGCTAGGATGGTATGCCACGCAACGGCCACATGCACACCTACCTCCAAGGGAAAAGCAATGATATGTTCTAGCTAATGGGTCTTAGTTTCTTTTCTCACACATCCCCCGAACCCACTTGTGGGTCAGGCAGCAACTAAACAATCCAGGCAACAGCACGCACCTTCCACATCATCCATCAGAGAGGGCAAGCAGTTGGACCTTTTGGGCCCTAAGGTCTTTTCCTTGGTCAGTCTCCAATTCAGGATTTTGAACTATCAGGTATTACTAGCCAAATTGTTTTCCTGAATTATAACAAACCGAAGGAATTTTCTGACAAACATCCTCCGCAAGGTTGGGCTCATTTCCAGGTGATCATAGAGGAAGGGAAGCTGGTGGCAAGAACAATGCTCCAGTCAGTGGTGGATGTGGCAGCTACTTCTTCCAGGACTATGGCTGCAAGCATAGTCATGCGGAGGGGATCGTGGTTTTTCCTCGGGAGGTACAGAACACTATAGAAGACTTCCCTTTTGATGAATCCCATCTTTTTAATCAAAAGATTGATGATTCCCTTCATATTCTCAAAGACTCAAGAACTACCCCATGTTCACTGGGTATTTTTATGCCTGCTGCGAAGTGTAAGCTCCACTGCCTGCCATCCACACAATGCTACAGATCCTCCCAGTTTTTCCACCAGAGACCTTATGCACCTTCACAGAAGAGACAAAAGACAGAGATCCCACCCTCTGGGACCACCTTCACAGGCTTCCTCCTTGCAGATGCAATCCCCAGCTAAAAGATATTTGTAAGACATTCTTGAGAGCCATCAGCCATCTTGCCTACTGCCACGCAACCATCTTACCCCCTTCAGGCACTCTTTTTCCAAGCTTGGAGTGCAATAACAGACACATGGGTGCTAAATATCATCCACCATGGCTGTATGATCGAATTCATCACACTGTCTCCTCCACAGCCTCCTGATCCCTCCTCGGGGACTACCGTCATGACAGCATCCTCACTGAGGAAGTGAACTCCTTACTACAATAGGAAGTGATAGATGGTGTTTCCTGGGAATATCACGTGACCAGATTCTATTCAATTTACTTCCAGATACCCAAGAAGAAAGGCAGATGGAGACTACTTCTAGACCTCTGGCTTCTCAGTCGCTTCATTTGCAAGCCCAAGTTTCATATGGTCACGCTAGCAGCAATTTCCCATCACTAGAAAAAGGCATGTGAGCTCTCAGTATGCAAGACGCTCCCACATAGACATACATCCAGCCCACAGATGATTCCTGATGTTCACAATCTGCTCCATTTCCAAAACAGGGTTCTCCCTTTCAGACTAACTACTGCTCCCGGTGTCTTCATCAAGGTTTTTGCAGTCATGGTGGCCTACATCTAGGGTGATCACACAGCAGGTGAAAAATCGGGATGAGTGGGGGGGTAATAAGAACCTATAGAAGAAAAAGACCCAAAAAATGGGGACTGTCCCTGTAAAATCGGGACATCTGGTCACCCTATCTATATCAGACGTCATGGAGTCCTGGTATTCCCATATCTTGACAATTGGCTCCTGGCTGCTCAGTCCAGACACAAAGCCTAAGTTTCAACATCTGTGTTGCTCAGTCTTCTTTTGTCCCTTGGGATCAGTATCAATGTTAAAAAATCAACCTTGGACCCCACACAATCCACAGGTTTTATAGGGACCACCATCAACTCAGTCATAGCACAGGCCTACCTATCAAGGAATAGGTTCCATACACTGAGAGAACTAATAACGTGCATTGATAACAATCCTTATGTCCCTGCCAGGACTTGTTTGTCTTTTCTTGGCCACATGGCTTCATGTACATATGTCACTGCCTTTGCTCAACTCCACCGTCGCTGCCTCTGGATGTGGCTTCAGACTGTTTACTTAGCCAGTCGTCATGCCATGGACCTCGTGTTGACAGTCCCTGCAGGGTACTCTCAGCCCTCCAGTCGTGGACAGACCCATGTCATGTCTAAATAGCGGTTCTCCTCCTTCCCGGACAAGACAGTCATCACCGATGCATCCCTTAAAGACTGGGGAACACACATGGATGATCACATGACACAGGGAACATGGACTACTCAGGAATCAAGGATGCACATCAATATCCTGGAAGTCTGGGCTGTAAGGAAAGCATGTAAGAAAAGCCTTTCTCCTGTTCATCTGTTTCCATCATGTTCTTACCATGTCGGACAACACCACCACTGTTTTCCACATCAACGAATGGGGGCAAAAGTCAACTGTGTTGTGTGTAAAAGCAGTCAACCTCTGGAATTGGTGCATTACCCGCTTGTCTGCAGCTTCTCTCCCAGGGACACACAACATGATTTACACACCCCGTTAGCTGTTAGGTTCTAGAAGGAGCTTATCAGAACCTTCCCTCCCATCAAACCCTTTGCTCCCAAGTGGGATCTTAACCTAGTTCTATTTGTACTAACGAAACCACCCTTTGAACCATTGGCATCATGCTCCATGTTCCTCCTTTAAATGAAAGTTGCCTTTCTTGTTGCTATCACTTCTGCAAGAAGGGTCAGTGAACTTGGTTCCAAGATGGTGGAACCCCCTTTCATGATTTTCCATAAAGATGGAGTCTCCCTGTGCCTGCATCCCAAATTTCTACCAATGGTCACCTCCTAGGTTCACATTTAGTCCATTCACTTACCTGTTTTCTTCCTGAAGCCACGCACATTTGCAGAGGAATGATGACTCTACTCCCTAGACATCCAATGGGCCTTGGTCTTCTACCTACAGAGGATAGGCCTCATCAGGAAGTCCCCCAGACCGTTGGTGACAGTAGCAGAAAAACTCAGGGTCAGACAGTCTCCATCTAGAGAATCTCCAAGTGAATTTTAGTTGCATTACATTTTGCTATCAACTCTCTGGCCTCCTCCTGCCCACTGGGATGCCAGGAGCGTTCCACGAGAGCTGAGGCTTTGACCACAGCCTTCCTCCATGACATGCTGCTCCAGGATATCTGTGGGGTGGTCATGTGGAGTTCAGTGCACACCTTTGCTACACACTATGCCTTGGTACAGGCCATGACAGCAGATGCCTCCTTCAGCATGGCAATCCTCTGCACAACAGTTCCATCTCCAGCCTTGCACACTCCTCCAACTTAGGTACTCCTTATTAATCACCCTCAGTTGAGTACAATAGGAGATTACTCCTGTAACTGGAGGTTCTTAGAGGTGTGTGGTCCCTATCTGAATTCCACTTCCCACCCTCCTTCCCCTCTGCTATGGATCTGTTGGATTCGCCGTGGAGAAGGAAGTGGAGATGCCGTTGGTCCACCTTGCCCTTTATGACCTCATATGAAACCATGAGGTGAACCAGGGCACGTGCGAGGACCAGTGGACACTACTTTCAAATCATCCAACTCCAGACACATAGTGCGCATGCAAAACCCTCGGAGGAATACAGATAGGGTACACATATCTCGAAGATAACAACAGTTAAGATAAGTAACCATCTTTTTTTGAATCTCAGCATCTGTTTTAGTTAAATTATTGTCTGACCCCTCATTGTCTGACCCCTCATTGTCTGACCTCCCCCCCATAATTTCCCACAACTGTAAACATTTAAAATTGATAAAAATAAAAAAAATGCTTGAAACCCATAATTATGCTTAACCATGAAAACATAAATTGATAAAAATGGTGCTTAAAAATAAACCATGATATCCATGAAAATTATTTAAAAAAAAAAATCAGATTCTGCCAAACATAAATATAAGTGGTCATTAAATAGTGGGGTTTTGGCTTTTTTTTTTTTTAAACATATTATCAGTTTTGATTTTTAAAAAATGCTATCCCATTCCACTCAGTATGCACTTTTGTAGAAAACATTTTTTTAAAATCAACAATTTTCTAACATTCACCTGCACTTGTATATGGCTAATTACTGTGCAGTTACCAGGACAGCACAAACAAATACTGTCAGATACAAGAAATCAGTATGTAAACTTTTTGTTTGTAAAGTTGGCAAGTTTGTTATGAAACCAGTGAGAGAAATGACACACCCAATATAATTTTAACCACTTTTCAGAGTAGAATGATGCTTTAAAGTGCACAGAAAGTGTAGTAGCTTAAAAAGGTCATTAGTCCATAACATACCCTTTTTTAGATAGTTATGGAATAGCAGAAATTAAAAGTGAACAAATACATTTGGTTATAAAATCTTCCTTACTATAAGTTTGCATTAATTTTTCAGTAAGAATTTCCTGCAGACCTTTTTATTTTCAAAGGGACGCTGGTCAAACTTGGCCCAGAATTTGAAGGTTCTGTGAAAACAAGCTTTTACAAAATCTAAAGACCAACAGACATACGCATTATACCCATAAAAGAGCTTATTAATCAAGAAATTTTGATGGGAAATTACTCAAAATAAATGGCAAAAAAGAGTTATGCCTAAATCATTGATGGATATTCAGTTTCTGCAGAGGTGGTCGGTGTTAAGAGGTTTGTGTTCTAATTGAGTTTTAGTTAATTAATTCTTCATATTCAATAAAATGTAAACTTAAGCTTTTAAATTGCATTTTACTGGTAACTGTGGTTATTTGCCAAAGAACTCACTTTCTGTCTGGATGAGAGTCTGAAGGGATGAGTTGGGTAGAACTCCCTGATGTGCTACTGAAATAATCGGATGGCTTTACCTATCGTAGTATGGAAAAATAAATCCCCCCACCCCTTCCTAACTGGCAGCCCTATTCCCATTCAGAGCTGAATCCTTCAGCAGAGCTCATTGCTTACAAATCTCAGGAATGTGACAAATAAGAATTCCTAGACAATGTAAAAGAGGACTAATAGAGCAAATAAACATAACTTAATAACAGCCATACTGGGTCAGACCAAAGGTCCATCCAGCCCAGTATCCTGTCTTCCGACAGAGGCCAATGCCAGGTGCTCCAGAGAGAATGAGCAGAACAGAGGATCATCAAGTGATTCATCCCCTATCGTTCATTCTCAGCTTCTGGCAAACAGAGGCTAGGGACACCATGCCTGCTCATCCTGGCTAATAGCCATTGATGGACCCTTCCTCCAGGAATTTATCTAGTTCTTTTATAGTCTTGGCCTTCACAGCATTCTCTGGCAGAGTTCCACAGGTTGACTGTGTGTTGTGTGAAGAAATACTTCCTTTTGTTTGTTTTAAACCTGCTGCCTATTAATTTAATTTGGTGACTGCTAATTCTTGTGTTATGAGAGAGAGTAAATAATACTTATTTACTTTCTCCACACCTGTCATGATTTTATAGACCTCTATCATATCCCCCCTTAGTCGTCTCTTTTCCAAGCTGGAAAATCCCAGTTTTATTAATCTTCTCATATGGAGGCAGTTCCAGACCCCTAATCATTTTTGTTGTCCTTTTCTGAACCTTTTTCCAACTCTAGTATAAATAAAAGTGGACAGGAGATGGGCAACTGAAGCACAAGTGTGCCTGACATTTTGTGGCATAATTTTTCTAAAATTCTAATTTAAATGAGAATTATTGACATGAAACTGTGAGTGAAAAGTTCCAGATTAGTCAGACCATTTTATAATGGATTACATATTAGACTTAGTTTCCCACCTCTTACAAATAATTGTAGTACAGTGTTCCCCTTCTGTTGTCTTAGACCAAGTCTCCATATTTTAAAAAAAAAAAGTCATTTTATAACAAGCTATTATTGTCTCATACTGCCAGTATAAGTTCTTTTGAAACCTAAACCATTGTGCTAATTTAGGGCTAGAGCTGTACTTCAGGTTTCAAGGGTATATATTTAAAGGCTAGGATATTTGACTGATACTCGCAAGGTTGGGTCGTTTTGTGGTGGGGAAAAAATATACAATTATAACTAGGGATTTTGGAGGAACTTTCCTCTTACTCCCAACCTCAGAGCTATTTGTAAATAGATAGTCGTATTAAATACATTTATACAGATCTATGTTGCAGTTAAGTCATAAATAGAAAAGTTGCTACTCTTGTTTTCAATTTGGTTCCGGCTAATTTATTAGGGATTGCATAGTGTGACTATGTTTATCTCTCTTAGAGAAGAAGAATACATTTTCTGATTGAAAAAAAATTATTTTGCTTTTCCCTCAGATAGATTATAATAAAGGAAATAATAGAAAGTGTGACAAAATGTAATTAAGTCTAAAAATGTTGACTCATTTTATAATTATTATCTGAAAGTGTCTTGTCAGATTACAAATGTGTTCCAGTTACCTGTGCTTCCCCTTCTGGAGCTTTTTTGATCACCCACCTCACTCCCAGCCAAATTTTCCATCATTGTTTTTGTCTTGAATAAGAAAATGTTTGTGGCCTTTCATGAAAATTGCTTTCTTCAGCTTTTAAATCTTTATTGTTTTGCAGTCTTATATTACTTGAAAATATTCTGAAAGTTGAGTTCATATTTAATTGAAAATAATGTAATTCTTTAGTATTATGCTGTAGAAGGATGGAAACTTGTAATTTGCTTTTGCAGCTTTGCTTCATCTGATTTGTACACAGGCATCTGAACCTAGTTCTTTAGTTGTGGAAGCTACTAAAATGCATTGCTTTTCGCATAACTCTTTTGTGGCTTTTTTCTCCTGTGTGAACTGACTAAAGCTTTCTTGTTTCCATTTGCCATCCATTTTTAATCTGCTCTGCTCCCTCCCTCTTCATGGATTATAAACCTTTACCCTAATCCTGCCTTTTACACTTGTTCAGGATCACAGTCTGCTAACCCCATTGGTGGTAAGACTCTCAGAATTTGTGTGTGCATTGTTGTTTGGTCATTTGTCTACATATCGCTAACATAGGACCCTATTCAGCAGAAATTCCAGCTCACTTTCCATGGTCCTACAACTGCTTAGTTTAATGTAATTCTTAGAAGGAAAAAACATTTCTTCTTTGTAATTGTGGAGTATCATCTTCGTAATTTTTTTTTCTTTCACTATCAAAATAGCACTAATTGCTTAGACCTGCAACTGCTCATGCTACTGTGTGTAAGGTGAACAGTTCTGAAGATACGAGACTTCGCTGAACATGTTCAATAAGTCCAGTGTACCCCACAGTAGTGGTCAGCCAGATGTAACAAACTTCTATAAAAGCAGAGTGATGTATGTAACTTTGTTGATCAAGCACACTTCTTGCATTTAGCGAAGGGGAAGGGTAAAGGATTATCAGGTTTTGCAAGCTTCTTCAGGGAATCTGCTGGAAATTCTCTAGTACAGAGGACAGTTATTCTGTATTCTGCCAGGTCTTTCTGAATCAATTGGGATGGGCTCAGTGATAGTGCAGAGGCTCTGCATGAGCTCTTAATTCTCACAAAACTGGTAGAAATGTCTGCTTTTCATCTCTGTAACATAAACTAGGTTCATGACTTCCGTGCTGCACAATATTGCATGTCTCATTTTTGCTGAATAGGCCCATAGATAGCAAAGGGCATTTTGCTAAATAATCATTTCAAGTGTTCAGCCAAGAAATCATATAGTCTATGCATGGTACGTTGTTTTCAGTTTCCCGACTTCCTCCCCTTCCCCTCCTCCCACACATTTTTTTCAGTCATTTCTTGCTATCAAGCTTTAATCATCTTGTGGTCCAAAAATATGGCTGTGGACTTTTTATTGTTATAGCATCTTTGCTTTTTGGTTGATACTGGTAGTTCTTGTAATGTAAGAGTACTATGAAACTTACTTAAGCTAATAGACATTTTATAGCATTGCTATGCTAACACTGTTTTTCTTCTTTTAAATGAGGCTAGCAAAATTATTAAAGGCTTCATTTCACTGAGCTGATTTTGGTTAAAAGTAGCTTTGCTTTTTAATTAAGACTTTTAGGTGAAATTGTTTTTATTCTGCACTTGGCAATGATGACATATAATTAAACTGATTATTGCTGTAAAATACAGTTTTAATTAGAATATCGGTAAGGGATATGAATGGACCATTTGTTAGGTATTAAAATGTAAGATATCCACAGCTGAAACTTCAAAGGTAAAAGTGACCAATTTCTTCCAATGGATGCAATATGCTAAAATCAAAGATCAAATTTCTAATAAATGTATAATTTTTATGAATAAAATTTGCTAAGACACTTTAACAAAGAATTTTAACATCTTGATCAGGTGTGTTTTTTCATAATGTGTTCCAGAGGTTGAAAACTGTAGTTTTAAAAAAGCTTTCTTAATTGAATTTTTAGAATAACTTCCATGCAAGTCAGTGGGAGTCTTTCCATTGTCTACAGTCAGTGTTAGATGATTGGGCTCCAAGAGAGTAGGATTTGAAGAAATACCAGGGCCTACTTCATCTTTTACTTGTTTAGAAAATACAGTAGTTATTTGTTGTGTTGTGAAAACCAAAGTGATCAGTCCAGGGATGTTACAGAACTAAATTAACTATTTGGTTTAACTACTGGTGGTTCAGAAAATAGCAATATGTGACCAACAGTCCCATATAATTAATTTACAAAATGAACACACAGTTGTTGTTCTACTATATATTCCCTATGGGTGCCCCATGCTTTGAACAGGGAAACATAAGGAGTTGCAAGCTTGTCACCACAAAGTTCCTTTTTAGCCACTTGTATCTCGAAAGACTCTGCTGTATTCAGCTTCCCACCTTCACTTTGTGAATTCTTTACTTCATTTATTTGTTTTAGTAATTTCTTTTAGTTTATCTATTTTCTTTGTTACCTTTATTTTGCATAGCAGCTGTTGTGTTGGTTGGGGGCAGGGGTTGAGACTTGCCATAAGCCCTTTCCCCATAGTGATGGACACTCCAGCGGCGTGCGGTGGTTGGGGGGACTTTCACAAGTCACAACCCTTCTAAATGCAAGATCTGTCTGGATTTCAAAGGCAGATCCAAGAGAACAGGAAGACTAGACTAGGACTAGATTTAAGCTCCTGTTTCTGGAACTTGCCCTAGCTCTGGAGGTGGATGCTTCTCCCCCTCCAAGTCCCAGTACATTAGGTTAGGTTCTATGTTGCAGACTACCTCAGTCACAGTTGCTGATTTGTTTACAGCCCCGGACAATAAAACAGTGTACAGGAGGAGCAAGAGTCTCAGGCTGAGATCTCACCTCCATCTCTGAAGTCCTCTTCATCTCCAAATGAGGTGCTGTTGTCACCAGTGCTCTCCTATGCTGATGATTTTGACTTTCCAGGATCTCATGAAAAGGCTAGTAGATTCACTTCAGATCCCACTAGAGGAAGTCCAAGAGTTGGTGGACAGAAGTTCAGACAGCAATGTCCAGACTATTAAACACTATTCCCATCTTTGGGACTCTGCATCAACCACAAAAAAATATACTCTATCTGCAGTACAGAGAGGAGACTTCATAGGAGTTACTCTGGAACTTCACAACAGCAAGAGCCTAAATACTGAGGAGAGATTCTTCACCCTGTCCAACCAAATCTCAACATTGCAGTGCAGCCCACAAAAAACAGTGAGAATTTGCCTGTAGGTCTTAGGCCACGTGTCCACCTCCAGGTATGTGACACCCCATGTGAGGATGCACCTCAGGTTGCTTCTGTACGTGGATAAGGACAGCATCTATTCCAAACTGACAGAGTCTTTCCTAACATATCACAATGCCTTAGAAGATGTTGGACTACCGTACATGATGGAAGAACACATGGAGGGTCTGTATTGGAACCCCTTTCTTGTATCCAGCACCTTTGAAGACCCTTCCAATAAATGCATCTCTGAGATGGGAGCTCATCTACAGGGAGACTTGGCACAGAAATCAGTGCTCCAAATCAGTGTCTGGAGTTAAAAACAGATTGATGTGCTTGCTAACACTTCTCTCACACCATACAGCGTCACTCAGAGTAATGCTAGACAACAGGGTAGCGATGTATTAAGTCAATTGCCAGGGCAGAGCAAGACCCCAGTCCTTATGTGCATAGTTATTAAGGCTGGAATCTGTGTGTGTCTCATCAGATAGAAATATCAGCAGCCTATTTACTAGGTATCCACAATACAATCACAGACTCCTTGAGTAGGCACTTCTGGTGAGATCATGAATGGGAATTCAAGGACTCTGTCTTCCACGGGATCTGTCAGACCTGAGGTATACCGGGGTAGACCTTTTCGCTACCCTGAACAAAATATGTTTCCTGTTCTACTGCAATGGAAGTTACAGCCATGACTCTCTGGGGACTGCCCTGATAACAACATGGCCTTGTACCCTTCTTTGTGCTTATCTACCTGTACCATTAATCCTCCACTCTTCTGAAGCAAGGAGTGAGAGCTAGCCTTGTATCACCTGCTTGGCTGGGACAAACCTCATCCACCTCTTGAAGGTAAAATCCCTCAGATTTCCTATTACAAAAGACCTATTGGCACAAGTCATTATCCATCCCATTCCCTTCTCTCTGAATCTGAGAACCTGGCTGCTCAGTGACTCTCAGGCATGGAATTGACCTTTTTGGATAGAGTTCAGTCAGTTCTCTTATCTAGTAGAAAGCCTAGTACTCATAAAACTTGCTTGCAAAGGTGCAAGCATTTCCAATCGTTGTGCTTCCTCACATCTTCTAAAGGCTAGGAATTTCTTCTTTCTAAAATCCTGGGCTACCTATTTGAATTAAAGATATAGGGTTTCTCAATGAGCTCCGTCAGAGTACATCTGTCACCATCACAGCCTTCCACTCACCTATCCAGGGGTTCAGTCTTTGCCACACCCTACAGCAACCAGATTTCTTCAGGGCATATACAGCTTGCTTTTGCCCATTCGACAGCTGGCTCCCCAGTGGGACTTGAACCTGATTTTGAATGCCCCCAAAAAATCCCCCTTCAAACCAATGGCAACCTGCTCTCTCCCCAGTTGCCTTCACCTCAGCAAGGTGAATGGGGGGGAGTGGGAAGATCTCATGGTGGACCCACCTTCTACAAAGACAAAATTATATTACATCCCTATCCTTGCTTCCTCCCAGATGTTTTATTCCTCCCTTGGAATATGAGATTAACCAGGAAATTCACCTATCAGTTTTCTGCCCAAACCTTGTGCCTCCAGAGAATAATCAACCCTTTGTCCACTGAATGTCAGGAGGGCCTTTGCTTTCTATATAAACCATTCTGGCCACTCCCAGACTATTTGTATCAATTGCAGATAGAATGAAGGGTTAACCAATTCTCACACAGACTAAGTGGGTTTTAACTGCATCCTGACCTGCTCTGAAAATGCTGGTGTTCACAGAGTAACAGCACATTCCATTAGTGCTCAGTCCAGATCTGTAACTCCACTGAAGGTTGTTGCCATAGCAGAAATCTGCAGGACTCCTGTTTCGTCTTCTGTGCATGTCTTTGCCAAACATTGCTTCATCTTATCTGCTTCTTGAGATAACTCATTTGGTAATGCGGCTTTTGTGTGTGTCCTGAACTTACCTCCTCATTGAGCTGCTACTTTGGTGTCTCCTACAATGGAGCACTCATAGAGACATACTCAAAGAAGGAGAGGTTACTTCCTTATAGTAACTTGAGTTCTTTGCGATGTTTTGTCCTTAAATGTGCTCTACCTCCCGCCCTCCTTCCCCTCTGCTGTGGAATTCATTTTCGCTATCAAGAAGGAAATGAGTGGTGGTGGGCTGACGTCTCCCAAGATGCACTCGTTCAAAGCAGGAGGAACTGCTCTGTATAGGCATGGGCTCACAGACACTACTTTGCAGTCTCCAATCGCGGATGCATGGGCTTGCATACATCCTATGGTGGAGCACCCATAGGGACAAAACCTCTTGAACTCAAATTGCTGTAAGGTAAGTAACTTCTCCGTCTTCACATTCGAGAATATTGGATGCTTTTGTAAATACTAGTGAAAGGAATAATGTTTTTGGTGTGCGGTTACAATTGCTTGCTATGGTGCTCATATAGTCCTAAATACTGTGATAAGAGTTTTCAGACTTGCAGGGATATTTTTATACCTATACCTTTTGAGAGGTACTTTATTTTTAAGACTAGATGTAGATCTTACAGATTTTCTCAAATTTTACATTTTATCTTGTAAGTTCTTCCAAACTATTTTTTTAAACCATTTCAGTCAAACATGTTGTTTTTCTGTCTTTTTTGTTCTCTCTATTCATCTGAAGTTATTTATTTTTACTTATTTCGCCTTCAGCTGGTAGTCGATCTGGATCTCCTGGAAGAGTTTTGACTACAACTGCACTTTCAACTATGAACACGGGAGTTCAGAGAGTGTTAGTCAATCCAGCAACAGCACAAAAACGGAGCAAGATCCCACGAAGCCAAGGATGCAGTAGAGAAGCAAGTCCTTCTAGATTGTCAGTAGGTAAGAACTATCAAGTAACCTTTTAGGTTTCTTTACAGATGATGTTACTTTATGCATTTGATGCCTAGTTACAGCTGGTTGGGCTGAAAAACTTTGAAACTCTAAAATCTAACTGGGGACCCGCAAAGCCAACTCCTAAAGGGAGGGTTATGATTTGCAACACAGTTTCAAATTTAAGGTGAGACTGTGAAGATTGCTGTTCTCTGAATGCACTGATCTATGCCTCCATGCTTAACTCTTTAAGTAGAGAAAAGGAAGTGTGGAAGGAGCAAGTGAACTGGGCCCCTATGAAAATCCAGTGTTGTTGGGAACCCTCAAAATCTTCATGGCAACCTGGAAACACTGAAAACTGGGAAGAAGACATCAAGACAATTAGTGTCCTTGAAATACTTGTTTTATATTGTGTGTGTGTAGTGTAAAAATGAATACATTATGCTTCATATTTTCCCGAAGTACAGCCTCATGGTATAAGTCAATTATCTATACTCTCTTGAAATATGTTAGTAAATAAAACTGAGGCTACTGCTATCCGTAAGCTGGTTTTCTATAGTATTTGTATTTAATTTTACCATATCTTTACCTTAAACTGAATTATTTCCCCCCTTTTTAAATAGATTGTTGTACTGTACACTAGTGTAGCAAAAGCAACATTTGTTTCCACATGAAAAAAGAAAGATTAGCTGGAACTAAACTGAGTAAGTTACTGAATGAACTACTGAGTTTGTATGCTCTTCACAGGCTGTACTGATCAGTGTTTTAACTATAATCTGGAAAAAGTTACCATCCTTTTCAAGCATTTTTCAGCTTTCTTTCGAGTGGTTCCAAATTCACGTTAGTTTATGTTGTGGAGAAAATACTTACTTTCATCTGAACTGGCTGCATTTAGTGCAATTCGTCAAATTCGTAAAATGTCAGACAGAAGATAATACTGTAATGCTACATGAATAGAGGCAACGTATGTTCCTAGAAATACGTAATTGATCTCATTTATTGCACAAACAAAATTACATTAAAACTACAACTTTTCTTGTGTCTTCTCCCTTTCTGTGCTGCTGTTTGTCTGTACACTGAATCATACTAGCACGAGGCAGCCGCATTCCTCGACCTAGTGTGAGTCAGGGGTGCAGTCGGGAGGCCAGCCGTGAAAGTAGCAGGGACACAAGCCCTGTCCGCTCTTTTCCACCCCTTGGTAAGTACTTGGAGACCTTTGTTGTGCCTATTTATGTCTTTCATTACCTGCATCTAGTGAACCCATGCCTTCTTCATTTAGCTTATAGTAGCTGCCCATTATTTTCTTTGAACTCATTTGCCATTTACTTTGCTAGAGTATTGATCAACGTGTGAATGAAATGCATGTTAAAAAAGTAAATGTCACAATGGTATTAGTCTTATCATTTACACCAAGAACCTGGAAAGATAACCTCACCCCACAGTTCCTAGATTGAGGCATTAATAAGAGCTGTTCTGCTCAGAAAAGTGACTGTAAAAATGGCATTGTAAGATTACATGTTTTTGTCTTGATTTCAATATCAAAGGCTTGCTTATAAATAAAAAACTGTGACTAGATTTTCTTGAGCTCAAAACCTGGGTTTTTCTTCCTGCTCCCTGGATCAGATAGATCGGATTGATAACTGGTTTTATATTGCAGGAATAATAGAAATTATAGTGTAGTTACTAAACAATTCTATTGATAGAAAAGAAAAAAAATTGCTATATTGTCATAAGAGAAGTAAAAAAAATTAAAATTCTGTTTTTGTCACTAAAGTAAGTCAGTATGAATCTCAGTGCAGATTAGTAGCAGATCCATTGAGTTGGAAGATGCCAGTTTCATGCAGTCATTTTTCAAAGCAGACTTGCACTGTAAGAATAGTCTAAATTTTTTGGAAATAAATGGAAGCAAATAGTAAGGGCCCTTGTCAGAGTGGGTGAACCTAAATCCAGTTTTGAAACCTACTTTCAGTGTCTCAAAAACAGGATCACACACAAAAACAGGATTAACATAGGTCGTTACATGGGGGAGAGGAGGATGGCAACTTCTTTCCATTTCAGATTTGCACAACCACAGATACTTCAGACTTTTCCTAGAGCTACTGTAAACAATGACACAGCTTTCACATGCAATACTGCAATTTACTGGACTGACACTTCAAATATTTGCAAGTATCAAACTGACATCTATTTACAAAACCCAAATGGAAGTACAGGAACCCCATAGTTGGCTTTAAAAAAATCAATAGCTTCTCATCATAAATTATTTTATCTGGTTGAAGTTGCCTATGACTTAGGTAGCAAACTTGTCTTGAAAAGATTATTTTAGTTGGTTTGTGGCTCCTTCTGTAAAGTAGAAAATGTATCACTTGAAGGTTCTATTTGAAATTTACCTACTTTATATGAATTTATCATAGATTTTTAGTGCCTTTTTTATTTCTTCCCAGTTCAGTATAGTTTACAGCAAAGATACCTTGCTTCCAACTCCTCAGCTCACTCCCAAAATATTAAGATATTTACTCTATTTTCAACATCAAATTGGCGCACCACAGTATATTCCTAATTAGCACCTGAAAGTCTGATCCTTGTTTTGGGCTGTTAAGGCAGTTTGCTCCTTTCAGCCTTATTTTTACTGGCAAAGAGTTGGGTAAATAAATGGAAGCTGTCTCGGTATCTAATACTAATTTAACCAGATGTTGTTTAATCAGGAAACCTAATGAATGAGCATGTTATATAGGATCCACTAGTCAACTCTTTATCAATATGGTGTATTACGTGTTTGTTTTCAAAAAGGAGAGTGTTTTCAGATACTCTATGCTTCTTTGGCTACTCTGCAGCTTGAACAGTTGAATAGTTAATTGCTTGCATGTTGTATATGATTGACGTGTTATGCCAAGCCAAGTGCTCCATATTTTAGAACACTGTTATTAAAATAACTCCATAATGTTGTTGTTAGATATTGGGTTACTGGGACAGCTGTTACTTGAAATGTTATTTCTGTTGTTCTTGTTAATGAAGTTTTTATCCTCTATATTCAGATGCCAAATGCCACAAGTAGGTTCTATCTGTTGCTTGTATCAATAATGTAAAATAACCCTATGGAAATCAAGATTTAGTAAAAATGTCTGTTCCTGAAATAAATATCACAGGACTTCTTACCTTTCTATTTCCTGATTTCTTTGTTTTCAAATTTCCCTAGTGATTAGTTAAGCCAGTTTGTCTTATTCCATATAATTAGTCTATTGTCAAATTTATTTCTTTAAATAATTCTGCAGACCTTACTCTCTCAAATTTTCCACTGATTCCAGTGGAATGTAGACTAAGTAAATCAGCTGTCTCAGTGGTTAGTTTTATTTTATAATGTACGTGACAATTTTGCGATATAATCCTTCTACAACTGTAGACTGTTGTTAATGGCTCCCAAAAAATAATATTTTGTTTGCATAATGTGCCAAGTTTATGCCATTTCTATGTGTGGTATATAAACCTTTTCGTAATCCAACATCACAGTGGGATTACAGATGCTGATATCAAAGAATTGAGGAGGGGCACCTATTTTAATTCACTGCTCTAAGAAACAAGTGATTTATATGCAAGTGAATATTGATTTATGATATACAGTTAATTGTAAAGGTTTATATTTTTCAAGATTACTTTCTAAATTCCTTTGACAAGAAAGTACATTATTTTTTAGTCCTTTTCAACATTTTTCATTGTAACAAATCTTTAAAAATTTGGTAAAATAATAACCAAATTAAATAATTAGAGATGGTCCATTATAATATCAGGAGTACAAAGAGCACTCTTGAAGAAGAGATTGTGGAATAAAGTCAACTTTACATGTTATAATATGTTATAGCCATGTATTATTATATTTTGGCTTGCTTGTTTTATATAATTGTGGAGAGAGAGGTTGTTTTAAATAGAATTCCTAGTGATATTGTGAACTCTTAATTCATATCTTGAGTGGAAGATTTGAATTTTCTGTGGAAGATTATAGAGAAATTGCTCCCACTATTGCATGTGTTCAAAGCCCTGCAGATAGCATGTGTCGCTGCCATTGATTTTGTGTTGACTTTTGTACTGCTGAGTGTCTAGTCGAGTATGCTAGCATATGATTGCCAAAGAACCAAACATCCAATAATATAGTTAGTGGGAGAGAAAAAACATACTTCATAGTTAAATAATGTAAGCATATTTATATTGATGCAAAATATATTAAACGTTGCTTAGTGGATTACAAAATTTACAATGAAAAAATGTCATCTATTGCATACTAAGGGGGCTTGTCTTCACTGTAAAGTCAACTCAGGTTATAAGTGGAATGTTACCTGTAACTCGAGTCCTGTCCATACCAGGATTGATTGATTTAAATCACAGATTTTATTCCTTATTTAAATCAGTAAGCAGGAAACCTTGACTTAATAACTAATTTCAATCTTGTTTGCATTTGTACTTCCTTTCTTTAACCATTTTTAAATGCAAAATATGTTTTGATAAACTTACTTGTTTTTCTTATGAATCAACATATTTAAGGTAGTTATTTTCTTACAGACAGGTTCATTCTCATTGGTTTGTATAACCATTAAAACATGCCGATTTGCAACCAAATAAAGCTTTTACACTAAATTTGGCCGTACTTCTTACTAATCAGGAGGATGTACAAGATCTGGACATATGTATTTAATCAGTTGTATAGCTTGTCATAAATTTGTTCAGATTCTTAATTTTTACAATTAGAAAATGGTGAATGATACAATTCTTTCCTAGTAGATTATAATTTTTTACTCAGGGTTGGGGTCAAGATATATTTGGATGGAAATTTGAATTAAATTTAAATAGTACAAAACCAGCATTTTTAAATTATTAAATAAAATTACCTTAAATATGTCGATACATAAGAAAAACAAATAAGTTTATCAGAACATATTTTGCATTTAAAACTGATTAGTTAAAGAAAGGAAGTATTAACTGTAGTTAGTAAACTGATGGATTGTTTGTCACCATGAGCCAGATTTTTGAAGGTATTTAAGTTTCATTTCTAAGGGAAGTTAATCCTAAAAACTTGAAGGACATTGTGACTGATTTTCAAAGGTATTTAGGCACCTAAAGATGCAGAAAGGTGCCTAGTGAGATTTTCAAAAGCAGTTAAAACCTAAATACCTTTGATAGTCTGGCCCCATGGCCTTCAAATGTTTAGAATTAGTAGATCTCATCCTGTCCCACATATTTTTATTCATAGATTGGAAGAGGAAAACAAGCTTTCCTGCTTTTTCAACTCCCAATCAGTTTCTCAGCTTTGAATGAACTAGTCCAAATGAAGAAAATATTCTCACTGTACTTGCTAGCTAAACTGAAACTAAAATTAAGACACAAGCTTTTCTGCACACCAGTAACTGAAAGTACTTGCATTTGAAAAAATGTAAATACAGGTTGTACCTCTCTAGTCCGGCACCCTCAGGACCTGACCGGTGCCGAACCAGAGTATTTGCAGAACCCCGGGAGGTCAATGCAGAGTGCCGGGGGTCTCTGTAGGCATGTATGTAGGGGATGCTGCAGCACTCGCAGGCAGTGCACCCAGTGTGGTCCCCGCACCAGCTTGGCCCCGTTGCCACCTGGTCCCAGCTGCTGGCTTCCAGCTGCTAGCCCCTCGCCCAGGGTCCCAGCCCTGGCCCCAGGTCCTCCCCCTCCTTCCCAGAGCTTGAATTTGTGAATCAGCTGTTCAGGGCACTCCAGAAGCACTGGGTGGGAGGAGGAGGAGTTGGCAAGTGTGGGGACACCAGCATGTGAGAGGCACGGGGGAGCTTGGTGCTGGTGAATACTCCGCACCCACTAATTTTTCCTCATGGGTGCTCCAGCCCCGGAGCACTCACGGAGTCGGCGCCTATGCCGGACCACGGATGTTACCGGACCAGCAAGTGCCAGATTAGAGAGGTTCATCTGTACCAATATACACTCCATTATAAAGACTGAAAATAATGCAGATTCTTAATGCAGTACCTGACATTGTGTCACATTTATAAAAATTTGAGTTGACTTCAGAAATCTAAATATAATTTAAAAAGCAGCACTCTTTAATCTCATTAATTGATGTAACATATATTTATTTATTTAAGTAGAATAATTGTAAATTTAGGCCTTAATAGAGGTTTAAAATTAAATTTGAATTTATTTTTAAATACTTTATTATTAAAAATTAAATGAAAAGTTATTTTAAAAAAATACACCTTTTTAAATCATTTTTATTATCCAGGCACAAAAAACATTAATTTGAGCCTAGTGGTACTTTTAACTTGAATTAGCTACCCTTTCAAGAGTATAGGCTACAGCTCAAGATAGCACAACTTGTCATCTGCTAATACAATAACTCTGCAGTAATCTAATTATTCTGTGCAGCTCAAGTATTATTTTGCACTGTGGCTGCTATCATTCAAGCTAGGCCCTCCAGTGTAGACAAGTCAAGTTAACTTTGCAGTTAAGGTACAGACTCAGTGGGCTGTTTTAAAAGGCTCATATAGGGGTGTATATATGTGTTTTGCTTTGAATTAAAGAAGGGAATGCTTGCTCTAAATTTTCTGCGGCATGAATTGGCTTCTGAACAATAACCCACTTGTTATTTAGTTGAGGGACTTGCTTTCTGAAACTTTATTTCATATTTTCTCTGTTAATTTGTTCTATTTCATGCAGTAATGCTACATCTGTTTCCTAAAAAGTATTCTCCTTATCTATACAGTTGTCACTGTACCTTGCTTCCTTGATAATAGATAAGGTTCATATGATCCTGTTATTGCAGCTTCCAGGCATCACTCCAGATCTACTGGTGCCCTCTACACCCCAGAAGTATATGGGGCTACAGGTGAAGGATGAGTACACTTTGCTGTCATCTGTGCAGTCATCCTGGATATTTTTTTCCCACTTGGTTTTCCTTACAATCCATTTTTTAAAACTACCCTATTTATTATTTACATTAATTTGAGTTCTGTGTTTTGGATAATCAAGGTCGATGTGTACACATTGCAAGCTTTTCTTTCCCAAGGTCAGCTCCCTCTCCCCCCCACCCCCAGTAATATATTTACAGGTTTTTTTACTGGCAGATTTACTTTATTTTAGTTCCTCATTGTTTGGTATTTGTAGCACTTTTTATGCATGTAGTTCTGTAACATAGCGCTGTTGGTAGCCCTCCTTATATTTTGCATTTTATTTTTAAAAAAATTTAAAAAAACCCAAATGATTAATATATTTTAACAGGTGCTCTTCAAAAGAAAAGTAGCTCTGTAGTACAAACGCTTCAGTTGAGCCTCTTGATTCCTTTCTTTCGTAGTACAAATATTTATCAGACATTCTGTTTAATCATTGATTAATTTTTGTTTGTTTTTCCGATTCTTTTGCTGCAGAAATATAAATCAGATAATTACCACATCCGTTCTTTTTTTAACTTTTCAGTTAAATGAAATTAAGGAGAGCAGAGCACTTGCCAATTACTATACTTCTGGTTGGGTTTTTTTAAGTGACTGAAATTCTATTTTCCATGTTGCAATTCTGATTTAAATGTTTATTATTTTCTTATTCTGTTATGACAGGTACAGGGTTTGGGATCAGTCAGTCAAGTAGATTGTCATCATCGGTTAGTGCTATGAGAGTTCTGAACACAGGTTCTGATGTAGAAGAAGCAGTAGCAGATGCATTGGTAAGAATCCTCCATTTATCATTTTAAGTAGACTAAAAACTTTGAACTTTACCACGTTATATCTGAATTCATGTTATATTGGGTCACGTTATATCGGGGTAGGGGTGTATGTATTTATATCCATTCTGAACTGTGAAACAGTTTAGTTCCTTAGGTTTGAAATTATGTTTGTTTACCTGAGCTAGCTCATTGAGGTGGAATTTTGATTAAATGATAGCATGAACAGCTAGTGTAATACAAGACGAGTGATTGATTGAATTTTTTTCCCCTTTGAATAAAAACTAAAGCTCTGAACAAGCAAATTAATGATGTGTCCAAAATCTGAAACTGTTCCAATATCTTCTCAAGATCGTAGATTCTTTGGATCTGGTTTCCATTTTCTATGTCTTGGCTCAGAATTATGTTAATTATTGGAACTTAAAAAATAAAAACATATGTTGAAAGTTAAGTTGCTCTGCCATTGTACCTATGTAGAACAAAAGGCAGACTTGTGATTCAGAGACTGACTTGGCTGTAGTTTTATTTCTCAGCTATTGTCAAGTTAATCAATCCAGATGGTACTCATTGTGCAAGGAGATCCTTTTGGGATTTGCCATGATAATGACTGTCAAATTGATATCACAACTTTAAAATGATTAAAACGTGGATAATAGGACACTTGTTTACCTTGTAAATCAGTACAGCGCAACAGGAAAATAAATATATACGCATGTAAAGTTGGTAACGTCATATTTATCCTATACTTTCTAGTATATAAATATATTTTGCATGTTATACAAAAAATGAAGAACCTCTTTACTGGAACTAAGCAGCATTGAGATTTTTGTTCCATTAAAAAATTATAGATTTTGAAAAAATTTCCATTCTATAGCAAAATTGGGTTAAAAAAAAAAATATTTTATGGGGAGCTGGCCAGGTGGTGAACCAGTCAGACAGGTAAATGACAGCTCACCTCCTTAAGAGGCCCCAGCTCTGCAGTGCCCCATTAGGCAAGCTACCTAGGAGCTGCCAAAGAGCTGCAAGTCTGGGAGCTTGGGAGCCAGGAGCTTGGAAGTCTGGGCTCCACAATTATCTCCAGCTGGGCTGCCAAGGAGCCTAGCAGACAAGCTGGCAGAAAAACAGTATGTGGCTGTCCATTGGAGACGTGCCTGATTTCCATCAGAATGTTATCAAAATGGACACAGTCCCACAGATGTCTCAATTTCAAGTAATTGATGCTTTCTGATGGAAGAAGTTCCGTTAGTGAATTTCCAACCAGTTCCACTTATTTACCTTTCTTTGATATTTTTAACCATCAAAAATAAAAGGTTGATTTAATATTTTGAAGAGATTTTCTTTACTTTCTTCCTCTATTAAATCAAGTCAGATCTAAGCATATTTTACTTTTTTGTTGTTGTTGTTTCTGTATTTTCTTAGCCTTAATTTCACATTAGCAAATGTTCAAATTCAGATTAATTTAACATCCTGAAATCAAAGGTGGTCTCCTGTGTTTTGTCATAAGTTGGTATTTAGCATGTTGTCCTGTAGTACGCCACTTATATTCATAAAGTCATCAGTTAAGTGATTCCTTGCTTTGTTTTTTCCTGTCCATTACTTTCATAGGTCAATGTGTTTTTATAGATTAAATGTTTGGAGGACAGAGGTTAGAGTGTCATTGGCAGAAACCACTCTGAGTCAGAGTAATCGTATCATAGCTTTTTAAAACTCCTATACCTGTACCTTGGCTGAGATAAAAGTCAAGAAAATAGTCTCCTCTTCCTCCATTGCTGAAATCCTGTCAAGCAAAACTGTTCAGGGTGTGACTGACCTTTTGGTAAATCCTGGCTACCTGCACTCAAAAACTGTCCAGTACCTCTGAAAGTGAAGAACTTTCTGTTAGCTTCATGGAAAAGAACAATTAAGATTCAGTTTGTCTGTGTGTGTGATGGGAGGGTGGTGTCTTAGAGGGAGTCAGGTTTACAAATGTCTCTTCCTCAATTTTGTCTTCTGCTACTGTTTCACTCACTGAGGTTTTAGAAGGCTGCTTACCTGAATGAGAAACTATCAGTTTTGTGCTTCTCATGCTGGAAGATCACACTAATAAGGAATGCCTCTCCACCCACTGGAGAAGGAAATGTCATCTGTACATCTGTCCACCATAACCTCTTGTAGCAAAGCCCCTGGCATGGGTGGTCCCCAGTCTTGCTCTGATTGGTAGTGACTATCCATTTGGATTAGAATCTGGCTCTGAGTTTATTTTGCTCTGATGCAGTACAGGAATCTGTCCCTCTCCAGGTTCTTGAAAAGGTAGAACTCCAGTATCATGACATCTATTTGTAAATATTTGTAATGTAAATTGACCTAATTCTCTCTCTCCCCTCTTGCCACCAGCCCCACAAAACTGCAACACTACCATTTAATTGAGAGTCAAGGATTAAAGATTTATTCTATTCCTGTTTATTTGGCAACTGTTTTGGGCTATCGTGGATCAGTTGAATTTAAAGAAGTGTCTCGCAGGGCTTGGTCACCTGATTCACGTGGCTCTTTACGTGTTAGAAATAACTCGTTAATTAATAAGCGCACCCCCTCCTTCTGTTATGGTATTAACATAGTCTGCCCAAAACTGATGAATGCTACTTTCAAGCATTCAGATTCTACCAATTAACATTTCTTATATGAATGGTCATTTTCCTGGTAGCAAAGAGCTCAATTCACAGAGCTTCAAGCTCTGACTGATCCACTTTAAATCAGGTTTTACATTGATAATGTGGTGCTATGAGCATATTCTGGATTCCTTCCGAAGGTCGTGAAATAATTCCACATACAGTTAAGCATAGGCCTACTTGTTACACTGTTTAAGTGTTGTTTGTTTTAGGAGCATCCCTCAAGTTATTCAGCATTGAAGAGTGAGAATTCTGTGCAAATTGTAATGTTAATAAAGGGAAAAGTATTCACTTATACGTCTGCTTCTTTGACTGTATAATCAAACAGGATTCTCACTACACACCTCTGATTCAGAGTTTGGATAGCAGGTTTCTTTCACAGAGTTGTATTTTTTTTTCTTTTCCTCTAGGGTGAGAAGTCTGGTTTTCTGAATCCCTTGGCCTGTTTGGGTTTCATGTTTTTGGTTTTTTGGTTATTTTTTGAGACCGAAGAGGGTGTTAGTTGTTTTTTGTTTGTTTTTTGTTTTTTGTATTTTAAAATTAATTCTTATAAGGCATTCTAGCAATTTGCTTCTATAGAGAGTCTCTTTGCAATTCCAGAATTGGGTGGAAGGTTCCAGATGCTGAGAGCAGAGCTGGTCAGAAAACTTCCACAATAGAAAAAGGGGAAAAACATTTTGACAAAAAATTCCAAAACCAGGAACATTTGATTGGTTGGTGCTGAGACAGCTGACTGTATATAACAGGGTCCTCAAGTTGAATTGCCATTGTGTAAGACAGCCAGAAAGTTTTAAGCTGGGAAGTTTGTGTCTTATCTTAGTTTGTAAAGACCTAATAAATTATATAATGATGTGTTTTCCTGGAAAAGTATAGATGAGGTAAAATTTCTTATTCGTAATACGTGATATGGCAATGTTACATATTTTATACCAGAGATCGTGAGGCAAAGAATAAATAAAGTTGCATGCTAATAGCCATTTTCTTCAATGTAGTAAAAAAAAACAAAGAACCCACTGTTGCTTCCAGTGACAGACGATACCATAATGAAAGTTAGTTATGGTACTAGTACATGGCAATTATCCTCAATGTTCTTAATTTCTCTATTTCTCTTCAATAATTCACTGCTATCAGCTCTTAGGAGACATACGGACTAAGGTATAGAAATCACCGTTTTCCCCTTACTTCTGATAGTTTAACGTTTTAATATAGTATGTGCTAAGATTGTACAAAACTAAACATAAATAAAGAAGTAATAGAAAATGTAATTTTAAACTTTATATTGTTAATTTGAAGTTGTGTACAGTTGAGTGAAATGACTAAATTTCAGTATCTCTGTTCTCCCTCTATTATGATAAATATTTGTATTTTTCACAAGTAAAACGTATGCAGAAGAAAACTGATTAGGTGGATAACCTGTCATGTGCTATTTGCTTCATTTTTACTTTTAGAATTCTATATAATCAATCTGACTTTAAGATATTAATGTTGCTTGACTTGTTAAACAATGGAATTGGAGCCATAATGTCAATGCAGGTGGTCAGTGAAGGTGCTAGCCTTTTGTATAGATATGTGCAAATACAAAATTTGACACCTCTTTGTGATCATTGCTAATCTGGGAGTCTGTATGTGATAGAAAAAGCCTGTACGAAGGAGGTACGAATCATATGGAATGTACTCTGATGATGATGCCAACAGTGATGCATCCAGTGCCTGTTCAGAAAGATCATACAGCTCTCGCAATGGCAGCATACCTACATATATGCGGCAGACAGAAGATGTGGCAGAGGTCCTCAATCGCTGTGCTAGCTCCAACTGGTCAGAAAGAAAAGAAGGTCTTCTAGGTCTACAGAATTTATTAAAAAACCAGAGGACTTTAAGGTAAGACAATGTGTCTTACTCAAGAATAGATTTCTGGGGGTAGGGGGCGCACTGTTTTGCAGCTGAGGCTCATTTTCCCAGTACCTTTATGTGTAGATGTAGCCTTAAGGTAGAATTGGAGTTTCAAATTACTGAAATAAGCAAAGTAGTATATTCTTCTGAATAAATAATGCAGATTGCAATGTTTCTGTGAGATCTCTTTGCATTATCCTGTAAATGGAGAAAAATGATGATAATCAGTTTCCTGGTATGTAAAAGAATAGTATCTCATTTCCTGTTTTCTTGGGACAATTTTTTTAGGAACACAGCTTAAAAACCTAAAGTCTTTACTTACTGAAAATGTAGACTTTATCCAAAGTAAGATTTCCTTAGCTGCTACTTTCCTAGCATACACATCTGTGGATGCTCAGAGCAAGGTCCATGTCTTTCATTGACATAGCCTGGAGGAACCTGTGACTGTAGATCGGGATATTAGATTCACACAGATCAGATACTATGAACTGTGTAAAATTCACAAGTGACCAGTTCTTTTAGCAAGAAGGAGGACAAGGTACTTGCAGAGTCAGAAGAAATTGCAAAAACTGGCCTCAAACCAGGAAGGAAACATGCTTAAACACTTTTACTTCTACAATAAGTACCAGAGATCCTTGTCCCTCATCCCAATACCCTTAAACTATCGAGAGTTGAAATTCTGGAAGTAGCCATCATCTCCCATTGCTCAGAATGGGGAGTTAAGCCAAGCTACCCGCACAGAAGAGTGAGGATTCCTGTGTTGGGATTCCCTCTGAAAGTGTTTCCTCTCAGCTTATCCAGAACACCGTGTCCAGTTCTGGGAGAACACTTCATCCTGTTCTCTGGGATCCAAATCACTCAATTTGACTCCAGATTTCATCACTCAGGTTCCTGTATTTGGCATACAGCAAAGCTATGCTGAGTTGCTCAGACTCAAGCATCGGGGTTGGATTTAGGGCTTACCATGCATCCAGAGTTATACTGAAAACCTCTTCTTTTATATACATTTACACATTATATTGCATTTGCTGTACATTACATCACACATTTTTGGATTGGCTTGGTTATTTTGCAGGAACCAATCCCTGTGCAGCATGTTCTGTCCATGTGCTTTTCATGCAGAACATGATCTTCATATTGCAGGTTTATCTTATCCATTGTCGTTAGCATTAGGGTGTTGCTGCTTATTTTAGTTAGCTGACTCCAGGATACTGCTTGTCAAGACCCTGTTTACAACTTAACTTTCTATTCACCTTCCAAATCAGGACCACAAAGAAATAAGACAAGTTACTTATGTCAAGCTAGGCCTACACTATGCTATTTTCAGGGAGCTAGTGGTTACTTTGAAAGGGCAGTTTAGGACAGCTGTGGCCTTTGTTTCATTGAGGACAATAGAAGATGGGAGCCATTTTGAAAAGGGCATATCTTGATGAAATTATTTGTAGAAGAACACTATTCTTTAGCTCCTGTTAAAGCAGAAATGCTCAGTTTATGAAAAATAATGGCGAAAGTGTCAGTCTTAAAAAAAATATTTTTTTAAAAAAATACCCTTTGACCACATTTACTCAGCAAGGAGAGCAGGAGGGGAAATATTGAGAGGTGATGTGCAGGGGAATTTGGAGCGCAGGAGAAAGGGGAAAACGGGAAGGGGGAGGATGAAGCGGAAAGCGGTTATGTACGGTCTGTCTCCAAAGTGAGTAAAGCATCCAGAGTATGCTGGTTAATCTGGTCTGAAAAGTTGAAATAAAATTCAGATCTTGGGGTTATGCAGCAGATCTTCAAATCAATGAAAATACCACATGGTTAACACTACTCATGGGATTTTTTTTTTAGTGTGCAAATATAAAGGGTTTTTTTAAAAGTGAATCATATCTAAGAACTTAGATTAAACTATAATTAAGTTTGACTGTATATTAGTAATGTAAGTAAAAACATTACATTTAAGTATCCCGAAAAACAAGCAGTGAAAACTTAAGAAATTCAGATTTAAGATTAAATTTAAAAGAAATCCAAACATGTTAATATGTAAATACACAGTTAGGGCACCCAAATAACCTTATCTCTTCCTTGCAATGATACCATGAGGGAAGCATTTTTAAAAAATTATCAGATGTCTTTAAAAATCAGTTTAGTTTAATCTGGGACTGTAGTGCACTATTCATAATTGTTTCTCATCACAACGATATCTTTACAAAGCAGAGTTAAATAAACAAACAAACCTTAACAGCATTCTCGTACCTTGTCATGTTTAGATTTCTTTTAAATTTACTCTTAATTTCCTGGGTTTGTAATTCTTATTTGGGGGATAATTACAACATCCCTGTAATATTTTTATCTTTAAATTACTGATGTATGTTCTAGTTTAACATAATTTTTGTCTGGGAACCTTGTACGGTGTTGAAATTATTGGTGGCACTGAAGAAATAATAAATAGTGATAGAAGTCCTTATTTAATAGCATTAGAGACAAAATTTAAACCAAGAGCTCCTCAGGACAGAAAAATTCCTAATTTGTGAAGTCCTAATTTGTGTCAACTCGAGGTGCAATCTTACGTTCAACAGAAGCTATTTGATACTCCTACGGTATATCTACGCAGCTGCTGAGAGGGTGCTTTCCAGCACAGATAGACAGACATTTGCTAGCTCAACTCAAGCTAGTGCACTAAAAATAGGAGTGTGGCCACAGCGGGCAAGGCTATGGCTTGGAGTCGCCACTTGAATACAGTACAATCCCGCCTGTCCCTCTGGGTATATAGAATGGATAGACTGAGCCTCCACCAATTCTGTTTTATGGCTACACTGCTATTTTTAGCATGCTAGCTCAAGCAGAACTAGCTCATGTCTGTCTGCCTGCGTTGGGAAGCACCTTCCTAGCTAAGAATGTCTCTAAATATACCCTGTTTCATATTTCAGTCATAAGTGGAAATTTAAACAATGTTTTGGTTATATAACGTTTTGTAAGTGTTACTATAAAGAGACATTATTGGATTAAGTCATATTTAAAAATAGATTTTATCTGTATTAACATCAGATTGTTCAAACTGAAAATTGTAAAATTAACTTTATTATTAGAGACATTTAATAGTTACTTTCACTTTGGCTTCTAGTCAGTTTCACTGGTTGTTCTGTACTAGTACCATTGTTATGTTGTTTGGGTTGCAAATAGTGCATAAGAATGTTTAAATTGAAGTTAAACTTCAAATTAGATTTTAAGCAAAAATGAAAATATTTCTGTTTGAAAAGGTATTTTTCAAAACCTCTCAATCTGACCTTTGGACTTGAAGTATCTAGTCTGTGTCCTTTTAAAATAATTCCTTACAGTATCCCGTAGTTGACTAATTAATTGTTATGTCATTTTAACAGTCGCGTTGAATTAAAAAGATTGTGTGAAATCTTCACAAGGATGTTTGCTGACCCTCATAGCAAGGTATGTTTTATTTTTTTCTGTTGATATTCCTTTGTTTACTTGTAGTCAGCACATTGAAATATTGTAGATTAATACTACAGAACAATTTCTGTAAATGATATTAGGTATTAATTTGCACACTAAAAGTATTTGCCATAAAGGTGTATTATAAGCATTGAATTGTGAGAGGTGGTCATATGAGTTATTTAGGAACTCTTTGCAAACAGGTGGTAAGGCATAGGTATGTGTCCTTAATTTTCACTGTTTGAGTTAACTGATGGAATGTAAGGAGACTGTGGTGTTTTGATCCACTTAATTTGAGATTTGAAACAAGTTTATTTTTTCTTTTATTGATAAAGGATAATTGAGATAAAGTAAATAATACTTTATTGTACCTAAGTAGAAATGTATTCAACATTTAGAGAGTGTTCAGCATTCTTAAATATTCTTGTAAGCTCGTAGTATTTGTTGCAAAAGTAAAATGAAAAGTGATTCTCACTCAGGAACATATTGAGTTCATCTGATGCAAGAAATATTAGTTAAATTTACAAAATGAGGCTGATCAGCAACCCTTGGTAAATACTTCAGATGCTTTCTTGGGTATATGTTTTTGAGTGATGATGGATTATGTGTGTCTTCCTTTATTCTCATAGATAAATGACTGGTTGGAAATTAGGGCTCCACAGTTTATTTAATTCTTTTTATATAGTCATTAATATGTAGTAAAATGCAGGTAAAGAATATATTGCTATCAATAAAACGTTATCATGTTTTGTTCACATTACATGACTTTTTACAAGGCAAATATGGACCAGTACCTCATCAATCAGGATGATGCTATAACAATTAAAATATTCTTTTGGGTTTCTAAGAGCAATTTGAACTAACTTATTTTATTGAATCTCCACTTTTGGGTTATATTTTCAGTTTTGGTTGTTTACCTTCTCTCTCTCTCAAGTGGGTGGACCATTGTGCCTTATTTAATGCTCCATTAACGAACTTATAGTGAAATGTCTCAGAAAACTGGCCACAGCAATACAGATGCTGATATGAAAATAAATATAAAACATTTTTAAAACTTCATGTTTATTTATAATTTAGGGCTTATCTTGAATTATAGGTATTCTGTGGATTGAAAGTAACAGGTAATCATTTTGTCTGAGATGTACAGCATATGCTAGTTTCTGTCCATCTATCAGTATTGATTAAGTGATAGCAAAAACACTCAAAGTTTCACAGCAAAACAGAAAGTAGTTCATCTCAGTATTTTACAACTCTACTATAAATGTCACAACTGATGGCTGCTCCTAATAGAATACTGAAAAATGCCTATCAAAATGTTAATGTACACTTGATAAACCTTCAGAACTTGATGATATGTTAACTGTACTGAAATCTTGACTAATTGAAAGTTAACAGTAAAGCACCAAATTAACTTGTCAAAGTTTATCTGCTGTTTGCCCTTTTTACGGCTAAAGCAGAGTAATAGCCACCTATGGCAAGATTAGAAATTCGGGAGTTTTGGGGTACACGTGAGAATAGAGGCCTCAACTTGAAGGGTAAAGGCCTTGAGGATCATAGTGAGTCAAGAGAGGAGGACGCAGTGGAAAAGGGAAAAGTTGAAGAAGAGATGCCCCAGAGAGATCAAGTGAACAGCCAGAAGTAGAAGAGGGGAGGAAGAGAGAATGACGACACACAAAAAAAGAGTACTGAAAAATATAGAATTCCAGGAGATGAATAATGGCAGTGGGTACTGCTGAAGCAAAGTGATAAATGTATGAGATGAGCATCTTTTGTAAACTTCTGCATGATTTTGCTTGGTCATGCATGTACAGTATTCTTTTAGCAATATAGCTGTCTAGAACATTTATGTAAACTCCATAAATATACCAACGTTGATGAAATGGCAAATTGCTGATTTTTGTCACTATTTGACTTGGACGCTAGTTAATAGGAGTTTAGCTGCTGGTTTACAAACATTACATCAGTTGATATATCAAAGAACTACTGAGTGAAAATTTTCTTTATACTAAAAACTTATTTTCCTTCGCAAAATATGCAGAATTAAAAATATTCCAGCTTGAAATTGTATATGCCAAATATAGCAATTAAATTATTTCATGAGATGAGTGTACAAAAAACCAGAAGTGACATTTATAAGCATGCATGGCATCTTTTTTGGAATGAAGATGACTTTAAAATAGATACTGAGATGTCATAAAGAATTATTCCGTTCAATATGTATATAATATCTCTTTCCTTTTCGTGTTTGCTGGTCACATTGATATAATAACACCTCTTTTGTTTTGTAAACTGAGGTATCATCCATTTTATATATAAACCAAAGTTTGTGACTGTACAGTAGTGACTTTTAAAAATATTTACAATTAACCCCAGTTCCAATCACTGACTGTGTTGCCACCACTAGATATTACCAACCATTAATTGTCCAGCAGTGCATTCCACAGCAAGATACCCCAACTTTAAACATCAAAGAGATATAAAAAACCTAATTTTTAATTAAATGAGGTGACCTTATAAAATCTTTTCTAAGAGTTTTTCTCCCAGCTTCTACAGGAATTATTATAACTACAATATATAAAGATGTGAAGGTCTAATTTTTTTAATGTGTTCCAGTACATCTTTAACCAAGTATAAGAAAAAAGTAGTGTAGTTGTGTCCTTCTGGGGAAAAAATTGGTTTTAAGGAAAAAAATGAACAGGAGCAAACCAACTGCTTATTTCCAAACTATTCTAAGAACAGTAGAAACATAATTTTAAATTTACTGTACAGGTTTTGAAATTCCTTTTTATTTTTTGTGTTTTTTCATCCATACAGGAACTTTGCATTGATGGAAACTAATTTGTGTGTTTTTATCTTTTTTTCCCCTTTTTTCTTTTTGCATGCTGTCCCCTGTGTTGGAACTCTCTTTAGAGAGTAAGTTGGATCAATATTTGCTGGAAATTTAACCTTATTGCATGATTGTGAAATTAACGCTTTTTCTCTATTTTTTTCCTCCCCCAAAGAGTTCATGCAGTGTCAAGCCTTTTGCAATTCATATAGAATTATGTGTGGTAATGTTTTGAGATGTGTTTTTCTACTAATTAACTGACCTTATTTGGTTATGCACTCCTGTTCTATATTGTGGTGATTGGCGCATCTGAAACTTAATTCATTTTAAAGAAAGATCTCAATTATAGTTATTTTTTCTTACAATATCTGTTTTTCTCCACTATCAAAATGTGATTAAGATGACTGATTTCAGAATTTAAAATTTAATCATGAAAACAAAGACTGTATCTAGAGAAACTATAGCACGTATGGATTGTTCCCACTATAATTAGAGTTTGAATTCCAGCTTCCATTCTAATCTCACGCTTTTGTTTTGATGCTTATATAAGTTTCTCAAACAAATTGTCCATGCTTTGTCTCCGATTCAGAGGTGTCTGGGTTTTTTGTTTTGTGGGGTTTTTTTGGGAGGTGGTGGTGGCTTGTTTTTTAAATTTTAGTAAAATCACTTGAACCATTTTTGTATTATTTCCAGACATAAATAGGCACAGCTGAAATTAGAAACAAAATGTCAAATTTGTTTTGTTTTGTAGGCATTAATTGAGACAAGACAAGGGTTGAAGATAATTTAATTTAATATGAACATTTATTTTGGGAAATCTGAAGTGCTCTATGAGCATATAAATGTTTAACCAGCTTATTCAGCCTGCAGATTTCAGTATAAGAGAAACCAAACCAAATAACTCCAGATCAAGAAATTTATGAGCACCTGTGACAAAGAAAGCAGAGTTTGTAAGCTCCTGGCTCAATTTCTTAATCTTTAAAAATCACCAAAAAAATTCCACAATTAATTGTTATGATGAAACATCAAGTACTCAGAAGTTAAGGTTTCCCATAATATTTGTCTGTGCTGTATATATGTTGTATTTCAGATTTCTGCTTGCATTGTTAAATGTAAATATTAGAATATTATCATTATTAACAAATACTATTATATAGGGAGAGCTGGTAGCAACTGCTATATTTAATTTGCGTTTCTCATTATAATAGATTCTTTTTGTTAAGAAGCTCATAACACTTCCTTTGTTTGCTGTAGGCCTTTGAACTTCGACATAGTTAAAAGCCTTTAGCTAGAGAAGTCTGGTTTTGGCCCTGCACTTGCCTCAGTTTTCCCTTCTGTCATGTGTCAAACAAGACACTGTATCTCATGTTTTCACAGTACTGCTTCCTCTTCTGGGTGTGGCTTAGTACCATAAAATAATGCACACAACCTTGCAGCCGTCTTTCATGGGTTCATTTAGTCCATTCAGTTTATAATGGGCTTTGACATCCACACAACCCCCCATCTTGGCTAAAAGTTCCTCCTGTCCTTTATCTGGGCTTCCCCTTCCTAACAGACCTCCACATTCTAAATCCTTTATGTTCCTTTCTCCCTGCAGGCCCCTCAGCTGACGCTTGTCCCTCAACAAGTTGGTACTGTTCTTGCAGTTCTCTCTTCTAGGCCTTTTGTCTGGGAGCTCTGAAAAGTTGTCACCTCTCCAGCAAGTTTTTTTTCCATACTCTCTGACTGAACTCAGGCTGCCCTGATATTCCCCAGAAAACCTAGTGACCCCTTATGTCTTTCTTTTAGGGGAGAAAACATAAGCCTAGCACAGTTGAGGCTGAGTCAGAATCATCTTAAAGAGCCAGCATACCCCATGACAGTATTATAGTATGCAACTTTAGATTTTCAATTAATTCATTTGCTAACTGGTAGCAAAAGACGTATCTACCAATAAAACAGTAATGTTGACTTTTTTCCAGTAGTCCCTTATAAAATTAATTTCTTTTCTATGATGTCCAACAAACTGAAATATGCATCTTGTCCTTACGAAAGTACATTTGATGTAACAATGTGCTTGATTTTAAACTTAATTATATGTGTACATACGTACATAGGCAAGACAGCAAATAATTTTGTGACTATCTTTACATTATTTCTCCAACTTCATAATAACTGAACTTGAAAATTGACGTGCACTGTGTGGCATGGATCTTGCTTCACAAAGATCAGTCACAATTTTCTTTGAGTTTTTCCTTCCAACCAAGTTTTTTGGGTTTTTTGTTTTTTGTTTTTTTTTTTTAAAGGAAGGAAACTCAAGACACAACACTTACTGTAACATCATGGTTGAGAACTGAAATGTACAAAAGCCAAAAAATTGAAAGCTGTAATTTTCCCAGCAATTCTAACTCTCACACTGCATGTATATAATGATATAGATGAGTACACAGCAGTACAAAATATTAAATATGTGCTGGTGTCAGATTTATAGTTGCTGTGGAAACCATAACTTCATACGGTCCTTCTTTTGTGCATTTAATTCTCAAGCATAACATTAGCAGTGTTTTCCCCTTCCCTCACATTTAATAAATTGGGCTAGGTGAATTCTCCGTTGGTAAAAGGAGAGGCAAATTTCACCTCCCTTCTTCATGAAGGCCCATAACAGCAAGAGGAAAAGTCATCCCCTTGGAAAGAACATAAGAATTGCCATACTGCATTAGACCTGAGGTCCAACTAGTCCAGTAATCTTTCTATGAGGGTGATCAGTGGGCTTGAGAGGAAGGTATAAGAACCTTGCAGTGAGCAAATGTGTGGTAATCTTTCTCCAACATTAGGTCTCATCCCTTTCTGTAGTTAGATACTGGCTTAGGCCCTGAAAAATGATATTTAATATCCCTTCTATAATTTATCATTAACTACGACAGCTCCAGATATCTTGCTGTCTGTAGCAGTGTCCAGTATCCATTCCTTTTTTCAATCTTGCTAAATTATTGGCCTCAGCAGTTTCATGTTGCAATGAGGAAAGGCAGTCCCTGCTTTAGGGAACAATAGTTCTAATCTGTGCTGTGCTCCTTATTAGTCCCCTGGCTGTAGTGGGAATGCATCAAATCAATACATGCCCAAATCACGTCTAATGCCTGGTCTGCAACTTCAACACACTTTTTGGGGTTGGCTGTGCTTGCCCTAGCAAAAAAAAAAAGTTGTGGATTCCTTGCTGTTCAAACATTTTCTGAGACCAATGGAAGCTGGTGTCGACTAATTAATTTGGCTTGTACAATGCAAAACAGTAAAAAGGTGGTGTTAACATACGGTTAAGTTTGAGAAAGAAACATTCAGAAATCAGGTAGTTCCAACAATTACAGCTATGAGAGCAATCTTAATTCAGCCATGTTGCACAGCGCGCGCACACACAAAAGCTACTTTAAGGGTGTTATTTAGATTCCAAAGTTAAATGCTCAACAGTTAGGAAATGCCTGATATAAGGGTAACCATAAACCCTTAATTTGCCCTCGTTGGACATCCATCCTGTGCACTGAGGCAGGGGTCCTGCAAAAAAAACAAACAAGTATGGGATCATGTAATTAAGGACTGTGAATAAAATTTTCAGAAGCACCCAGGTCCCATTTTCTAGAGTTTTTATAAGTCCATGCAGAAACTTAAGTCCCATGGATGTTCAAAATTTCAAATTAATTACATTTTTACCCTGTACTACAATGTATATGTACAGGGAGCAGCATTCGCCAGGCGATGTTAAATATGACATTTCCTAACTTTTGAGTGCTCAACTTTGCAATTGAAGTAACACTCTTTAAAATAGTTTTTTCTATGTAATTTTCTAGGTTTATTGTTGTTTTGTGTTTAAAGAGGAAAAAGGTAAAGATGGGCAACTGGAGCTCTGTGTTGGACTTGGGGGAGACCAGCTTGGCCCTCTTCCCACCCTTTTCCCCACTACAGCTATTTTGACAGCTCCCAGGTATTCCCAGAGATGTGTGTGCTGCTGCGGTGGCAGCATGGTTTCAGCTCTTTTGAATGCTCATGTTCTGTTATTTTGACATGTTGCCAAAATATTCCTGAAGAATGCAAGTGACAGCAGGGAAATAGTGATATTTTAACAGTTGATATCTCAACCAAACCTAATGGAGTTTCCTGGAAGAAAGAAAAGGCACTTGGAATGCCCTGTTAGAAATCCAGTTCGCTTATAGTTATATGTAACTCAGGCAGATTAATTGACATAATTTGATCATTTGACTTTCCAGTGCTATTGTTTGGAGATTTGTATGTACGGATATAATAATTCTGCAAAACACATTTAGAATGGCCTGCACAACAGGCTATGTGCTATTGCTTATGTGGAATCAGAGTTAAAGTCCTGAGCTTGATAGCTTTTTTGTTTGTTTGTTTGTTTGTTTTTGTTTTCTGTGCCCTTGAATTATTAGTGGGTAGGAGCGCTGGTTGTGGAGACCTTTCAATGTGGTTCTTGGGTAACGCCACCCCCACCTCAACCAGGAACAGCATGGAGTTATGTTCAGCCTTCTCCCAGCGAGAGAAACATCAAGGACAATAAATGGAAGGGAGGAGAATATACCCTACAATATTTCATTTTAGAGTGGGAAGAAAATGTTTTCTCTTGAGGAACCTTTTACCTGTTTGGGACAGGAAGATGGTTTTTAATACTTAAAATATTTAAAGTAGCCCTGAAGATTATACTGTTTGGTGTCTGTAGAATCCTGAGAGAATTTAAATGTATATTTGGCATCCAGTGCCTATTAACCAAGTGCCAGCCTCAAATACCTAATGACGGACACTTGTAAACTAAGCATATGGATTTAAACCTTTAGTGTGTTGGGTATATTTATCTTCATGACCGTATGACATTGGTGTTAAAAAGTAATTATAGTGAACTCTGTCATGCGTACACTTATGCAGCAGTGTGTTATGGCCTAGATTAAGCTGGAATTCTGGCATAATACATACCTTTAAAATTGTATATCTGGAACATGTATGTTCCACTCCCGCATAAGCACATGTAAATCCAAAAGCTAGTGAAAGGTCCTAAAAAGAGAGAGAGAAAAAAATGCCACGTAGTGGTAAATTTTATATATACATACACTTAAAAACCCCAAACCCTAAAATACTTCTTGATCTTAAGGTTGTACTATAAGTTTTGAAATTTGTTTAAAAAAAAAATTGTCATTCACATTTACACATTTGGTGCAGTTTGCAGTATACAAGTTGACATAGGGTACATCTACACTGGAAAAAAAAAATAAACTGCAGCAATTCTTAGCCCAGGTCAACTGACTAAGGCTCACAGGGCTTGGGCTAATGGGGCTAAAAATAGTGTAGATGTTTCCACTCGGTCTGGACACCAGGCATCGAGATCCTGGCTGAGTTTCAGAGCCCAGGCTCCAGCCCAAGCGGAAATGTCCATGCCGCTATTTTTTAGACTCGGAGCTTGAGCCCAAGTCAGTTGACCTGGGCTCTGAGAATCACTGCGAAGGGGAGGTGCTATGCAGCATAAATGTACTTATAGATCATTTTCCTGAATATTTGCTTCCCAACACCACTCTTCCAAAATGTCATAATAGTAGCTAATATGTTTTTAGAAAGATAATATTCCATATATTTCAAAAGGACATCGTAATCAGAAATGTACTGTGGTTTTTCCTCTGCTAGGGTGAATAATTTGTTTCAGAATGCTGCAGGAACAGAGAAGCCTGTTCCATTCTCCAAATAGTCTATGGAAAGGAACAAGCATTCTCTTGATGCAGATCTCCATAGCTCATATTTTAATTAAGCATTCTGTAGCCTCTTTGCTTTTTTAAAAAAGATAAGCCAGTTTTATTGTCTACGTAGAACTGACTTAATTACATAAAGTTTGAAGTGGAAAGAAGTTTAAATTTAAAAAATTAAATAAAGTTGTGCCAGCCATCACAGTAAACATTTATTTACCCAATGATACTGCATGGAATAGCTAATTGTCAAACTTCAGCTGAAGTTGAATAGCAATATTCTCTTGTATCACGGAGACCAATGAAAAGCAAGACAGATTGTTTTCCTGCTTGGCTGCAAATCACTGCCTCTATCTGCCTTTGATTCTCCTACTGCTTTCTTCATCATTTGTGAGTTCAACACAGGTCAATGTCGTTTCCTTTTCTCCCCCCCCCCCCCCCCCTTTCCCCTCTCTGCCTCCTTTAGGTGTTCAGCATGTTTTTGGAGACCTTGGTTGACTTCATCCAGGTCCATAAAGAAGATCTACAGGATTGGTTGTTTGTGTTGTTGACACAGCTGTTGAAGAAAATGGGTGCTGATTTGCTTGGGTCTGTACAAGCGAAAGTTCAGAAGGCACTGGATGTCACAAGGTATTACATTGCTGACAAAAATGTGTGTGCAGTTTTAATTGGCACCAGAGTATATTCCCACATTTCTTTCTTACTGTACTGTAAGGATATTGGCCCCAAAACACAACCTGTGGATGGCTTTAAAATGTAACAAATGTAATAGTAGTGGCTTTCTAAATACCAGCCAATGTAAGGAATTCAGATCATCCCAGATATTTTGAATGCTTAACATTGAAAGATGAATACAGAATTAGATTTCTCGATTATGAAATGCACATCCTAGCAGGACTGGATTTAATAAGTCACATGCCATTGAGAGATTTCATAGTGGTAGCCATGTTAGTCTGTATCGGCAAAAAGAATGAGGAGTACTTATGGCACCTTAGAGACTAACCAATTTATTTAAGCATAAGCTTTCATGGGCTAAAACTCACTTCATTGGATGAACTACTGCATGCATCCGATGGAGTGGGTTTTTAGCCCACGAAAGCTTATGCTTAAATAAATTTGTTAGTCTCTAAAGCCACAAGTATTCCTGTTCTTTTTACTGTTGAGAGAGCTTTTGTTTTTTACATGTTAGCACATAAAATTGCTTGAAAGTAGTAAGATCATTTGATGTATGTTCCTTTCTACATTAGTTGGATGTTTACCCAGAGATTAAAACAAATAGGCATATATTATAGTTTGAAAGGCAGACAAAGTTTTTATAAGTTAGAGCGACCACCTCTACAGTTATTAAATGCATGCCCTATGCAAGTAATGTGTTTTGCCTGATTCTTTATTTTTCAGGGAATCTTTTCCAAATGATCTCCAATTCAGTATTTTAATGAGATTCACTGTTGACCAGACTCAGACACCCAGTTTGAAGGTAAGAATTTACAAGTCTAAATTGCAAATGAAATATTTGTTGATAGAAATTTGTTTTCTCTTACTATTTGGATTTGTGTTGCAAAAAAGGTTTTCACTTGGTGGATTTTGTTTTTATAAACTTTCAGACAGTCAAGCCAGCGCTGCAGGACCAGCTTCGCTCTTTTTGGAGCTCCAAGGTTTTTTGTCTGCATTATTGCCTTTTTTAACGCTATGTAAAACTTTACAGTGTTTGATAGTTTTTATTTGTATGCATCCGTCTATGACTACTAACCTTTGCAAGAAACTTTAAGCATGCAGATATTCAACTTCAGGTGACATACTAGTGTCAGAGCGTTTTTGCAAAAACAGACCTGATAAGACCACACTCCAATGAATACAGAAGCAACAAAAATATGGCCGCCTAACACCAAGCTGGTTATGCAAACTCACTCTATCAAGTCTTTTCTCATTTTATGTTTGTGATTTCCCAATCTTTTCTGGATATAGTTCTGACAATGAAGGTTTTTCCCTATATTACTTTCATCTTGTATGTTATGGGCATATTTAAACTTTAAAGAATGTTAATATTAACACATGTACCTAAATTTTCATTCAAAAACATATTACTTTTATGTTTAGTGCATTATTTTATTTAAGCTTTTCTAAAAGTAATGTGTTGCATTATATATGCATGCATTTTCACAGCTTAAGAATATGTTGACATAAAAATGGTTGTACAACCTAAAATTAAAACTGATTTCTCTAGGACATGTACAATTAGAGAAGAGGTTGGCTTTGGTATAAATGCAGTAAATCCTAATAAGATTTACAAATAAGGCAAATTGGGGAAATAACAAGCATATACAAAGCTGGATTTTTCTGCTCTGTCCTGCACGAAAATTTTGTACACATTTTGGAATGTTATGCAATGTAACAATGCACAAGATTACACTGTTTTTTTCCCTATACACAGTGGGGCTGAAGTCACATGCAAATACCTCATTTTTTTGTTTTGTTTTTGCTTTTTTGTTTGCAGCACAGTGAACTTTATAATATTACTCACTTTGAGGACAGTTTATACTTTGACTACTATTACTTTATGGTGGTGTATTAAATAGCAGCTACTATCTTATGATGTGATCAGAGTTGTTGAAGAAAACAAATGAAGTAATAATGAAATCACACAATTTGTTCTGCAACATGTCCTTAAGACAGAGGTTTATTGCCGGAAGATTAATGCGTTGATTGCTGCAAGTTACTTTCTCCATAGAATTCTGATGTAATTACTCCCTTTTGTGAAGTTCATACTGTAGATTTGAAAGAGAGCATGGACTTCTGGTATGAGGATGGGGTCCAAAGAGTGGAATTCCTTAAAGATTGGAGCCAGAGCTTAAGACTGAGGAAGCCAAGCCCAAGACCATCCTCCTGATGACAGAAGAAAGTTTTTTTTAAGACTGATTTAGGGAACAGACCAAGCAGTTATCATAAAGATTCGTCAATGTTGGAGAAATATAATATTTCTCTATTAGAAGTTGGCTGGAGAAGCTACCTCTTTCTTAGAACTGTGGTTTCAAATTATTGTCTCAATATGTGTAGTTTCAAACAGATTTTTAAAGCATTTTTTAAATATTACCTTTTTTGTAAAGTTTGCAGTTGACTCTGGCTCACACACTCTGTGTCCTGGACTTTGTGTTCTGTGTTTTGTGCAAAGGAGCACAGCTGTCTCCATGGTTCATAGATAGTTATATGGTTTTTAGTGAAGCTGGAACATGACCCATTAATGACTTTGAAAATTGGAAGCAGGACCTTGAACTAGCCTCAGAGGTAGATGGGGAGCCAGCGGGGGACCCAGAAAACAGGAATAATGTGCTTCTGAAGACCTAGTCCATGTAGGAGGCAGACAGCCAGGTTTTGCACCAGCTAGCATCTTCGCATTGTTTTCACATTTAGCTTCACATACAGTGAATTAAAGAAATGCAGTTTAAAGGTGACAGATACATGAAAATACTGGCCAGATTGATGGCTGGAAGGAAGAAGTGAAGGTTTTTAGCAAATATTACCTGATCTGGGACAGTGATAAGTCATGTAGGACCATTTTGGCAAATGCATCATGCTTATGTAGTAGTTTGAACAGGATTTTATTCAAATAAATAAAATACATGACCAGGAGCTACTCAATGCATTTACCTTTAAATAAGTTGTTTTCCCACGCTGAAGTTTTGAGAGAGGAACGATTCTAATATGCTTTTATAGATTTATTACAAAAATAAGAAAACAAATATAAATGAAGTAATATATGTCATTAACTAATTTACTTCCTATACAGCTCAAGATTACAATTGAAATACAATCAATAAATCAGTGGAGCACCTATAGGGACATTACTCAAATAGAAAGTTACTTACCTTATACAGTAACTGGAATTGTTCAAGAGGTTTGTCTTTTGTCCTCCACTAACCGCGCCATCTTTCCCCTCTGCTTTGGAGTCTTTGATTTTGCGGGACTTTATGGTAGAGAAGGAATTAATGGTATCTTATCTGACACTGCCCTATATACCCTCAATAGAGGGCACGACGTTAGCTACAGCTCCTGCACAGACTGAATTGGCACTACCAAAAGTCCCCAGTCAAAGACTCACAGGGAGCATGCCTCACTGAAGTGAAGCACCTGTAGAGACAAACATCTTGAACAACTCCAGTTACTGTACAAGGTAACAACTCCAGTTACTGTACAAGGGGGGAGGAATAGCTCAGTGGTTTGAGCATTGACCTGCTAACCCCAGGTTGTGAGTTCAGTCCTTGAGGGGGCCATTTAGGGAACTGGGGTAAAAATCTGTCTGGGGATTGGTCCTGTTCTGAGCAGGGGGTTGGATTAGATGACCTTCTGAGATCCCTTCCAACCCTAATCTTCTATGATTCTAATGGTCATCTTTTCTTGTTCTTCAACATAGAAGTTTCCACAGACACAGAAGAATAATGTTCTCTTTCCAAAAAAAAAAGACACGATGAACTAACCTTTTTCAAAATGACTGTCATCTCATTGTTCATAATGGGACTGAGGTCACAAGCTGCCCTTTAGATGGTTCCTACTTCTACTCACCTGCTATTCAGTGCTCCTTCCTGTCTGTAGACAACATAGGTGCCACCATGTTTCCTGAAGACAGATTGACTCTACTTCCATTGGGAATGCTTTTCTTCACAATTTTTAACTGTTGAATAAGCCTTATATCTTGTTCTTAGGAATTTTTGTGTACAGATAGCTGGGTGCATTTTTGCACTATGTTATCATTGGTTTCTAATCGTAGCATCTGGCTTTAAAGGTATATGTGGTGATAAGATGGCCAATGTTAGTATGGTGGGTTCTGCTCTTTTCTTGGTGGGGGGTAAGATGCCACCCCTTCCCCCTGCTCTTGGGGAGCCAAGGACCCCATTAGTGGCCTGGGAAGGTGGTAAAAGAGGGAAGCGGGGAAGGGGTCTGGGTTTCTCCTCACTCTGAGCCCCAGCGCCTCTCAACCCCTGCAGGTTCTTACCCTCTTCCTCCTTGGGTGGGGTATCTTCAGTCCCTAGATGCTGGGGGAGAGAATCTCCATCCCCTGCTGGGAGGGTCTCCCTTACTTCGGGTCTCTGACCTTTCAAGTCTCACAGCACACCTCCAAGCTCCAGTCCTCTCTCCTTCCTCCTTCTTCTGACTTTTTGAAGCAGGGGGTTTTATTAGATTCCTGACAAGGCCTTAATTTACTGCAGGTGCTCCAATTAACCTGTAGCCACCCTCCCTAGTCTCCAGGGAACCACACCTTAATTAGCCTTGGGCGTATATATTTCCCCTCTGGGACTCTACCACTGCTCCCTGGCCCTCCTGTATCACTAGCAGACACAGCGATGTCACAAAAAGACTCATTAGCCTTGTGGGGGAGGAAATAGTGTATGCGCACCACTATACTTGACTGGATATTAGAAAGGAGATGTTTTGTTTTCAGTATGTGTTTTGAATTACACATTTTGCAAAATATAAGTAATTTTAAGATTTTTATCTCAAAAAGAGAAAATTCTAGCTGCCAGGTTCTCAACAGTATTTTCCATTGATTTATGTACCCTAAAGAGCTTCAATCCTTGGGTTAAGTGTAACTTCAGAGAAGGCAAGACCTAACAGCCAGCAAGAGAGGGAAAGAATATGGTTAAATTACGTTTAGTTTCAGTTCCTTCCACTAACATTTTTGTCACTCGGTGCATTGATGCACTTTATTTTTTATATATCTGAAATAGTAGGATGACTGAAGGAAGCTTTTAAATGATCCATCCGGTTTATTCAGAACCGTTATCAGTGCAAGCCACAAACACATTTTAAAAAAAACAAAACTCAGGTTTTACTATGCATAATCTCAGATCTAGCACCATAGTTAATGGAGACAGAAACAGCTAAAAAGTGAAACCAGATCATCCAAATAATCACCCACCCCATTTCCTTGTCTCATTTATGCCTATTCATAAACACACTGACTTTTATTAGTGTAGTGAATTCCTTCAAAGAAAATGTGTGTACTGATTGCCATGTGTGTTATTGCTTACTTACTGGCACTGCTTTAGTGTAACAGTCCTATTTCCCTTATGGTTTGTTTATAATAGGAAGATGTTTTACAAAAATTATCCCCTAACAAAGATGTTTAATGCTCAGCATAGATTTCTGCTGCTAAAGGAACTGCCAGGGGATTCTGAGTACAAATTAAATACGGTTTACTGGAAGAAGCCAATTACATCTGTATGTATCCTCTCCAGTTCATCAGGTGGTGCTCCCTATGCCAAATATAAACAAACTAAATAGAAAGTGAATGGCTAAACAGTTGCACATGCAGTATGCTAGTATTTTTATTTAATATTAGTGAGAATGAAGATGTCTGTTAGTACAGTAGACTCATTTACAGATTATAGATACTATATGGGTATTAAACAAAAACATTGACTCCAGGTAATTGATTTTAAAATCAGCTAAAAGACTTCTGATAAAATTACCAATATTTAATTCACTTTAAAAAGAAGTATCTCATTTTGTCCCATTATGTTAGCCATTCTGGATTATTTGTTCTAAATAAATAGAACCCTGTTGCTTGAGTACAATCACATTTACAGCACACTTTTGTTTTTATCTGTTTACCTGACTCTGCTCACATTTGCAGGTTAAAGTTGCAATTCTTAAATACATAGAGACTCTTGCACAGCAGATGGACCCAGGGGATTTCGTAAATTCAAGTGAAACTAGGCTGGCAGTATCTCGGATCATCACCTGGACAACAGAACCGAAAAGTTCAGATGTTAGGAAGGTATGTCCATTCATGCTAAAAAAATGTAGTTAGTTTTTCAGGGTTTTTCTTCAGTAGTTTTTAAACTGAAACTTATTCTGATTGTCCTATCAGAGTTAGGTGCTATTTGTATGTGGGTTACCACCATATTCCTAACTAATGCTTTAACAAAAAAAATGTCTTAGGGTTTTGTAATTTAAGACAATTTTTCCAGCAAAAGAGTCCTACAAAAATTTCTCTGTAGGTTCATTCTTTAAGGGTATGGAGAACCTACTCCATTTCACGATACATAGATTAAATTAAAGCATGTAGTGTCAAAATAGATAAAATAAAGCCTTATCTACACTAAGAGAGAGCTGTGTTTTTTAAAATATTTGAGCTTAAATGTTATAACTAATACAATTTAAAGCTCTAGACAAGGCAAGTTATATTCTAGCTGGTTGGGATGAACCTATCTTAGGGTAAAAGGAATATTATTGTTTAAAACACTTTGTATGACAGTAATATTTACTTAAGTGGCCTTCTCTAGACAGCTTTAACTAATATTACTCCAACAAGGGCCACCTTCTGTCCCAGTAATAATACATTGATCACAGGAGGGGTGAGTAAGAAACTAAAATTATAGTTCATCTGGTTGGATGTTTGCATCTGGTTTTACACATTCTTTGTATTTGACAAAAAGATTTAAGGAGTAATTGTTGAGTTGGTGACAATAGGAAGCTGACATTTTAATAAAACTACTACTTTGGCATCAAAGAACTCTTCATACAGAAGCTACTGTTGGTAACATTTGCTGGGGAAAACTAAAATACACATTCTGCAGAGTTTTTTTGCAGGAAGTGAGAGGAGGTTATGTTTCCCAGTAAAAAAAAATGGATTAAAAAGAAGAGATTTGGCTTTCACTAACAGATTATTCTGTGGTGTTTATCTTTTTTGGGTCACGCCTTTCTTCTTGAGATTTTTATACCAACTTCCCACCAGCAGGCTTTAGAGAATTCTCTGACCACTCCTTTGACAGCTTCTCCCTCCCTTAGAACTTGGCACCTCTCTCTCTCTCTTTTTTTTCTTTTCTGGGGAGATATAATCTAATCACATGCTTACAATCATCTGTTCTTTGCTGATCATTTGTAGATCTACCTTTATTTGCTCTAGCTTTTTCTTCATGGTGGATCTGTTACTAACCTATATTAAAATAATTTCTCCTAAACTGGCCCTTTTCTATTCCCGTTAGCAACTCCACCATCATACTTGTCGCTCTGGCCCTGACTGTCTTAGTATCATTTTTCTACTACAAGTGTGTAAAAGTATACAAAATTACAAAAAGAGCAGATTTCACAAAGTCTGTAAAAAGAAACTTCATTCGTTGTGTGCAAACAAAAATTGGTGCTAAACTTTAGGAAACTTAGTATGTTTCTCTTTGAACTGGATCATCATTTAGCAAGAAAACGGAAAGTAACTTTTGTTAAAAGACAAGTGTTGTATTAATTGAATATCAAACTTACACATTATGTTCTTAATTTTGGTGTCTTCTTTCAATCATTCTCTCCACTTCTGCCCCCCTTTCCACTTACAGTAACTGTTGAATCCTGTTTTTTCTCAACTGCTCAAAAAAGTCCATCATTTTTTGCCATTCCCATTGTTGAGTCTTGTCGAAGGCTTTATCTACTCAGCTGAGCTATTCCTACTTGCCTTATTGTCCATCCAAAACACTGCTCCCAAAATCATGTACTTTGCTTGTTGCACCAGCCCTGCCCAGACTCTTCTTCAGATCCATTTTCTTAGCTTTCCTTGTTCTCCCAGATCATGCTAAACTCCTAGTCCTTTAAGCTACTTGAGAATGAGGAGATATTGAAAATGAAGGATGTGAGGGAGTCTAACAAAATGCTCCTATTTACTGGACAATCATCTGAATTAAACTGCTCCTTAAAATCGTGAAGAGGATCTCATCAATCTGTGCAGTCATCAAAATGTATAGCAGTATATGGCAAAAAGTTGGTCAAGCAGGTGTTCTCCAGACAAGCACAATATTCTTTAACCATTAAGACTTCATTTAAATTGCTTATCTCACACACACACACACACACACACACACACACACACACACCTTTTTTTAAACTGACTTTATGATTAAAAGGAGAGGGAGTCTTTTTTAGTAGAAGTTGAGGTATTTGAATCCTTTTCTAATTATGTATGATATATGCTGGTATCAGCAGTTGTTTTTAAATGAACTACATGTGAACCCTTTCTGTGTCTGACAGTTTTAAATATTTTTTCAAACATTTTCAGAAATTTATTCTCCTGTAACTTAGTTACACTATAACACTAGCTAGAGCCCATTAAGGATATGAACAAATTGGAGAGAGTCCAGCAGAGAGCAAGGGAAATGATTAGGGGGCTGGGGCACATGACTTATGAGGAGAGGCTGAGGGAATTGGATTTATTAGTCTGTAGAAGAGAAGAGTGAGGGGGGATTTGATAGCAGCCTTCAAGTACATGAAGGAGGATTCCAATGAGGATGGAGCTGTGCTGTTCTCAGTGGTGGCAGAATACAGAACAAGGAGCAATGATCTCAAGTTGCAGTTGGGGAGGTCTAGGTTGGATATTAGGAAAAACTATTCCACTAGGAGGGTGGTGAAGCACTGGAATGGATTACCTAGGGAGAAGGTAGTGGAATCTCTATCCTTAAAGATTTTTAAGGCCTGGCTTGACAAAGCTCTGGCTGGGATAGGGGGTTGGACTAGATGACCTCCTCAGGTCTTTTCCAACCCTAATCTTCTATGATTCTATGATTTGGGTATTTATATGAATAACAAGAATATTCAGAATTATTACGTTTAATGCTAACACATTTTAGAAGGAATAAAATGTATAGAAAAAGATATTTAAACACTGTATTTGGCAAGTTTCACTAGTATTTTTCAAAGACTATATTTGCAAGAGTAGTTTGACACACAGTATATTTGTCAAATAAATTTGGCAAATACTAGTGAAATGCAAATACAGTACAGTAACTCCTCACTTAAAGTCATCCTGGTTAATGTTGTTTCATTGGTACATTGTTGATCAATTAGGAACATGCTCGTGTAAAGTTGTCCAGTGCTTCCTTTTAACATTGTTTGGCAGCCGTCTGCTTTGTCCGCTGCTTACAGGAAGAGCACCCCGTTGCAGCTAGCTGGTGGGTGCTTGGAACCAGGTGTCACGGAGTGTGGGGGAGTTTGGCCCTGCACCCCGCTTCCTGGGACTCACAGTGACTCTTAACTAGCCAATAAAACAGAAGGTTTATTGGACAACAGGAACGCAGGTTACAGCAGAGCTTGTAGGCTCAGCCAGGACCCCTCAGTCAAGCCCCTCTGGAGTCCTGGAATCTTAGCCCCCTGAATTCCAACCACCCAGCCCAAAACTGAAACTAAACTTCCTTCCCTCCAGCTGGCCCCTTCCTTTGTCCCGCTTCCTGGGCAAAGGTGCTGACTCCCTCCCCCCTTACCTGGCTCAGGTTACAGGCTTAAATCCTGTCCCTCACCTAAAGACATCCCCTGCTCTCCCATCCCCCATGCAGACAGCCCCTACTCCATCACACCAGGGTGGACCAGCAGCCACCCTATCAGCTCCCCGCTCCCCTAAATTCCCTGTGCAGCAGCTGCCCAGCAGGCTATCAATTGCAGGCAGTTCAGCTGTCCCTCTCTTCTCCCCCTCCCCCTGCCAAGTGCTGCTCCTGCCGTCTGCCTTGGAGGTGCTCCCAGGAGCTTCATGCTTGCTGTGCAGAGGATGAGGGAAGTGGGAGGTTAATGTCAGGGTGTCTCCCCACACTTCTGCCCTCCCGTCGCTTACCCTTCTCCATATAGACCACTGAGGAGACACAACAGGGCTCAGGACGGAGAGAGATGGCTGCACCTGCTGTCTCAACTCCCTGATCTTTTTAAAGGCAGTGTACTGAGAGCGTGGTGTCAGCGTACTTAAAGGGTCAATGCACATCTCTCTCTCTCTCTCTCTCCCTCCCCCACACACAGGATGTGTCTCTCTGTCTGCCAGGCTGTCTCCCCTCCCTCCATTTGTGCTGCCTTGTAGAGTGTGAGGCTATATTAACAAAAAATGTTAACCCTTGAGGGCTCAGCCAAATGCTAGTTCATCATTTAGCAGTAAGGCATTCCCTGGGAAATATCCCACCCTCTTACTTCACTACCTCAGCCAAGCTTCACAATCATCATTTCTGTGTACAGTATTAAATTATTTAAAATGTATTTTTTGTGTGTGTGTATGTGGTCTTGTCTGGTGGAAACAAAAGTGCCCTGGAACCTAACCCCCCCCTCGCCTCATTTACATTAATATTTATGAGGAAAATGGATTTGCTTAACATCGTTCCGCTTTAAGTTGCATTTTTCAGGAACATAACTACAACGTTAAGCAAGGAGTTACTGTAATATCTCCAAGTATTGTTCAGCAAGTCTACTTTTTTCATCTCACTTGTTTTGGTTCCTGTTTTTATTTTCCTTCCTGGTTAAACTTCGTTTTTCTTACTATAATAGATCATACTATGTCTAATCTTGAGTTATCTTTATTGTTTGCTTTTTTCCTCCGCAACTCTCTCTCCTTTTATCTATACTGTGTTCTTTACCTCCTCTTCAGTATTTTTTCTTTCACCACTTTTCTTCTGCTTCTCCCTCCAGAATCTTAGTACAGTTTTTCTCTGTTCTGACTTCTCATGTTTGAAAATATCAGATATCTACTAGCCACAAACTAATACAAAACACTGGGGATCTTACTGCCCATAGGCACCGCCCAAACAAGAAGCCAGTCCCTCTAGCTTCTTCGAAGGGGGAAGTTTATGATGGTATTCCTCCTAGGTAGTGTCCCATAATACTAATTATCTTTCAGATTTGCCTGTTTAGGTGTTATTGCTGCTTACATTATCAGTCATGAACTCCTCAGGCTGCTGGAAGGGAAGAAAAGACATGCATACTCTGGTTCTCTCCCCTCATGCTGTCTTTCCTCCCCAGAACTTTAGTTGTTACAAGCCTAGGTGGGATTCTGCAGTTCTTGACTCCATCCCAGCCTTCTTTTTTGATTCCTCTTCTGCATCAGCTAGCTTCAGTGCTTGCTTCTGCTCAGAGCTTTCAAGCACCAGCAGAATGAAATATGACCATATTCTTGTAGATCTCACAACTGCACACAGGAATCTTAATAACATTAGTGAAAACTGATCAGACTCTGATCAATTTTCGTTCTGCTTTAGCTTGGCAAAGTTTTAAGTATGGGAGTTACAGGAGCAGACTGCTGACTAAAGGAGACGGCATTAATTCATTTTGCACTTGGTTTACATTTGGGAATTTAACTTCACAACCGCAGAAGGCTAGAAATGTAAGCCAATAATTTCAAAAACGGGTGCCTGAAGTTAGATTCCAATGTTCATATTTTAGGCGCCCAAAGAGCCTGATTTTTTTTTTTTCAGGAGTAATGACCATACAGTAGATCCATAAATAATTATTTAGAAACCTAACTTTAGGCATCATTTTTGAAAAACCTGGACTTCATCTTTTTTTAAATGAAAGCTTAAGATTCTGTAGGGTTTGGTGGTACTTGTCCAGAGAAGTTTCATATTCACCCTGAGCAAGTGAATTTTTCAGACCTGATAACACTTTTTTCTAGAGCTTTATATTCATGGATCTCTTTAACCTAAATCAGTGAAGTTTAAGTAGTAAGGCACATGGTATTCTATCTTATCTGATGATTAAAATCTCTAGTATGGGTTCTTATGTCAATAAGTAACTGAAATCATGAAGGAGCTGCCAGTGAGCTTTATCATCTGGAACGCTTCATGTAATTACATTTTCTCATCTTTTTGTTACCGTCAGAGAGCCACTTGCAATAGCCAGTTGCCCTGAGCGTCAAGATTACACCAGTAAATCTTCGAAAGTGGTATCCTGACATTATTAAACTATGTGTTTTAAATGGTTTTCACTTAGATTTGAATGAAAAATTAGATACATCATAACCATTCACAGCAACTTGCTCTATTTTTAATAGGTGGTAACTTTTTAAAATGAACTTTTCAATTATATTAAAACAAAGCAGCTTTTTTCCACCTACTTTGTACAAATGACATTTTCCAGTATGAGCATTTTCAGTGGACCATTTGCTGTTGGTCATTGAACTGGGACTTTTTTCTGGAGGCTAGCATTCTGAGCTCCAGAATCTCAGCTGTGTTTTCAGTTTTATTTTGGGTTTGTTTTTAATGAAAAGTCTCTAGCATTCCTAGTTTCAAAGGTCAAATTTTTAAGGTCAACAGTATGTAAACCAAAACAGTGATATGTGCATCAATCTACAGCCAGCCTGAAATAATAGGCGAGAGGGTTGTGAATTAGCCCAAATCATTTAAAGGCATAGTTTAGTATGAAGCAAAATAATGACTGATTAAACATCAAAATTGATAACTGTTTGTTTGGTGGTCAAAGCATGTAAGAAAGAAAGAGACAATCACATTATAAAAATCTGCTGTGAATGTAGCTCCACATGAGACACAAAAATAAAACTTCATTTGTGGACAGACCTTGGGAATACCATTTTTATTTCTCAATTTGACCCACAATTATAGGAACATATTGACACATGCTCCTTCTCAAAATCGCCTACAGTATCCAAATAAAATGTGCATAATTAGAAGCCGCAATACCTCGAGATGGCAGGATTTGAGCCTTATTGTGATGGGCTCTGTACAAGTATAAAATACACTTCTACCCCGGAAGGCTTAACGTTCTGAATCATTTTGAATGATGCCTCGGGGTAAGGGCTTAAAATACAACAGAGAAGAGAGAAGATAAGTGTGACAGTAATAACACAAGGTTACATATAAGATTAGCTACAGGTACAATCTGGAAACTTTAGAGTTCTGGGGGGATTTGTGTCTCAACTGGCAAAGAGATCAATGAATCACTACTAGCCCTGTATTTGTAAGTTTAACCAGTTAGGAGTTGATGAATCTGTCAGTTTCCCTGAGGTTTTTATTAACTCAAATTGCATTGAAGTGAAGAGACTAGAACAGAAAGGAGAAAGAGGTTTAAACATGTAGCCACTCACCAGTGAAGAACAGTTGTTCACAGCAAATTTATGTTTAACATTTTAATATTTTACTTAATTACATTTAAACACAAACATGAATATGTGCTGATTTATGTTTTCAGTGTTAGCCGTCCACTTAAAGTTGCTACAGTTTATTACTCTGAAGAGAAAAAGAGAAATATCTGAAAGAATTTTCTAAATTACTTTAAATATTTTGGTACTTAAGCAAGTTGTCTGTCATTTATTCAAGCATTAGACTGGTTCTGTCCAGCGCATGGCTTGTTGGTAAGCTGCTAGATATAAGTGGTTCATTTTGGTATGAAGCTGTTTCCAGATTAAAGTATTAAGTAAGTCTGTGTAATTCAACAGTATCCAATCTTTCACTGATACGTGACTGGCCTCTTGCCATACTGACAAACCTTTTGGCCTCTCAAATCAGCATTGACTAAATTGTGTAAATGATACTAAATCAGCTAAAAAAGTTAGCTAACAAATACACTGCATAACTAAGTACATCCTACTGTCATTAAAAAGCTGTGCTTTTGATACAAGTCAAGGAAAACAATTTTAAAACACCAGTTTAAAAGCAAGCATTTACCCCGTAAAGGCAGGGAGGATCTATAAATTGCCTAACAAATAAAAACTTAAAATCAAAAAAATTGTGCAGCAAGCCAGAAGCTCTAATATTAATACTTCCAATTTTACTTTTCATCTTCAAAATGTTTTGCAATCTGCTAAATTAATTCTTAAAACATTTGCCTCGCAAGGTTATTGTTCATATTTTGTAGATAAGGGAAACTGAAGAAGAAAGAAGTTAAATGACTCCCCATGTGATCTTGGAGGAGTCGATGTAAGATAAAGACCTATGATCAGACCATAGAACGAAGCCTACTGTTCTCCAGCTTAACAAATCTATTTGCTAAATTTTAAAATAAAAAATAAGGATTCTCAGTTGATAAACTTGTGGGTTACAACCCACCTGAGAGCTCACCAGAAAGTATCGGGGGAAGAGGCAGGTGTAACAAGTTGGCTTCCATCATGTCTGAGGTATTCTGCTAAATATGAGTCTTCTATCATTTGGAAATGATTCTGTTTTAATGCCAAAATTACTTAAGTCAACATGCCATTTTGTTTGTCATTTCATTTGTTGTTACTAGCACAAAGCACTTTGGTAGAATATCTCAAAATAACTCGCTGCTAGGAGGATCATGGGTCATCAGTGTGTGACCAGCAAATGTCCATTGTTTGTTTTTTTAATCATGTCTACCTTTATACCTATTTTAATTATATAAAAACTTCAAGAAATCAGCATTACATTTCTGCTATCTTTTTTGATTACTCCTTTCTCTGGAATCCTTACTGGTAAAATAAAGCAATTTTCAATATCTAACATTTTTAAAACAAAAATTCACATATAGTTTTCATTAATATTTTTTTGCTCTAGGCTGCACAGTCAGTGCTGATTGCCCTATTTGAACTAAATACCCCAGAGTTCACAATGTTACTGGGTGCTTTACCAAAAACATTTCAGGATGGAGCAACAAAGCTTCTCCACAACCATCTCCGGAATACGGGCAATGGTGGTCAGGTATTTACACTTATTTTTTTGCTCTGAAGCTACTGGTACGTACTTTCATCTTCATCTTAATATAGGTTATTCTTATTCGAGGGCTTGCTCATGTCAATTCCAAGTAGGTGTGTGCGTACTGCATGCAGTCATTGAAAGGCTTTCTCCTAGCCATACCCGTCGGATCGGCTGTGGAGCCCCCTGGAGTCATGCCTTCATCGTGGTCTATATAGATCCCTACCACCTCGCCGTCTCTTCAGTTCCTTCTTACTGCCCATGACAGTCATTGGAGCTGCTTTCGTCTCAGTCCCCTAGTGGTCTTTCTCTTTGTACCTGTAAATAGGTAACTTAGTGTTAATTAGTGTTAAAAGTAGTTTTTATAGTTTAGATATGTTTCTGTTGGGGTTTCCCCCCCTGCGTACTTCTCCTGGGGACTGGGGCATGCCAGAAGCTGTGCGGGTCCTGCCAGAAACCTATGCCAAGGGGTGACCCCCACGACTCTTGTTTAAAGTGCTTGGGGGAGGCCCTCCAGATGGACAGGTACAAGATCTGCCAAGGTTCCACCCAAGAACCAAAAAGAGGAGAGACTTTAGGCTAAAACTACTCCTTATAGAGTCAGCTCTCCATCCTCAGCTGGCACAGCCCATGTTGGACCCAAAAAATCTAAGAAGGCAAAGAAGGTGGACCTCTTTGGCCGAAAGGTCTACCCTAACATAGGGCTCCAACTTCGGATTGCCAACCAGCAGGTGGTCCTTAGCCTCTACAATTTCAGTTCTTGGAACACTATGACTAAGTTTAAAGAGTTGCTTCCAGCTGAATCCCAGTTAGAGTTTAGGGCCATCATCGAAGAGGACAAGGTTATAGCAAGGACTTCATTGTAAGCCACACTTGACTCGGTGGCAACCCACATGATGTCGACCAGTATAGCCATGTGAAGGAGCTCGTGGCTTCAAGCTTCCAGCATGAAATCCAACAAACAGTTCAGGACTTGCCCTTTGATGTATCAAGGCTGTTCTTGGAGCAAACAGACTCTAAGCTTCACAGTCTCAAAGACTAACAAGCGACATTAAAATCTCTCAGGCTCCATATACCAGCCCCACAAAGGAAGCATTTCAAACATCAGCCTCCCCCATTCTTCTGTCCTACTCATCCTAGACAGGATTACAACAGGAAGCAGGACAAAAATAATAGGAGGAGGCCACCTCAGCCCTCATCCACCCAGAGCCAGGGCTCAGTGAGGCAGTCTGCTGGTCCCAAGCAAAACTTTCAAAGGTGCACCTGTGGGTGATGCACCAAGTAAAATCCCAGATCCTTTCCTCCATTTTGTGAACGGTCTATCCCATTTCTACCATGCCTGGACCTGGATCACCTTGGATCAATGTGTCTTATTCATGGTTGAATTGGGATATTCTCTCATATTCTGTTCCATCCCTCCCACCCCTTCCCCTTCCCTCTTCAGGGACCCTTCTCACGAGCAACTTCTCATACAGGAGTTACAAATGTACCTAGAAGCTGGAACAGTAGAGGAGGTCCCTCAGGAGTTCTAGGACAAGGAGTTTTATTCCCGATATTTCCTAATCCCGAAGTCCAAGGGCAGGCTCAGGCCTATTCTAGACCTCCGAAACCTTAACAGATTCATGAAAAAGTTGAAGTTCTTCATGGTCTCCCTAGCTTCCATTATCGCCTCACTGGATCTGGAGGAGTAGAACGCCGCCCTCAACTTGAAAGGTATGTACTTTCATGTGTCCATAGTCCTGTCCCACAGATGGTTCCTCCACTTTGTGGTCAACACCACCCATTGTCAGTTTACAGTTCTCGCCCCCTCAGGTGTTCACCAAATGCATGTTGGTTGTAGATGCCTTCCTGAGGAGGCGACAAGTACTAGTATTCCCATACCTAGACGACTTGCTAATCAAGTTCAGCACCAGAGTTCAGGTGAAGGAGCATGTGAATCTGGTACGGTTGACTTTTGACAGGCTCAGGCTGATACTGAATGTGACACAGTCAACTCTTAGGTCGCACTCAGAGGATAAAGTTCATCGGAGCTCTCCTAGACTCAGGTCAAGCCAAAGCAGTCCTTCCAGAATTGCATTTTCTGACCATGGATGGCATTAGGGGGCTTACAAATGATACCCCACTACTATGGCGTGAAATTGTCTGAAGCTTCTTGGTCATATGACCGCTTGTACATATGTAGTTCAATATACGAGACACTGGGTCTACAGGCCTGGCTGGCCTCAGTATACAGGCCAAACCAAGACCGCCTACATACGATAGTCACTCTTCCTCCTCCAGTTATCGAGTCCCTCCTGTGGTGGCTCAGCCCACAAGTGGTGTGTGCAGGCTCCAGCCCTTGCTGTCTCTAGTCACAGAGGCATTGGCAATGGGATTGTGGGGGTACATCTAGGAAGACTCAGGACTCAAGGTCTCTGGTCCCAGACAGAACTTTAGTTGCACATCCGTGTCAAGTTGCTAAGAGCAGTTCGCCTTGCTTGCCAGACGTTCCAAACCCATCTGGAAGGCAGATGTGTATCGGTATTGACCGACAATTCAGCAATGATCTATATAAACAGACAGGGTGGTGCTCGCTCCTTTCCCCTATGCCAGGAAGCTCTCAAACTGTAGGACTTCTGCATTGCCCACTTGATATATGTAAAGGCATCGTACATTCCGGGCTTTCAGAATGAGCTGGCTGATCATCTCAGCAGGTCCTTTCACAATCATGAGTAGTCCCTCCATTTGGATGTTGTGATCAACATCTTCCAATGATGGAGGTTTCCCCAGATAGACTTGTTCTCAACAGGCACAACAGGAAGTGTCAGCAGTTGTATTCCTTCCTGAATCGCAGCCTGGGCTCGCTCATGGATGCTTTTCGCCTCCCTTAGAAGGATAACCTACTGCATGCATGCCCACTCTTCCCACTTGTACACAAGGTCCTGCAAAAAGTCAGAAAAGAGGGAGTATCAATGATCTTAATAGCACCAGTGTGGCCACGTCAACACTGGCTCACCATGCTCCTAGGCCTGTCAGTGGACACGCCCATAACCTTGCCCCTGGTCCTGGTCTTGATCACGCAGGACCACAGCCGCCTCCAGCATCCCAGTCTAGAATCTCTCTATCTCACGGCTTGGAAACTCCATGGCTAAACCCCTTGGAGCTCACATGCTCAGACCTGGTTAGGAAGGTTCTTCTTGGCAGTAGGAAACCAATAAGAGCCACTTATTTGGCTATGTGGAAGTGATTCTCTATTTGGTCGTTACAAAAGGACACTCTATAGTCATCAGTTCCCTTTATCCTGGACTATTTATAACATCTGAAACAGCAGAGCCTGTCAGTGTCATCAATAAAGGTGCACCTGGCCACTATCTCGGTTTTCCATCCCGATTCGGCTGGCCAGTCAGTTTTCACTAACTCTATGGTTGGCTGCTTCCTCAAAGGACTAGATAGACTGTACCCTCAAGACAACCAATCCCCCCATGGGATCTCAACCTGGTACTCTCAAGACTGATGGGTCTTCCCTGTGAGTCCCTAGCAACATGATCTCTTCTCTCCATCTCCTGGAAAGTAGCGTTCTTGGTGCTATAAGTTCAGCCAGGAGGGTGTCTGAGCTTAAGGCCTTAACTACTGAGCCCACATATACTGTCTTCTGTAAGGACAAGGTGCAGTTGTGCCCCACCCACCTTTTCTTCCAAGGTAGTTTCACAATTCCACATAAACCAGGATATATTTCTTCCGGTGTTCTTTCCTAAGCCGCATGCTAGGAACTGGGAGCGAGGAACTGGATGTCAGGCAAGTGTTAACCTTTTACATCAAAAGAACAAAGCTGTTTGGGAAATCAGTGCAACTCTTCATTGAGTTTGCAAAGCGAATGAAGGGTCTTCCAGTTTCGTCTCAAAGAATCTCTTCATGGATCATGGACTGCATCAGGGCATGCTATGACCTGGCAAAGATACCTGCCCTTGAGCTGATGGCATATTCCACAGGGGCCAGGCGTCCTCAGTGGTGTTCCTGGCACAAGTCTCTGTTCAAGATCACTGCATGGCAGTGATGTCTCATCGATCCACAGCTTTACATTGCGCTGAGCAATTACGCAGCAGGCCAGAGATGACGCCGCATTTGGCAGAGCAGTGCTGCAGTCTGCGACCCACTGAGCTCCAACCGCTCCTCCTAGGAGATGCTTGGGAGTCACCTACTTGGAATCTACATGAGCATGCAGTCGAAGAAGAAAAAACAGCTACCTTCACTTAACTGTTGTTCTTTGAGATGTGTTGGTCATGTTCATTCCAAGAAGCATCTGCCTGCCCCTCTGTCAGAGTACTCCGAAGAAACTGCAGAGGCGGTGGATCAGCAGAGGCCTATATACATCGCCTGAAGGCGCAACTCCAGCAAGCTCCACAGCCAACTCAATGGATAATGCTAGGGGAAACTCCTTCTGATGACTGCGCGCACCTTCTTGGAATGGACATGAACAACGCATCTCGAAGAACAGTTACGTGAAAGTAGGTAACTGTTTTTTTTTTAATTATGATTTTCAGTTGGGTTTTATTTATTTGCATGGGGCTTCTAATTAGGAGTCTCCTTTAATTTATAGTTAACAATATTGTTATTTTAAAAAGAGGTGTGTGTGTATATATATATATATTTCAAAAAGTTGAGAATTCTCAGCATTATTACTTTTTAAGTAAACTGATCATGTTAGCTCTTGGTGCTCTTAACTGTCATAAACAGTAATATATCTCATGCCTATTTCTTTAGTTTCTGAAATTACTTATATCTAGCTAGGTTTCAGAGTGGTAGTTGTGTTAGTCTGTATCAGCAAAAACAACGATGAGTCCTGGTGGTATCTGAGAGACTAACAAATTTATTTGGGCATAAGCTTTTGTGGGCCAAAACCCACTTCATCAGGTGCATGGAGTGGAAAATACTGTAGAGAGGTATAAATATACAGCATATGAAAAGAGGGGTGTTGCCTTATCAAGTGGGGGGGGTCAATGATAACGAGCCAATTCAATTAAGGTGGAAGTGAGCTATTCTCAACAGTTGACAAGAAGGAGTGGAAATCCCTTTTGTAGTGCTAATGAAGCCAATATAATCAGGGTAGCCCATTTCAAACAGTTAACAAGAAGGTGTGAGTATCAGTAGTGGGAAATTAGTTTTTGTAGTGACCCAACCACTCCCAGTCTTTATTCAGGCCTAATTTGATGATGTCCAGTTTGCACATTAATTCCAGTTCTGCAGTTTCTCGTTGGAGTCTGTTTTTAAAGTTTTTTAGTTGAAGAATTGCCACTTTTAAGATCTATTATTGGGCGTCCAGGAGATTGAAGTGTTCTCCTACTGGTTTGGAACTGTTATCATTCCTGATGTCCAGATTTGTGTCCATTTATTCTTTTTGCATGCGAGACTGTCTAGCTGGCCAAGGTACATGGCAGAGGGCATGCTCGGCACCATGATGGCATATACCTGGGCAGTCAATAACAGACTTAAAAAGTATCAGAGGGTAGCCGTTCGTTAGCTCTGGATGTGTTAAAAACAGCAAAGAATCCTGTGACACCTTTATAGACCCTAACAGACGTTTTTGGATATGAGCTTTCGTGGATGAATACCAGCTTTGTCAGAATGCATGACTTTAAAAATGGCAATTCTTCAACAAAAAATTTCAAAAACAGACTCCCCCGAGAAATTGCAGAACTGGAATTAATTTGCAAACTGGACACTATCAAATTAGGCCTGAATAAAGACTGGGAGTGGATGGGTCACTACAAAAACTAATTTCCCCCTGCTGATACTCATACCATCTTGTTAACTGTTTGAAATGGGCCACTATGATTACCTTGGCCTCATTAGCACTACAAAAGTTATTTCCACCCCTTCTTGTCAACTATTGAGACTAGTCCACTTCCACTTTAATTGAATTGACTCGTTAGCACTGACCACTACCACTTGGTAAGGCAACTCCCATCTTTTCATATGCTGTGTATTTATACCTCTCTACTGTATTTTCCACTCCATGCATCTGATGAAGTGGGTTTTAGCCCACAAAAGCTTATGCCCAAATAAATTTTACTCTCTAAGGTGCCACAAGGACTCCTCTAGCTAGCTAGTCTCAGAACTTTTCTGGTGTTAAAAAATAAATATAACATTAATTTAAAAGGAAATGTTATTTTTTACTAGAATACCATTTTTTCATAGGGGTCAATGGGAAGTCCTTTAACAAGACCTACGCCACGTTCACCAGCCAGTTGGTCCAGTCCTCTCACTTCCCCAACCAATACATCACAGAATACTTTGTCACCAAGGTAATATAATGCTACATTATAACTTTACATGTAAACTTGGTGTTACGGGTTTTTTTTGTGTGTTCTCCTGAATTCCAACCCCATTAAAAACTGCAGAAAGAATTTTACCCAAGTTAAATCAGCCATGGGGTACTTAGAATAATCACTTATTAAAAACTATTAACTAAGACCAATCTCCAGATGACTTAAAATTTTGGAGGGTAAAAGGAAGTAACCAATGAAATGCTCTACAGCTTAATAGCCATTTCTACCAGTCTAGAGGATTTCATAGGTCATGTTTTTGATACTGATGGATTTAGTAGTTTGAAATTTTAAATGTTAAAAGTGTAGGCAAGTTCACTATAATAGTTTTTTATTTTATATTTAATAGAGAAATTGTGCAGAAGCCCAAGGCATTAATACTTTAAGCAGCAGAGACTGGAGCAATAGTCTGCTTCCTCTTGCCGCTATTCCTAAATAAGCAAACCCCCTTGCTGGCCATCAAGTTCCACCACTTGAAGTCCAAGTATCAGTCATTGGTGGTCTCCTTAACAAAGTAAGGCAGGGGTGCCATTGAGAGGCAGCCACCACAGCTCCCCCAGGAGTGTGGTTCCACTCCTGTAGCCCCACTCGTCAGTAAAATAATAGAAAATAAATTGAACCTTTTTATCCCCTTCTTCCATGTTTTCCCTGGATCTACAGTGCATTCGATTATGACACAGAAAACATGAATTCTGAAGATATTTATAGTTCTCTTCGTGGCGTCACTGAAGCCATTCAGAACTTCAGTTTCCGTAGTCAGGAAGATATGAATGAGCCTGTGAAACGGGATTCCAAAAAGGACGATGGTGATTCAGTGAGTGTTTGAATGACAACGCGAGGAGCTGATTAAGTACAGCTGAATTGTCTCTTTAAATTGATTTGTATATCTAGGGTAGAATTTTCAGAGCACCTAAGTACTATTTTCAAAAGTGCCGTAGGCCTTTAGGATCCTAAATCCTATTGACTTTCAGTGAGACTCAAGGTCTTAAATGCCTATCCATGCCTATCATCCTTTTGAAAATGGGACTGAGGCTCCTTAAGGCACTTAGATGCTTTTGAAAATTGTATTTCTAGTCTTAAAGTAACCTGTTTATGTTAGAGCTGTCAAATTCTAACTACAAAAAGTCATGCTGCTAATCAAGTCTATATAGAATGCCAGCACTTTAAAGCCTGTTGGACTATGGCTTTAGTTTTAACTTGCAACTGCTTATTGGTGTTACCAGTTTTAGACTAAGTGATCTGCTTTATATTCTTGCTGTTGCACTGGAGAGAGACTGTATGATTTCTGTCCCCAAATAATATCATTTGAATGAAATATGTACTTCATGAAATCTCTTTCAAAGAGCAAAACTTTGAGTAAAAAGAATTCTAGACACATTTTGATGTTTGTCCCTCCAAAGAATCAAGTCCAAACAAATGTTTTATAGTGTCTAAAAGCTGTGGGCAAATTTCTCAAACTTGGGTATCTGTGGTTCTGGAACTCAAGATCAACATAACTGAAATTCAGGCCAGTTATTTAGGTGCTTAAATATAGATTTAAATACCTAACTCTAAGCTTCCCCTATGAAAATGTTGCTGTTTTGTGTTCAGTTCAAACTCCTAAGTCCTCCTTAGGCAATGTTCATACACACCATTTGAGAGGAAAGCTAAGCTTTCTGAGGGCTCATCTAAATGAACACTTAGTTCACAGCAGAGTAGCATTTAAATCTATCCTGCACTAGCATGCTGTGCACTAAGGGTTTGTTAGGTCCCTACTTCTGTGCACTAAAAGTTCCCTAGGGCAGTGGTTCTTGAACCTTTTTTTTGCAGATCACTTGAAAATTGCTGAGGGTCTCAGCAAACCACTTAATGATCTTTCCAAATGTTGTTTGTCCCATTAGCTAATTATTGTAAAGAGCTTTGGATAAAACCGCTATATAAGAAAAAATCTTAATAATTGTTTTTTGTTCGACAAATAAAAGCATACAACTCATACTTTAATATCAGTAGTCTTACCTTTCTAATGCGATGGATGTGCCTTCTCTCCCCTGCCATGGCAGCCCCCGAGCTGGGGCTGGGAAGGAGTGGGGGTCTCTCCCTCTCTCCCCCACTGCAGCAGCCCCTGAGCTGCGGCTGGGAAAGAGGGCCATCTCCCCCCAGCAACTGCAGCCCTGGAGCTGGAGAAAGTCGCCTCTTTCTCTGGCTGCCGCAGCCCTGCACATCCCAAATTCCCCACCCCCCTAGTTACCCCACTGCCCCTCCCTCCTAATCGTCCCAAGGCCACCACCTCACCAAATATGTGCATCTTGTCCAGGGACCTAATCAATGTAGCCATGCCTGCATGACTCCACTGATTAGGTGGATTGCCCTTCATTCTCTTGTGTGTGGCCGTCCAGGTGCGCATCTTAGAGGGAACTATCCATGGACTACAGTTTGAGAACCTCTGCTTTAGGGTGCTCAATGCATGGCAGCAGGGTTCAGATGGACACTTAGTGAATGGCACAATAGTATAGAATAGATTTACAACTCAGCCCGCTGCGAACTAAGTGTTCATTTACATAAGCCATAAGTATTGAGAAACGATGAGCCAATTTAAGATGTTAGTTGGTATTCTGTGGCACCCATGGAACCTTGCAAACTTTGTAGCTTGTCTTTGGATTGTCTACATGAGAATTTAGCACACAGCAATTTAGGATGTGCATTTACAGCCCATTACCTACTCTGTACAACCCCCACATGTGGACACTGTTACTGTGTGCTAAGATGGCTCTCATGCGCTTTAGCTTAACCCTTTAAAGTACTGGATTTTAAAGTATACTAAAAGCTAAACCACCCAAAAGCACTTTTAGTGCACAATAGGAGTCTCCACAAAAGAATTAGTGTAAAGTAGCTAGAGTGCAGTAAAAGTACACCTAGCTTGCTGCACACTAACTTCCCTGTGTAGACAAGACTGTTATTTGCTACTGTTAACCTAAAAGGAATAGCGAACTAAAAAGTGAATGAGATATTTAATGTGTTTATGGGAAAGGGTGTGTTTATTTTTTCCTGGCAGATTTGCAGTGGCTCTGGAATAGCGGATCTGAGAGCAGGAGGTGGAGCAATTGATACAGGCCGAACAGCTCTTGATAACAAAACATCATTACTTAACACAATGCCTCCCCACTCTTCTCCACGTTCACGAGATTATAACCCGTACAATTACTCAGATAGTATCAGTTCTTTTAACAAATCTGCTTTGAAAGAAGCTATGTTTGATGATGATGCTGAGCAATTTCCTGATGGTAAGTTCTAGATTACATTCTTTGTTAGAGGGGAAATAAGATTTGTCTACATGTGTTGCATATAGTCATTAAGGTTTTCATGTAATAAATAGAGGTTAAGCTAAATTAGCTATACATACAAGTATCCGAAGGAACCAGACTGCTGATGTAATAAATCATGTTTTTCAGGCTAGGTTTATTGAATAGCAGATCCTATCTGAGTAATGTGAAAAGCAAGCAGTGTTACAGAAGCTATCAAACAAAATTCCAGTGTAGTGAAATACTCAAGTTTTAATATTGTTCCTCATAAATACAAAGTTACAGGAAAAGTAGGGGACTGGGATAACCGAATTGCTAACTGTAGCATATACTATATATTTGGGCTCAGGTTATAGTAAGTATATTTTAGTGCATGACAGATAAAAAGAAAAAATATTTGTAGTTATGTTGCTTTATCTAATTTTTTTTTCAATTTGTCCAGGGGAAAAAAGATCTTTGTGAATTACATAATGGAAAAAGAAACTGGGTAAAACTAGTTTTGGCTACAGATGAAAGATTAACAGCACAGAGTTTTGGTAGTGAAATATTTTTATTTGAAACACAAGTCGGGGGTATATGGTGTTGACTTAACATTTTTTTAAATGCATGTGCTGAAAAGGTGGCTGCACTCAGACATGCTGACATAGATATTCAGCTTGCTGCTTTATAAGCTTGTTAAGCTAAATTTTAATCTTTTCCGGTATATTTTCTTGTAATGTTTATAACCAAATGTTTTATTTTGCATTTGTTTCCTTCTCTCATTCTTTCTTGCTCATTTTTCTTCCCTAATTCTGTATCCTGTAATAGCATTTTCTATAGATATGGTGCTGGCTGTAGCTCCATTGTGAACTTTATGTTCCTAATTATCAGCTGGTCTGAACTGAGGCAAAACACTGATGACCAGCTCAGAATCTGGCCCCACATTCTTGAAACAAAAAGATGATGACCACTAAGATATCACCCTACTGAGAGTTTGGTTTGAAGTATGTCCAGAGGTAGCAGTATCCCCAGGATTATGCAGCACTGCTTTGTCTACCTAGCCGCCTCTCAATTACTACTCGTTCATACATGTCAATCAGTATAGTATCCTCTGTGTTTATTTATATTGATATTATATTCAGTTTATTTTCCATTACCCCCAGATACGAAGTGTATTGAAGTTGTTTGGATTGGAGGGAATGGTAGTTTAACAAATGAGTAGGGAACATTTGTGGCTTTTGGTATTCCGTTGCAGGTTAGAATATGCACAACTAAATGGTAGATGGGCAAAAATAGTGGATTGTGGACCAGTGGAGAGATTCCTCTTTAAGTAAAGGAGAAGGAAGCTTGTAGTACCTGTACAAGTTTACTAGTGTCTGGTAAACAATCTTTACTGTCCGATCAAGTAGACCTTGAGACACTTAAGTAAAATTATAAATTATTTTAATTTCTCTTTCATTTTGATAAATACCTCATGTTCATTAAAAATGCATTTATAAACAGTTTTAAAGTCTAATTCTAATGGTGTTTACCTTATAATCATACTGCTATCCCTGCTCAGAACCAAATTCAAGTATATAGAAAAGTGATTTTGTTCATGATGAAATGATTTCATATTAAGTTGAATACACAGATTTGTAATGAAGTCTTAACTTTTCACTTTTCTTTAACATAGAGCATACACCAGCAAAAGGCCCTTGGCCTCTTGACACTCCCAATTGTACATGCTATACATCTTACTGAAAATCTCAAGGAAACCTTTTAAAATACGATGGCAATGCAGAAAAATTGAAAGGGGGGATTGTTGCTGTATTGCTTCAGTAGATAGTGAATATTTTGAAATGAGTATTCAGTTATAGTCTAATCTTTATTATGTCAATAAGAGTAGTTCTTATTAGAGACTGATGAGAAGGGATTTCTTCTGTCTCAATTGTAGTTCTGTTATTAAGCAATGATTTGCCATAGGAACTACCTGAAAGAAAACAATAAACTCTCTGGCATTGTTTGTATTCAGATTTAGTGGGATTTATGAGATTCTCTACTTGGAAAATTAACTTGTATTCAGCTTTATTTTCTTGAAACATCACCATTTATATAGATAGTTGTCAGCATTAACAGCCCCTGTCAGTTAGTCTTCAGTTATATTTTATGTAAGATAAAAAAGTATGCTATGTACTGAATCTAACCTAAGTGCAGTTCTATTTATTGACATAGTTTTTTACCAAGTGATGGTGGGGTGAGTAAATGGCCAATGTTTGTGTTTTACTGTTTATTTAGGAAGTTTTAACATCTTTACACATCACTGATAATGTAAACATAAGAAATGAAATATTAATCATTACAACTCTTAGCTTTTCATTTTGGTAACATTATGCAGTAATGTAATCATTACTCCTGGGGGGATTCTGCACCAAAAAATTCAAAATTCGGCGTATTTTATTTGTCAAAATAATGCAATATAATAACACCAGTTTCAATTGTTTAGGTAATTTATTTGAACTACAATACAGAAAATGTCACAATAACTATTCAACATTTCCTAAACACAAGGAAGTTAAGTTTACAAACACTTGGTAACTAATACCCTGCATTCAAGTTATAATTCTGGATTTTCATTTAAATTACATTACAGAACACCAAAGAGGAAAAAAAATAAATAGGTCATTTTAAATTGCTCAGACTTCCACATATGAAAGTCGTACAGTTTTGCTAATCATTGTCCTAGATTTGACTAGGTACTTTGGGAAGTGCTTGTTTCTGATTGTCCTGACATTTTATTAACTGCTTGGTAAATGTTTTATTTGTCCTCAGTCTTTTTTTTATTATTATTATTTTTAAATGGGTAAGTAAAATAAATCCTGAGCTGTAATCTAACCCCATTGTGCCAATTTGGCACAGGAAAAATGTGAGAAAGCACATAGATCTTCCTAGCTGATTCCCTTACTGTAATTTATAAGGCTTTACATCACTGTGGCAATGTAGGGCCCTGAAAACTTTTGCAGGTTTTATGCTCCTGGGGGAATTGACTAAGAATGGGAGCAGTTAACTAACAATAGGAACATTAACAATGTTACTATGCAGGCAGGCTGCTACATTTCTGGCTCCAGGAAAGGCCTTCCTCCTGCGCGTGTTGTTCTCCTTCTCCTCCCCCCACCCTCCCGGCAGATTTGCATTTTTGTGCGCAGGGGATATAGAAATATGCAGGCCATTTGAATTCTGCACCAAGTAAAAATAATCAAATCTCTCTGTTTAGCAGGGTATCATCATATTACAGTGTGAGCCTGCTTGACCACCAAGGACATGGTATTTCTGGTGATTTTAGTAAATTGAATGAAACTACTGACTTTACTTGTATTGATTATTCCTGGCTGTCAAACATTAGTATTCCACATAATTGGACACGCATGCTGGATTTTTTTCTTAGCATAACATAAGAATGGCCATACTGGGTCAGACCAATGGTCCATCTAGCCCAGTATCCTGTTTTCCAACAATGGCCAATGCCAGATGCTTCAGAAAGAATGAACAGAACATGGCAATCAAGTGATCCATCACCTGTTGTCCACTCCCAGCATCAGGTAGTCAGAGGCCTAAGGACACCCAAAGTATGGGGTTGCATCCCTGACCATTTTAGGCCCATCAATGGCTATTAGCTGTCCTCCATGAACTTATCTAATTCTTTTTTTTAACCCAGTTATACTTTTGGTCTTCTCCGCATCCCATGGCATTGAGTTCCACGGGTTGACTGTGCATTTTGTGAAGAAATACTTCAGTTTGTTCGCTTTAAACTTGCTGTCCATAAATTTCATTGGGTGATCCCTGGTTTTTGTGTTATATGAAGGAGTAAATAACACTTCCTTATTCATTTTCTCCACCCCAGTTGTGATTTTGTAGAGTTCTATCATATTCCCCCCTTAATCGTCTCTTTTCCAATATGAATAGTCCCATCTTTAAACCTCTCCTCATATGGAAGTTTAGCCTTAATAATTTTTGTTGCCATTCTGTGTACCTTTTCAGTTTCTAATATCTTTTTAAAGATGGGGTGACCCAGCACTGCATGCAGTATTCCAGATGTGGGTGTACCATCAATTTATGTAGTGGCATTTTGATATTTCCTGTCTTATCTATTATTTTCCTAATGGTTCCTAACATTGTTAGCTTTTTTGACTGCTGGTGCACATTGAGAAGAGATTTTCAGAGAACCATCCGCAATGACTCCAAGATCTCTCTCTTGATGGGTAACAGCTAATTTAGATCCCATCGTTGTGTATGTATAGTTGGGATTATATTTTCCAATATACATTCCTTTGCATTTATCCACAATGAGTTTGTTGCCATTTTGTTGCCCAGTCACCCTGTTTTGTGAGAGCTGTTTGTGACTCTTCACAGTCTGCTTTAAACTTCACTATCTCGAGTAATTTTGTATTGGTACAAACTTTGCCACTCCCTGTTTGCACCCCTTTTTCCAGATCATTTATGAATATGTTGAACATTGTCCCCCAGGGATCTGTACTGGGACCAGCACAGCTATTCATGTCTCTCCATGCTGAAAACTGACCATTTATTCCTACCCCTTGTTTCCTGTCTTTTAACCTGTTCCTGATCCATAAGAAGACCTTATCTCTTATCCTATGACTGCTTACTTTGCTTAAGAGCCTCTGGTGAGGACCTTGTCAAAGGCTTTTTGAAAGACCAGGTACACTGTATCCACTAGATCACCGTTGTCCACCTATTTGTTGACCATCTCAGAGAATTCTAATAGATAGGTGAGGTATGATTTCTCTTTACAAAAGACATGTTGATTTTTCCCCAACAAATCATGTTCATCTACATGTCCAGCCCTTGCACTGTCTCAGGTCAGGTGCAGCGTCGCTCCCGAGTCCCTGTACTGGAGGAGGTGAGACATTAGGGTGAACTCCCACCTCAATGCAGCCAGTGGCCTGTGCTCCCCACTGCTAGAAATGTGGAGATCTGGGGTTTTATTATTGGCCCCCATCACAGACTTCCAGTATAACATTGGTCCCATCATTTAAGGCTTGATATCGAGGGGAGTCTTTCTATTGATTTTAAAAGACACCAAATAAGGGACTTAATTAACCTGTGCCTCAGTTTCTCCATAATACTTGCCTGCCTCACAGGAGTTTGTGTAAATTCATTGTTTTTGGTTAGGTTCTTTGAGGTCATCAGATGGAAAGTGCTTAGAAGTGCAGTTTTTGCAAAGTGTTTTTTACAGTTCCAAAAGCTTTATGCTTCATTCATGCAGTAAAAACAACAAGGAGTGTGGTGGCACCTTAAAGACTTAACAGATTTATTTGGGCATAACCTTTCGTGGGTAAAACACCACTTCAGATGCATGGAGTAAAAATTACAGATGCAGGCATTATAGAATGACACATGAAGGCAAGGGAGTTACCTCACAAGTGTAGAACCAGTGGTGACAGGGCCAGTTCGATCAGGGTGGATGTAGTCCGCTCCCAATAATAGAAAGGCAAAGCTGCTTTTGTAATGAGCCAGCCAGTCCCTATTCAAGCCCAAATTAATAATGTTAAATTTGCAAATGAATTTTAGTTCTGCTGTTTCTCTTTGAAGTCTGTTTCTGAAGGTTTTTTTGTTCAAGTAATTTTACTTTTAAATCTGTTATAGAATGTCCAGGAAGATTGAAGTGTTCTCCTACTGGCTTTTGTATGTTACCATTCCTAATATCCGATTTGTGTCCATTTATTCTTCTTGATCAGCATTCATGCAGTAGGCACTCCTCCCGATCACAGGAGAATTTAAATTTGGGACTTTATGGGATGATGACTCCTCCCACTGTGTGATGGTAGAGCAGCTTGCCAGAAGGGGGTTAGGAGCAGGGCCCCCGTCATCACTTTACATAGTAGGAGGCAGGAGGCTAGACAAAGATGCAAGGAGGCCAGCCAGCCTTATGCTATGTGTGCAGTCAGTCAGTGTGCTGCAGGGAAGGCAGGATCACCCTATGCTGTCCTGTCCTCAGGGCCAGTGCCAGCTAAGCAGGACTGGGCAGCTGAGACTAAGCAATAAATGGCCAGGAGTAATGGATCCCCCTCCACCTGGGCCAGAGCCCTTCAGAGCGTTACCACAGGTAAGCAGTGGGCCAGGGGCAATTGTTGTTTTTTTTTTTACTTGTTCAGATTCTGTGATGGGCAGGGCCAGGGGAGTGCTCGGCATGGGGAGAGTAGGGAAGGAGAGAACTTGAGCAGTGGAAGCCGGAGGGGGAGGGATATGGAGGGAAGGAAGTGGGGGGCAGAAAGAGGAGGAATATGGTGGCAGGGAGGAGAGGGTAAGCGTGATCTCTTTTCAGTGGATAGGAGATTACATTTGCCTGGTGTCTCATGAGAATGGGGCTGGGGATTTGGTTCCGTCACCCCGGGGATATAGAGTCTGCTGGTCTGGTACATAAAGCTGGCACCATCATGCTGCCTCAGTGGGACTTTTTGCTGGCTTGGTTCTGTGAGCTAAGTGGGTATTATTGTTGAAGTAGCAGTCAGCCTTTATTTTACTGCCTGAATTCATCTTTAGCTGCAGCAGCCACTCCTCTTGGCAGTTCTTATTCATTGCCTAAGGTGCTTACTGCTGTTGGAACAATAAAAATAGGAAGCCCTCGAGTTTGTTTGTGTGAAGAAGTGAAAATGAGGTGGCAGTTTTTTGCAGTCTGACTCCAGCCATTTTCTTCCTGTCAGGGTGTAAATGCCATCTGAGGGTGGGGCCTGATACCTTGTTTTATTGTGTGAAGAAAGGACAGAGATTTCTCAATTAGCTTTAACTGCTGCTTGCCATTATATGTTCCTCCGGATCAGTGAGGGGGTCGAGGCACTTGAAAGGGCCATTTTGCAGGCTGCTGCATGTCAGCTATCAGAGTATATCAAAAAACCTGTGACTGACATTTTTTATTCCCAAGTTTAGTGCTTTTAATTAGGTACCTTCTGCATGTCCTGTCTTCACAAACACCATCTGGCACAGAATGGAAAACATGCTCCATTTTCTTTAGAAAGAAATTGCAGAAAAGTGGAGGAGGGTTTTCATATATATATATTTTTTTCATTTGCTTGGTTTCAGGGATTTGGCTGGAAGGGGATGTGCATATGGTGAGCGGGGAGGGAAGAGAAGAGGGAAACAGTGGGGAGGAGGTGGGGCATGAAGCAGAGCAGGGGTGGAGTATGGGTTGGGCCACAGGCAGAAGAGGCTGTCTAGGGTGCTACTGCCTCCCCAAGTGGAAGCTTCACTCACCACCCATGATCTTTACTATAGTTTCAACCATTTTGCCTGGAACTGAAGTTAGGGTTACCACCCTGTAATTGCCATGATCACCTCTGGAGCCTTTTTTAAAAATTAGTGTTGCATTAGCTATGAATTCATACTATGCATTTAATTTAATTGTTTGGTACTCAGAGCAGTATTATACAACGTCAGTCCTTCAAAAACTGCTAAATTTCTTAGCACATAAACTTATGCAATAACCTTTGAATGTGTGAAGTCAGCAATGTTGAATGTGTGGAATTAACCTGTCAGGGCAGAATATATGCCTTGTTTCCCTAATATAATGTCCATATGTGTTCCTAGTAATAAAATTTATCATGGTATCTTATCTTCAGTGTCTGTGGTAGGACTAATGTGGCCTGGGTAATAAAAATTATCATACTCAGTAAAAGTTCTCTGTTCCAGTCCTCTGTACTAATTAATGACTATCATATCATCAAAAAACAGTTTCCTTTAGGTGAACATTAATGGTCCATGTAGAGAATTTGCAAAGCATGCATTATTAGTCATATAAACTCTAACATACTCATTTATGGACAAAATGGAGAGAGCTACTACTTGAATAAACATTTTTGTTTTCATGTATCCATGTCCTTGGCTATTCGTCCAAAAGAGAGGATAAATGGAACAAGTGGAGTTCTACTCTGCACTGAGTAGAAAAAGTTTTGATCTAAAATATTCAGTAGATGGTAAACATTTTACTGAGGTAGTTAAAATTTACACAGCTGTAATGAATTCACTTTTTTTACTAGTTTCTTTTCCCCAGAATGACTTGTTACTAAATAGTAATAACGTAGTAATAAACTCAAGGACTGATTAACTTGGGATTTATCTGTATGTGATTGTCATAAAAAATTTTGTTGCAGAAATTTTACTTGTAGCTTAGTGTCAACATGAAATAGTCCTAGAGAAAGATACAAGACTCTGTTTAATTGCCATGTTTTGCAGATGTGAGAAAATTTGACTCCTTCCATTATATATGCCTTGTAAAATAGAAGCTTATTTGAGAGAGAGTTTTTTGTTTATATGTTTTACCTTTTTTCCTTCAAAAAGTACTGTGAGGTTCTTAATCTTCTGCCTTTAGAGCAAGACACAGGCAGAAGGCATGAGAGTTCCCTTTTCAAAGGCCAGAAATGTCTTACTATTTGCTAACGAAGTAAAGACAACTTGATATTTGACTTCACATTGGAGACCAGGTTTTATTGAAGTTTTGCAGGCATCTTGGGTTGACTGCCCAATCTGTATAAGTATCAGTCTAGTTTTTCATGTCTTATTCATCACTATGGTATCCCTCCCCACTATTTTTTTAAATTCTCCTACACAGAGAGCTTGTCTTAGGGATAGCAGCCTGAGCAGTGGCAGTCCTGTGGAATTCCCGGTCTAGTTAGCTTCACATACCTGTTCAGTCATTGGAAGATTCAAGCTGTCAGTTTGCAAGTTGTTTTTGCCATCATGCCAGACATTTGTTTCTCAGGAATGCTGACCACACTGAAAATACAATATTTGTGTTTATTTTGAGGGTAAAAATCTCCTTGCAGCCAGAGCTGAGAAAAATAAACAACAGTTTCTAGGCTGATAGGCCTTAAAACTATCTCTGCATTATGTAATAGGAGTTGTGTTTTATCACTTCTGCAGTTTGAGGAGTATGTCCATTTATTCCTTTTTAATAGAGCTCCCCATGGACCATTCTGATCTGGTTGCAGAATTGCTGAAGGAATTGTCAAACCATAATGAGAGAGTTGAAGAAAGAAAGGCTGCTTTGTATGAGCTTATGAAATTGACTCAAGAAGAGTCCTTTGGTGTTTGGGATGAGCACTTCAAAACAATACTACTTCTGTTACTTGAAACTCTTGGGGACAAAGAGGTGAGTTCAGACTAACCCAAAGTTGACAGTGCACGGAAGTTGCTTTTGACATTAGGGCCCATTCTTCAATAACACTTCACATGGATGAAATTCATATTGGGTTTAAATAGTATCTCTAGAAGGGGATAGACAAGTTGCTGGTAGTAGTAAAATACTTTTTAATGACAGTCTACAAATGGGGCCTAAGACAATGCCATTAAAGTTAGAATAATCTCAGTCCGCCAAAAAGTAAAGAGACAGTAGTCATGTTTACTTTACAGGGTTTTTTTGTCTTTTGGGTTCTCCCAGTATCCAGTCTTGTTGACTCTCACTCTGTCCAAAGTTCTGTGCATTAGGCAGACGCAATCCAGCATCTGGTAATGAACTGGATAGGGGTCAGGTACATGGCTTTTTCTCCATACTACATATTTATGTTGAGATAGCAATTTAAAAAAATAAAATACAAAATAACTGAAAGATACACACTCTTTTTTTGTATCAAAAAGGCATTTATCTGATTCTCCTTCCCCGTTTCCTATACTGGCTTCATATTTCAGGTGATTTTTGTGGTGGATGACAGTATAATGCATATATATTATGCACAGCGGGTACTATTAGTTTGAACTCTGGGGTGGGAGTTATGGAAGCTTAAAATTGGTTGCTCATCCTTTTTTTACCTTAGGGTTTGGGGATATTTAGCTAATTACTATGAAATTCTAAGTATTTTTATTTGTAGGTCACCTTCTAAGTGGGCCATGCAAAGCTTGCCTTTAAAAATGTATTAATAAGAAGTATGTGTATACTAGGGATGCAGATATCGTTTAAAAAGATAACCACTTAAACTATAAAATTAAATTGTTTAACCGGATAACCAATTAAAGGGAGAGGGGACCAGGTACCTAGTTTGTTCCGATGTGGCCTCCGCAGACACTCCATGCCACCCAGCAGCAGGAGCTTTCCTTCCCTTCACTGACAGTGTGCCATCCGCAGCCAAACCCCTTCCAGTGGCACTGGGGGAGACCAGGGACTACTTAAAGCGCACGCGCGCACACACACACGCACGCGCACACACACACACACACATTTTACATCGCTAGTGTATACATCTCCCTCCTACCCCATATTCTTCTCTTTTGGAAAGGTGGTTTCCCTAGCTTTCTGGGAGGATACGAAACCTAGCTTTCGCTAGCCCCTGCTATGTTCCAAGGTATAAAATTCTAAAAGACATACAACATTATGTATAGGAAATACATTTTAAGTAATTTTAGAGGTTTCTAAAGTGTGGTTGCTATAATTGGCAAGTCCCTTTCAGTTCAGTATAATTAGACTTAATATAATTAGTATACCATCATTAGACTTGTAACTAGACATTTCTTCTCAATCAGAGAGGCTCAAAAATTGAATAACATTTTTTAAAACTAAAATATTTCTAAACCATATTTTTTGTAAAATAAGTGATTTAGACAAAATCTGGGAATAGTGTTGTGTAAAGGTTTTATTGGCACTCACTTGGGATGATCTGCATATGTTACTTGGGATGATCTGCATGTGTTGCTTGTGATTTTGCAGGCATATGTTGTATCTACATATGTTACTTAGTAAAAACTTCATAACACCATGTAAGATATATGTATAGAGCGGGGGTGAGAATATGGGTTGTGATGATGTAATGTTTTTTCTGGTAGTTCCATATGCTTAGAGCTTGAATGAATAGGTTTGTACTGTATGCATTTGGGGGGAGCATATTATAATTTACCTTAGATTTCCATTATCAAACAAGTTTGTGTCCAATTGCTGAGCTAATATTAAAAGCACATGGTCTGTTCAAAGAGAAATAACTCAATTATATACAATATTTAACCTTTAGCATGCAATCAGAGCTTTGGCATTGAAAGTTTTAAGAGAAATTCTAAGGAACCAACCAGCAAGATTTAAAAATTATGCAGAGCTTACAATTATGAAGACACTAGAAGCTCATAAGGATCCTCATAAGGAGGTTAGTAAGCGGCTCTGTGTGTTTTGTGTATTTGAGGATGTGACACATGTCAAAGCACAAATCAAATGTAATGTTCAGAAAATATGCTTGATAAATGATTCAAATGCCAGTGGGGAAGTAATTGGTTTGATAGTCAAGGATTCAGCAAATATTGGTTAATAAAGGCATGCTATAGTAGGAAGGATTGCTGTTTTATAGACACTAAAATGCACAATTTCAACCCTAATAAAGTGGATTCCTACTTAGCATTTGTCCCCAAATGACACACAGATGCACCGAACTAAATATGAGCATCCCATGGATCACTTTCAGTACTACTAGAAGGATAAAGGAGATTGTCTCCCTATAAAGCTGTAGGTTCTGGAAGAAATGTGTACACGGGGAAACATTTTTATAATGTATTATCACCATCATGTTTTTGCTTTTCAAAGTGTATTTCTCAGAAAAGCAGAAGCATAAAATGTATGCTACATCTAGTTCAACAGAGGGAAAGGTGAGAAAAGATGCATCTTGATACTATTTTAGTAAACAGAAGAAAAGGAGCAGATATCTTTCTCATCATTTTAGTACTTCTCTACAACAAATTAATCAGACTGCAAGTTGTGTCTACTATGCCACCTGGAGATTTAGAAGCTCTTTAAAAGTAAACAAAAGGTGTCAGTGGAAAACCCTATGAAAAACTACTTGAATGGCATGGTGTTGTTGCAGAGAGCATATATGATGGTTCTGTGTCCATTGACGATTTCTAAAATGTTTGTAGCAACATGGTTAATCCAGAGCCTGGTAATCCATTTTAATAATATACAGAAATGCTCTCAATTATGCATAAAGATATCAATACTTGAGAAATTCCTTGACATGTTGTTTGCTGTAACATATATGCTGTTAATAGTGCAACTTAATGGTTTTAAACTGTGTGCAGTCCTGGGGATCATGCAGCTTTAACCATGTCCCTTCAAACAGAAGAACCCTGCCCTGCCACTGGAATCAGTGCGGTATGAGACTGCAGCTTTTTCCGTACCTAGTATCTTTGGCCAATTAGTGGCTGGGTGGAGTGATGGGGGAGACAAGAAGTTTCGCATCTGGCCTTGCACTGTGTTCCTTTGACCAACAGCTCCACTGGGCATGTGTTGGAAGAAGAGACTGAACATGACAAGGGTCCACAGCTCTATCCCATCCAGCTTTTTAGCCAAATTATACTACTGGGGGGACATGCTTGAAAGTTCTTTTCTCATAGCGTTGGTGCAGCAATAGAAGGGGAGCAAAGGGAAGACATGGATATGACAGGATAACCAGGTGATGCAGAGTGAGGGTAGAGGATAAAGAAGGAAAGGGAAAATACAGTGAAATTAGGTGTGGAGGGTAAAAAGGAGAGGGTGGGAAAACCTGTGGAGAGAAGGAAGCCATAGTAGCATGTTTTCTGTCACGTGCGCATATGAAAAATCCCAGATGTAGGACATACACGTGAGGGCTGGAGAGGGGGCAGAACAGGAGACATAATTGAATTGATATACAAAAGAATATAACTACTATGTCCACTGTAAAATTAGGGTTTCCAGGTGCCCAGTTTTTGACTGAAACACCTTGGTGGCTCTGGTCAGTGCCACTGACCAGGCTGTTAAAAGGTCGGTTGGCACGGGGTTGGCGGCCTCCCTATCCAGGTCTGCAGCTCCCCAGAAGTGGAAACATGTCCCTCTGGTTTAGGGGCAGCCAGGGGGGCTCTGCATGCTGCCCCCACCCTGAGTGCAGGCTCCACAGCTCCCATTGGCCGGGAACCACAGCCAGTGGGAGCTGTGGGGGAGGCCCCTGCAGGCAGAGCTAGCGCACAAAGCTGCCTGACTGTCCCTGCTCCTAGAGTCTGAGGAACATGTCACTGCTTCAGGGGAGCCACCTGAGTTAAGCACCACCGCTGCCCCAACCCTGAACCCGTGCCCAAACCCAAACTCCCTCCTGGAGTCTGCACCTCAGCCCCCCACCTGGAGCCCCCTCTCGCACCCTGAACTCCTCATTTCTGGCCCCACCTGAGAGCCCCCAGCCTTAGCCCTCACCCCCTCCCTCACCCCAACTCCTTGCCCCAGCCTGGTAAAAGTGAGCAAGGGTGGGGGAGAGGGAGCGACAGAAGGATGGGGATGAAGTGAGTGGGGAGGGTGGCCTTGGAGAGGTGTGGGGCCTCAGGACCAGGGCGGGGCAAGGGTGTTTGGTTTTGTGTAACTAGAAAGTTGGCAACCCTATATAAAATTAAGCAATTTACATAAATATTGCTTTTGAGGTTGGTAGGCAAAGAAAGTCAGAAGTAAACATTCCTCTAATTTTTTAAAATTTAACTTTCACCGGTGTGTTTCCCCCTGATTTTTTTACCTATGTGGATCTAATTGATTGCCTGAGCTCAGGCTTTTGAAACTTGTGACTGCAGTCTCTCCCAGGCCCCAGCCCTCTCACATTACTCTCTCATTGTTTCCTCTTTTTTCTCCCTCCCCGTTTATTCCATACAGTATATTCATTATTACATTCTCTCCATCACTTGTTTTCCCTTCCCATTCCACACCCTTTCCCTCACTGTGTTAATGAAAGAGAGAAACAAAGGGAGAAAGGGAGGCAGAGTTGGGGAGAGGAGGAGAGCTTTGTAGACTCTTCTTCCTCACCACTCCTGTGAGTCCCCACACACAATGGCCAGATGTGACAGGGAGTGTCTTGGTGCATTCACCCCTCCTACTTCACTGGAAGTGGACAGGGAAAGTGCAAGCCCTGGCATGTGAGTTCAGACTCACCCTGCCCCCTCCCAGAAGCAACCAGTGAAAGGGGACGTTCTAGAGCAGGGGCGGCCACCCTGAACCTGAGAGAGAGAGTCAGAATTTACCAATATACATTGCCAAAGAGCCACAGTAATACATCAGCAGCCCCCCATCAGTTCCACCCCGCCTCCCACCCACTGGCAGTCCCACGGATCAGTGCCTCTCCCTCCCTTCCTGAGGGAGGAGCGAGGGCATGGCAGGTTCAGGGGAGGGGGCAGGAAGGGGTGGAGTGTTGGCAAGGCCTGTGGCAGAGCCAGGCGGTTGAGCAGTGAGCACCTGCCAACACATTGGAAAGTTGGTGCCTGTAACTCCAGCCCCGGAGTCAGTGCTTATACAAGGATTCGCATATTAACTTCTGAAGAGCCGCATGTAGCTCCGGAACCACAGGTTGGCCACCCCTGTTCTAGAGCTTCACGTAGCAAGCAGCACTCTGTACATCACAGAGCTGGCTGTGTGCCATGTCAGCCAGCAGGGAGCACAGTTGCAGAGCATGTCTTCTTGGGTAGAACCCCTGTCCAGTATCCCCATTTGTATCAACATCCTCTTGATCTGCAAGCTGTTAGCACCCAACTAATAACTGTTATGTTCCCTTACTAAATCCTCTATTAGTTGAAGATTCTGGTGCAAATTTTTGCTATTTTTTTCTAACTTTTATGCAAGTTAGACTTAATTTTAGAAGTAAAAATGTACTGTATGTGCTGTTATCTAAAATATTTTTCTTGAATGACTGGAAAATCTGTGTCTTTGATCAGCAAGGACCTACAAGAAGTAGAAAGTTACAGTAAGGAAATTGTGTGTTAAAAATATTAACAAAAACTTCAACAGTCTGTCAAGGGTAGATGTGAAATAGCAATCACTAAAGGGATTCCAGGGTTGACTCAGCACCTGTTATCAGGGAGACTTGGGGAATCTTGATGTCTGTATCGCCACAATGCAGAGGTTAGGCCTAGATTATTACCCACAGTTTCAGAAGAGCCGCTTGCATTTAGAATCTGCTGGGTGCCGAGGATTTTTTAAAATTTGTCTCTAATTGTCTCTTCCAGTCCAAATCATTTTACAGTACTGTAGAGCTGCAGATATATAATTAAATTGTAAATAAAACTAAATAAAATACAAACATATATTCATTTCACTGCAAGGTTCAAGAGCAGAACTGTCAGGATTTAGATTGCACAAGCCTTTTTTAAAAACTATTTTCTCCATTGTTTTATTTAATCTTTTTTTAGGTGGTGAGATCTGCTGAAGAAGCTGCTTCAATGCTGGCTACTTCCATTAGCCCAGATCAGTGCATCAAAGTACTTTGTCCCATTATCCAAACTGCAGATTACCCCATTAATCTGGCTGCAATCAAAATGCAGACAAAAGTGATAGAGAGAGTATCTAAAGAAACGCTTGCTCAGCTTTTACCAGAGATTGTGCCAGGTCTAATACAGGTAAGAAACCAGAGCAGATGTAAAGAATTAAACCAGAAGTTTAAATCTCTTTAGTATTTCACTCACCTCTCATGGAAAACTTTGATTTGGGTAGTAGATGGTTGCATTTGTGGCCTGGTGATGGGGTATATAAAGCCCGCACTGGCCCAAGAATGTTTAGAGAGCGCTTGAGAGCTCTATCTGGTAGACCTGGGGAGGCGTGGTCAGGTTGAGGGAGGAACTCAAAAGAAAGTGTGTGTGACAGTCTCCTGGGAGGAAAGGCTGTATAAGGAAGGGTGGGGAGTGGGAGAAAGGTATAGCTGCAGAAGTCAGGATTAGCTATGTAGTGAGCCCAGTGTTTCAAAACTGCCCTGTAAAGCTCTCCCTTCATGTCTTAAAATTAGATATTTTAAGAATGAAAGGGGGGGGGGGTTAGTTTTTGGAAAGAGAGTCCATGAAGTGACTTTTTTTTGGTGAAGTTGCGCAAAGAATGAAAACATTGGAAAATCTGTTTTGGGGCAACAGAGGTCTGGTTTTGTATTGATTTGCAGAATAATCTAGCAGTTATTTTACTGAATTTAGTTATTTGCGGTTTTTAATTGTGCCATTGATTAGAAATGGCTCTCATTTACTTCAACAGACCATAATGCATGGAATCCCTAGGATCTTAGAAACATTAAAAAACGTTTATCCAGATGCAACACATTTTCAGCCTTTAGATTAGATTACTTGAAACCATTTTAGTGATACTTTATTTTCAGGAAGATTTCACATTTCTTAATCTAGTAGCTAGTGATGATATTGCTAGCTAGATATTGAGACTGACATTTGAGAAGTCCTGGTTTATGTTAAATAAATAATATGCAGTCATCATGTTTATGTTCCACATGCTGATCTCTACTAAATCATTAAGAATCTTAATCCAGTGAGGTTATGATTTCACCTATTAGATGCTCAGTGCATTGCAAGATCTTACCCTACATTTGGGTGACTTAAATTGGCTCTATTAATTCAGTTTAAATGTTTTGAAAATTTGGGGAGGAGTAGCTCAGTGGTTGAGCATTGGCCTGTTAAACCCAGGGTTGTGAGTTCAATCCTTGAAGGGGCCGCTTAAGGATCTGGCACAAAAATCTGTCCAGGGATTGGTCCTGCTTTGAGTAGGGGGTTGGACTAGATGACCTCCTGAGGTCTTTTTCAAGCATGATATTCTATGATTCTAGATACCACATAATATTTTTCTCTGTTCCTTTAAAATAATTTTTATTTTCTTTTGTATAAAATCCACTATTTTAAAAATGAGAAAGAGAAGACAGGGCCACAAAGCATATGTCTACATGGCAACAAAACACCTGTGGCTGGTCTGTGTCACCTGACTCGGGTTCAGGCTGCAGGGCTATAAAAATTGCAGAGGATGTTTGGGCTTGGGTGGGAGCCCAGGCTCTGAGATCCCATGAGAGAGGGGTTCCAGAGCCCAGGCTCCAGACTGAGCCCAAATATCTATACTGCAGTTTTATAGCTTCCCCCAGCCCAAGCCTCCATGAGTCCAAGTCAGCTGACATGAACCAGCCATGGATATTTTATTGCACTGTAGACATACCCAAATGGTCTCATAGCCGAGCTGAGGTTTGGATAGGGCAGACTGAAGTATAGCTTAAATGTTTTTAAACTTTGCTTTATGTTAGCCAGCGTACTAAAATGGATAATTTTGTACCAGTTCAGCTGTGCTTCTTTCCAGTATTACTTTTTTGGCACAAAAGATGTTTTTACAGTGCCATCATAATTCTCCTTATAGGACGTGCAGTAAGGTTGCCAGATACTTTTCATTATAAGAAACTGTTTTCAGTTACTTACAATTTTGCCAAACTTAACAGTTTGGACTGAAATTGTCCTTGCTAAGTGTCTCAGGCATGTGTGATTGTTTTTTGGTTTTGGTTCTGTTTTTTTTTTGTTTGTTTTTTGTTTTTTTTTTTGGCAGGGAGGGAAGTTTTGGTAAAAATGATTCAGCCATTTCCAAGAAATAGATTAGGGGAAAGTGCATTGTATTGCCCACATTAAAAATAATAATAATCCTGTCTCTATTTTGTTCCATGCTTTGGACCAGGGACTTGAAATTTGGTGGTGTTGAGGCAGGAGGAGTCGCCCTCTTGTGAGGGACGCCTTTTTTTGCTATCCCCATGAAACTTGCCCATATTTGGACAAGTCAGAACACTTCTATTTGCTCATGCTCAGGAGAAACTTGCTAGACTTTGACAGCTAAATTCTCCAAAGATTCCACCTGTACTCGGTATATTCTAGCCCAGCTCTGCAGGACGATAGAAGTGAAGATGGGGACACGGACAGCAGGAGCTGCGGGAAGGGCAGGAATAGAGGATTGGGGATAGGCGCAGGAGCCAGGGAAGGAATAAGAGCAGAAGAGGGAGATAGGAGCCAGATGGGGATGGCGGAGAAGAAGCTAGAGAAAAGAGGCTAAGAACAGAAGAGGACAGGGAGAGGCTGAGTGAAATGGGAAAAAGGGTCTCTTACCACTAGCAAACACTCCCTTCAGAACCTGGAATTTAACCTGGGAGTCCTGAGTCTGCATTCTTCTACTGTCAGCAAATAGCTGTGAAACCTACCGGCAAAGTGTGTGTGTCATCCTACTCTAATGTTGGTCCACATGGAGGATGGCAACCTGCTGCTGCTGCTGCCAGTTACTCCATGAGCTCAAAAGGTAGATATCTGTGGACCTAATGGTCCAAACTCTGTTGATGTGTTAAGTTGAGTGTCAGTCTGATTCCACAATATTTGATGGGCGGTATTTAAAAGAATTAAGAAGTTACATTTTTAAGAAACTTGCATTAAATGTGCATTACGGTTGTGACAACAAGCTCTCAAAGGTTAGGAAATTTCAGAAATAAGGTTGCACAGGCAACCATATGGTTACCTCACTCTTCAGGGACCTCTCATAGGAGAGAATCCCTTTGTAAGATGCGGATTCTTTTCTCAAGAAGAGAGTCAAAGATGAGGTTCCTTAGCAACATCAAGGGAAAGGATTTTACATCTGCTATTTCCTGATCTCCAAGACGAATGACAGTCTGACACCCATACTGTACCTCAGAAACCTCAACAAGTACGTAAGAAAATTCAAGCTCAGCAAGTTGGAGTTCATGCACACTTTCAGAAAGCACTGCTCCTCAGCCTTAGAATTGCATTCTGATGCTCAGTTTGAGAGAGCAGCACAACAGTCCATATTTAACTAAGAATTCCACCCAGCATCATCCTGCTGATATCCCACAAATGGGTGTGCACAGAGACGCTTGATGAAAAAAGAGATTACTAACCAGTAACTATTGTTCTTCAGAAGTCATTTCTGTATATAAATACTACCTACCCCCTTCCTCTCTACCTCAGAGTTTTATATAACATCTGGACTCGACAGTTAGAGGGAAGGAATTGAGGTGGTTGGTGGATGCATTCTTGTTGAGTAGGGCAATAATGTTGCACGCATGCAAGATCTCTAATGCTTCTCAATGGACGTGGATTTTCAAGGCAGTTCCACAGTTCTGTGCTTGGGGCACCATATTCCACAAGTGTAAATGCACAGAGGTGACTCTCAAAGAACAAATAATCTCTGTTTATCTGGGCAAGTTTAATTTGGCATTTTCTAACTTGAGAGTGCTTCTCTTGGTAACCTTAACATTCATTTAGTGTGATTTTTTGGGGGGGATGTATCTATAAAAAGAAATCTCTCTTGGAATTTTAGTCATATGCTAGCTATTAATGTTCATTTCCTTGCTGTCTAGGGTTATGATAATTCGGAGAGCAGTGTTCGTAAGGCTTGTGTTTTCTGCCTTGTAGCCATTCATGCAGTAATTGGCGATGAACTAAAACCACATCTCAGTCAGCTCACAGGCAGCAAAGTAAGTGGAGGATGCCATTTACAGAAATCCTAGTCCCTAATTGCATGTATATGTTTACAGTGTGTAGTTGTGAGCAAATATTAAAACTAAGAAAGTATATATCTGAAGGAATAATAACCCAGGTTGCTGAAGCTACTAGCAAACAGAAAGAATCAAGGTGACTTTCATATGTGAGACTCAAAAATATGCAAACCATAAATCCAATCTTCATGCAAGTGAATTTCTCATTGATTTATAAGAAATGCTGAATTAAGCCCCATGTTTTGCTGTGTTAGATTAGATTTGGTTATATTATAAATTAGCTCAAAAGCACAACTGTGCCTCAAAATATTAAAAAACTTCTCCTTGAAAATTAGATTAAGGAACCTTTGCATAAACATCCTTAAGATGGTTGAGTACACCTTCAAAATCAGTGTATTTATTTAGTGTTGTGTATATATTACATAAAATGGTAGGTAATTCCACAGTGAACATAATCAGTGTACTGACGTTCATCTCCACCATTGCTCCATCTGGTGTTGCCTTTTGAAAATGTCATTGTTTGGTGGGAGATAAATGTACAGCAGAAGTAAATTAACCAATTATGTTTCTATCTGTTCCTTAAGTAATTTGCATGCCACAACCTTTTAAGTACATTTTATTTCTGTATTATTTGAAAAACACAAAATCTTTAATGCATCTTTTTGGATGGGTGCATATTTGCAGAAAAATTTAATTTACATAGAGACAATTGAACATTAATTATATATTGTCCTGGAAAATACATAAGATGACTCACTTTTATGCATTATGATGAGTGATAAGATCCAAAACTACCACTGTGTGGATATTGCCCCCCCCCCCACCTTTTTTAACATGATTTTACATAGGGTAATCCAAAACCAAGGACTTTTTAGGGAATAGAAAACCCCACTTACCCTGAGCATTGAGGGCTCCCAAAACCCTACCAGTGACTAGAATCAAAATGGGTTTTCTCCAATAAAAATAACATCAACTTATTCACAGTGCCTCTAAAATTTAGGAATAAACAACATTAACCCCAGCTCAACTACTTCAGCTTCCCCCTTTTTTGTGTGTTTAACTCTTTGTGAGCAATAACTCCTTGTGAAGAATGTTGGTCTGTTTTGAGGTTTTCACTTACAGGTACATAAAAAGATACTTCTTCCTTTATTTTAAATTCACCTAAAGATTTTTACTTTCACCGAAGGGAAAACAGCTCAGTTATTAAAGTTGGATGAATATTTTTTGGTTACCAGACCTCCCTTATAATCTTTAGTTTAATCGTTAGGGTAATGTGCTGAATGTGGGAAACTCAGGTTCAATTCCCTCTGCCTCATGAGGATCGGTGACTTGTACTAGGATCTCTCACATCCTAGGTTGGGTGCCCTAATCACCACACAAGAAAGTCGCTCTCACTCTCTTTCCGTGGCGAAATGACTATCTATTGTCATAAATGACCATGAATATCTACTGTAACTGACAATGGGTAATCATTGGGCCAGGGAGAAGCTGTGAAAATTACTCAGTAGCCAGGTGGTTAGTCATCCATGCTGGATGTGGGAGACCCTAGTTCAAGTTCCTGCTCCACATCAGGCAGAAGAGAGAACTGAGCTTGAGACTCCCATGTCTCAGGAGAGACCCTAACCACTGGGTTACTCCTGGGGGAATTCTGCACAATGCAGAATTTTGCAGAAAATAATGTGCACTCAGAATTTCCTCCCCCCTCCCCCCAGAAATGGGCTCAGAGCTACTGGTCACCACTAGGGGCTGCTGAACCTGGCAAAGCCCAGCTTATAAATAGAAGATAAGGCCAGGGAGAGGGGAGGGAAGAGGGAACTGGAGGTTTACCAGCAGCTGCCGTTCCCAGCACACCTTGATGGAAAGAAGCAGTGGCATGTGGGAAACTCCATGCAAGCCTGGGACCCAGCATCAGTCTGTTTCTCCCTCTGGATTCCTGGACTCTGGGGGGTAGTGGGTGTGAGTGTCTGGGCTGCGGGGGGAGCAGAGAAACAAGAACTGGGTTGTCATAGGGGTTTCTTTAACTCTCTACTTCTGGGGAAAATTTTGTGTGTCTGTATTGTTATAGACATACTTGCTGACAGCTATTCTGAAATAAATTACCAAAATAATTGAAACTGGGATGATTATATAATGTTATTTTGAAAAATAAAATTTGCAGAATTTTAAAATATTGAGTGCAGAATTTTTATTTTTTTGGTGCAGAATTCCCCCAGGAGTACACTGGGATAACGGTTATAAAAGACATCCTCTTCTCCCCTCCCCTAGGCATTTTGTGACTCTAGTCCTTTATTTTTGTAAAACTGCTCAAAACTGAAATGAAAAATGTTGGGTTGAACCGAAATGTTTTGTTTCAACCTTACTCTGAATATTTCAGACTTTTTGATTTGCCAAAAAAATTCATTTTCAGTTTGACCTGAAACAAAACTTTTTTCGGTGTTTCAGAATTACCAGCAAAACTAAATATCCATTGTTCACTCAGCTTTATTTAGAACTTTCTTTACTGTCGTCTTACCCATGCTGATAGACTATTTTAGAATTTTGACTATTAAACTGTGTTTCTGATAAATGTTAAACAAATGCATTTCTGAATTAAATCTGCAGATGAAATTATTGAACCTTTACATCAAACGTGCACAGACAGGCTCTGGAGCAGGTGACACAGCAGCAGATGTTTCTGGACAAAGCTAATGAAACTGACTACAGTGAACCAGGTCTTCTAAAGAAAGGACAGGCACTCTGATATCAGTGAAAGGAAAATTCTCACACACACCTTTGGAACTCTTTTTTTTTTTTTTCCCTCCCAGTTTGCCTTTTGTTTTCTTTTTTTATTTTTTTTTAAACTGATGGCTACCCGTCAGCCTGCATGTGACTGTTGCAGTAGAATTATTCCAGATCCAAGGAGAAAACAGTATTAATATCAGCTGGTCAAAACACAATAAATTTTAAAAGTCTAATCCATCACTTTTCCTGTTCGCACTCCTCTGTGTGTCTTCCCATTAACTTTTACCAGTGTTATGACTGTATTTAAAAAGAATTTTTAAAAATGCTAATTAAACAGGAATGCTTTAAGCTTTAAAAGTTAAAATCTAAATTCTGTTGCTTTTTTATTTTTGGCTGCAGAATAACATGCTACTTTTATTGCAGTTTTGTTTAAATATCATATTTGCTAGAAAGAAGAAATTTATATGAAACATGGCAGGACTAGTCTGAACTGCAACTAGATTCAGTCACTGTGGTGGTACATCATCTTATTTGTATCTTGTTTGGGATATTCTGGAGTATGAGAATTATGCCCATAAAAAGCTGGATTGATCCAGTTCTTTGAAAGCGATATTGTTCATTGGTTGTATGTTTGTCCCATAAATAAGAATTTTTTGTGAGCAGTAGAGGACTAGTACAGCTAGCACATCATAATGTGGAAGACAGCCCGTTCAGGGTCCAGTGTCGCAGAACTGGTGATAGTGTGACAACCTGCTTTCTAGCAGCAGAGAAAACACTTACTTGATGGACCTGAACCATCCTTGTCACTATCCTTTCTTCAAGCAGGATGCCTCAGAATGGAGTGCTCTGCCCAAGCATGCTCAGTATGTATTTATCTTTATCACTAGAATGTTTCCTCTCAACCTGGTTGCTGGAACCAGTAGTGTTGTATTGTAACTCACATGGAGGGTATATGACAACAGTGCAGTTCATTGGTTGTCTTTTTAAAAGCACTGCAACATTCTGCACTGAATTTTTAGGGTGGCAGGGGAGAATCACAAGCGCTATGAATCTTGCCACTTCTTTCAAAAAAAAAAAAAATGTTTTGGATGAATTGGGAAAGCAGCACCAAATTATTTGCATGGTTTTCTTGAACAGCATCATCAAGACCCATCTGGATTAAGGTGTGAAAATGTTTTCAGGTTGTTTTATTTTTTAAATTTTAGTTTGTTAATAATGCTTCTTTGTATTTATGATAATGGAAAGAGAGAACAAAAATCAAGTAAATATATGTCCTTGAATGTCTTTCTGTTTCTCAGACGTAATCAACAAGCTACTTAGCTGAGAGATGGGGTAAAACAGCATCTGTCCAGGAATGATGGAACCTGGATATTTTTTTTTTTTTTTACTGTGGTATGGTCTAGTTTTAGGACGTGTGTCCTGGTAAGAGAGAAAATAGCAGTGCCAAGGATGTTCTTCTGTTCTAGGCTAAAATTCTCTCTACCTCTTCAGAGTGATTACTTTACTTTTGACTGAGCTGCTGCCCATAGTGTCTTGTGGAAAAACTGTCTATAGAAATCTTTTTTTAATTATTTTTTCAAATCACCATTTGCTACTGTGTATTCGAAGCCCTGTTCTTTATCATGTCGCCAAATATCATAAGCAACTGCTAATACACTTCAATTGCTAGTTACCTTGAAAGACAAAACTGACTAAAAGTGGAGCTGGATACTTGCAATTACATTCTTTGAGAGGTCATTTTCACTTAATCTTAAGTGAATCTGACAGAGGAAGTTGAGACATGGTTATTAAAGAAGCAGTTTGCTGCTGTTGCAGAGATGTGTTTTCTTTGGGCAGAGGGAAATGTAGAAATGTATGTAAAAACTTTAAAAAAGGAAAATTTTCATTATTTGTCACTGGACCTTTTTTTTTTATTTTTTTTATTATTTGTTTTAGCAGCTGCATCAGGAAAGTAGTGTCTCCCCTTTCTCTCCTCCCTTGTGTGCAACTTTCTCTTTGTTTTCTACTGTTTAACTACATTGTGTATTTATAGTTCTTTGCTTACCATTGTGCATATACTGGCAATAAAATGTACATAACATTACTTGAAAAAAAATTAACAATGTATACAGGCCGTTTTTCTGTTTTATTCAGTCATGTTATGTGAAAGATTATAGATGTCATAGGCACCAATATTGTTTTCAAAAGATTCTGCATAATTGGTGTGTGTTCAGAATGCTGCTTTTTTTAGACATTCTAAGTATCCCATTTCTCATAAAGGATTTTGCTATCTTTATTTCAGTGGTACAGAAAATCCACGTTTTTTTAAATTGTCACTCAGATTACAGTTTAACAGCCCTACTTTAAACCTTCGTAAGTGTAAATGTATAAGGTCTTAATTCTGTTTGTTCTGAAGAGCGTTCTTTCAAGGCTTGACCTCAGGAAGACTGCACTATTTCCATTCTTTCTGAACATGGAGTCTGTCTCATTTACACTACAAAAATAAGCCTATTTAAATATGTTTATGGCCTAATGTTATAACCTTTTTTTCCCTTAACGATGTGGACAGGAAAAAAATATCTGTCAGTCCCTTTGTGAGAGAGATGTTATCTTGGGTACATAGATAGCACGGCTAAAAGTTGGTGTGGGGGTTATGTTCATGTTCACAAAGACAAAGAAATCTTGTTTTTATAAGAAGCTTGGACCACAGTCATGTTTCATATCATATTTAAACATCCCATGTCCTAAAAAAACTAAAGTTAAATTTAAAATGTTTAAAAAATTTTAATTGTCAATAATGACCTGCTGTCAACCTGACCATATCCCCTAGTCACAGGGAACAGATTGCTGAGTATGCACTTTCCTGTGAAAAGGATCTGTTTTGTATTCATTTAATCATAGGATAGGAGTGTGGAAGTTTACAATAAAAATGCGTATTGCTCCCATTGTCATTGGACAAGCTACAATAATCCTTTACTTGGGCTTTATTTCCATATTGTAAATAAAAGCTAGCTCAGTTTAATTACAACTATAATTAATGATGTGTCTTGTACATGTTAAACTGGAGATCTCTAATGAATGCGCATAAAGATGTAGTGCAGTGAAAAGAAGTTTTACAATCTTGTTCGACAGTAAAAAGTTCAGGTAGTTCTAAGGATGATGTCATCTCTTAATAGCCTTTCTTTCCTTGTAAGGTTATAATGCAGAACTTTAAAGCTGGAACACGTATTTTGAAACATATACCTATGGCTCTTAAAAAGTTTGATTTTGGGGGTAGAATATCTATATTTTGCAGTTGTATGTAAAAATAAAACCACAATATATCCAGAGTCAGAATAATAAATGTAAAGGTGATTTGACATGCCAGTTGTCTTAAAATTAAAATTTGACGTGTTGTGCTCAACCTAAGCCCCAGCCAGGAAGTTGGGGTAATTAGTTGAAGTTGAAGGGACACTGTAAACTTGAATTGTGTTGATTTTTAATTTTGTTTAACATTTCCTTTAAAAACTACACATAACAGATTTGTTTTCAGTGTTTTAAGGGCAGAGTCCTATGATAAGGATTAAATGCTTGTGTCTGGGAAAAATATTTTGGGAATATCCATGCTAGCCTTTACAAATGTGTTAGTTACCTTGAATTAATTAGCAATAAATTAATTCAAGGTCAAAACTCTATTGAAGACAAACCTCAACTGTCAAATTCCAAGTTTCAGTAAAGGAAGCATTTTAAAAGAATTCTCAAATATAACTTTCAAATATAACATTCTCCTTTTGAAAACAAATACATACATGGCAAAGCCAGACTGAGGAGTAAGGCTGGTGAATTATGCAACAATAAATGCATTTGATGCTTAATGGTAACTGGAATGACTCTATTTGTTGTGGTAATATTGTGGCAAGGTCAATTATTATGAGCCATAGACTTAGAATATGGTAAACATTAAAATAAAGTGGTGAGGTTGGGACCAGCAGGGTTATCAGGAGAATGAAAACTAGTGTTTTTCCATTTTAGCAAACTCTTACCAGTTTTGCAATTGCAAATATCCTAAAATAGTCTAGTACCACTGAATTTTTAATTAATTTGCTTTCATAAAAATGTTCTTTGAAATAAATTGTAAATAAATGATTTCTAATTGTCCAGTGTAAATTTTGCCCCCAACCTTTCCAGGCATGCAACTATGTAGACTGCAAAGATATAACTCACTGATCAGAAATGTTCTCTTAAAATTCATTGAATGATACATAATTTTAAAAAGTTTGTCTACCTAAATACAGGGAAGATTTTGAGAAGCACCTACAGGATATACAGGTCCCATCTGAATCTTTGTGCTTCTTAATACCTTATACACTGAAAATTTCACTATACACCTTTAATAAATGTTTGTAATATGAATGCATTTTCAAATGCCCAAATACGTGTTTCTGGACTGTTTCAGTCTCATGTAAACCTTCAAAAAATATGAAAGTTAAGGTTGAGTTCAGGATGAATTGTTAGCTTAAAACTGTTGAAAATAGCCAAAACATCACTGTTTCATAGATTAGGGGACTGGTAATGGAATACAGAGCCTGGTTTGCCAGTCAAAGTCCACTCACTCCAGGTTAATGATGAGAGATTGATATTTGGTGACTAAGTGAGATGTATTTGTGAAATAAGTTAGTAGTCTGTCTAGCTCCTACATATAAATATTTATATTGCAAAAAATGCTGCCTGCATGATGCACCTCTACCCCAATATAACGCTGTCCTCGGGAGTCAAAAACTCTTACCGCGTTATAGGTGAGACTGCATTATATCGAACTTGCTTTGATCTGCTGGAGCGTGCAGCCCCCGCCTGCCCCTCCCCCGGAGCGCTGCTTTACTGTGTTATATCCCAATTCGTGTTATATCGGGTCAAGTTATATCGGTGTAGAGGTGTAGTTAGCTTCCATGTTGATAATTTCTGTATGCATGCCATGGACTGATTGGGTAGAATTGCAGTATCCTCTCACCATTAGAGATCATTTCTTCAGGTCAGTCTGAGGCGCTTTAATGTAGTCATGGGGGAAAATTTGAGGTTGTCCAGGCCTTGTTTTATATATTAACAGAGCATTTCACTTTGGCTTCTTGCTCTGAGACAAGCTCTAATTTGGAACCCACGTTAACAAGTCCCATTTTTCTCCACAAGTCCTTTAAGCCAGGTTTGTCTCCGTTTGCAGTGGATTAGGAGATAGCACAGCCAGTGTCTTCCTCTTACCATCCATACTTCTTCTGGAGACCCTACCCTAAATTTGGAAAGATGGAACAGATAATTGACAGGAAAGCAAGAAGAAATCATTTTCCTCTTTCTTATAAGTATCAAGCATTTCTGTATGTATATTTATGAAAACATTGTCCTGAAGAAAGTTCTCACCTTGAATAACCCCAGCTATATACAAGTTTCAGAAGATGATAGGGAGTAAGCCTTACCGTCCCAGGTAAATACTGAGGCAAATTTCCAGGTGGGAAACTTCCAAGTTTATTCAGACTGTGACTGCCACATTATGTAACTACCATAAGACAAAGCTGAACAATTATTTTAATACTATCAGCTTTCAAAGAGGTTTGTAGTCAAGCTAGAGCCTCTGAGAAACTATTGCAAGAGTATATGCTTTTTGTAACTCGTTTTAGAGTTCTTAATTAATTTATGAAACTTTGATCAGAGGCCATTATCAAAAAATCACCAATGAAAATTGATTGTATTTACAAGTTTTAGTAAAATAATAATTCATAATGGGATGATTTAGTTGGAAAATTCCCATAGTGATGTTTACAAAAGCATTATTTAAAAAAACTGTCAGTGGTCTGTTACTGTTAAGCAGTAGTGACTGATGACATAAGAATGGCCATGCTGGGTCAGACCAATGGTCCATCTAGCCCAGTATCCTGGCTTCCAACAGTGGCTGATGCTAGATGCTTCAGAGGGAGTGAACAGAACAGGGCAATTACCAAGTGATCCATCCCGTCGTCCAGTCTCTGCATCTAGCAGGCAGAGGTTTACGGATACTGAGAGCGTGGGATTTTGTCTATGATGACCATCTTGGCTAAGAGCCATTGATGGACCTATTCTCCAGGAACTTCTAATTCTTTTTTGAGCCCAGTTATATTTTTGGCCTTCAGAACATCCCCTGGCAACAAGTTCCACAGGTTGACTGTGCATTGTGTGAAGAAGTACTTCTTATGTTTGTTTTAAACCTGCTGCCTATTAATTTCATTGGGAGACTCCTAGTTTATGTGAAGTGGTAAATAACACCTTCCTAATCACCTTCTCCACACCATGATTTTATAGACCTTTATCATATCCCCTCTTAATCTCTTTTCTAAAATGAATAGTTCCAGTCTTCTTTAATCTTTACTCATATGGAAGCTGTTCCATACTCCTAATAATTTGTATTGGCCCTCTCAGTATTTTATCCAGTTCTAATAGATCTTTAAGATGGAGCAACTAGAACTGCACACAGTATTCAAAATGTGGGTGTACCATGGATTTATATAGTGGCATTATGGTATATTCTGTCTTATTTTCTATCCTCTTCCTAATAGTCCCTAACATTGCTAGCTTTTTTGACTGCCGCTGCACATTGAACAGATATTTTCAGAGTCATCCATGATGACTTTCAGGAGTAGTAACCACTAATTTATAACTCTTCGCAGTCAGCTGTGGACTTTAACTATCTTGAGTAGTTAGTACTGTCTGCAAACTTTGCCACCTCACAGTTTACCCATTTTTCCATATAATTTAAGAGGATGTTGAACAGCACTTTTCCCAGTACAGACCCTTGGGGGACCCCAATCTTTACCCCTCTCCTCTTTGAAAACTGACCATTTATTTATGCCCCTTGTTTTCCTTTCTTAACCAGTAACTCATATGGATCCCTCTTATTCCATAATTGCTTACGAGCCTTTGGTGTGGGACCTTGTCCAGAGGCTTTTTGAAAGTCCAAGTACACTATATCCACTGGATCACACTTGTCTATATTTGTTGACATCCTCAAAGAATTCTAATAGATTGGTGGTGCATGATTTCACTTTACAAAAGCTGTGTTGACTCTTCACCAACATTGTGTTCAGCTGTGTCTGCTAATTCTATTCTTTACTATAGTTTCAGCCAGTAAACTGGTACTGAAGTTAGGCTTACTAGCCTGTAATTGCCAGGTGTTCACCTCTGGAGCCTTTTTTAAACATGGGTGTAATATTGGATATTCTCTAGTCATCTGGTACACAAAGGGTGATTTAAGCAAAGGCTACATACCATAGTTTGTAGTTCTGCGATTGCATATTTGAGCTCTTTCAGAACTCTTGAGTGAATACCATTGTATTCTGGTGACTTATTACTGTTTAATTTATCAATGTGTTCCAAAAACTCGTCTATCAACACCTTAATCTGGGACAGTTCTCAGATTTGTCACCTGAAAAGAATGGCTCACGTGTGGGAATCTCCCTCACATCCTCTGCAATGAAGACTGATACAATGGCCCTTGTCTTCCTTGAATGCTCATTTAGCACCTCAGTTGTCCAACGACCCCACTGATTGTTTGGCAGGTAAAATATGTGCCTCTTTTGGTGCAAATTGGCACATCATACAGACAAAAAATTTGCTTCTCAAATGTACCTGTATCATCTAAGGATATGTCTATACTATCCGCTGGATTGGTGGGTAGTGTTTGATGTATTGGGGATTTATTTATTGTGTCTTGTCTGGATGCAGTAAATGGATGCCTCCTCGGCAGGAGGAGTAAGTATAGTTGAAGGGGGAGCCGTGGCAGTTGACTCGCCACTGTGAGGATGGCCAGGTAAGTCGAACTAAGATACTTCAGCTATGCCAATAGCATAACTGAAGTAGTGTATCTTAGTTTGAACCCCCCTGCTAGTGTAGCCCAGACCTAAGGATAAGTCCTCACTGGCAAGGAAGAAGGGATCGCAGGATGTCATCTAGTCCAACCCCTGTTCAAAGCAAGACCAATCCCCTGACATTTTTGCCACAGATCCCTAAAGGCCCTCTCAAGGATTGAACTCACAACCCTGGGTTTAGTAGGCCCAATGCTCAAACCACTGAGCTATCCCTCCCCCCCTTCTCCAATACTAGGCCATAGGAATTGACACATCTTTCAGAATGCAAAGCTAACTTGAAGAATGATAAAATGTCACAAAATATTAATTACAGCAAAACATATCTTGTTCTTGACACGGTCTAAAGAAAATGGATTTGAAAAATCTCTTGTAGTTGGAATGTTTTTATAATAGACAAAGGAAGCACATTAAATTGAAGTTCAAAACTTAAATATGTAGCCCATACAGCTAGCCTGCTTGCTTGCTTGATTATGTCCTTTATTATTGGTTTGTTTTATTATAATAGATTTATAGCTTTGTATTAGAATATTTTTAGTAGTAATGCAAGGAACCTACAGGCCACGTCCTGTATGAAGACCTAAAGCAAGTTAGCATACATATGTTTGTGGTGATAGACACAGATAAATGGCCTATTGATTGTCCTCTATAAATGTAACGTGTGCACCACAAAGAAAACAGAAATAACCACCACCAAACCGATTCAGGCCAGAAATAACAGGTTTGAGAATGAGCTAATTGTCATAAATATGTATGAATATGCCAGCCTGTAGAGTATGCATAACCCGATATTATGTGGGTGAGGAAATTAAGTTTGCAGATGGAAAGTTGGACACACAATGCTCAGGTTGTATAAGAGAGGGCAAACCACCAAGTGAGTGAGTGAGTTTCTTTCTGTGGCTATAGGTTTCTAGCTCTCCGGCTTTCCCTAAGTTTTTCATCTTCCACTCGAGCATTGAGGAAGCTGGACCAGTGGACTCTTTTAGTATGCCAGAGATGAGGCTGGTCCTTTGTCTCTACCAGCAGGTTCTCAAGGAAGGGCGTGAGGATGTTAATCTAGGAAGTTTTATAGTAAATGATACCACATATACCTCTAGAACAGTACTATTTCTTTTTAATTCTGGAGTTTGGAACTTTGATTACTTTTCCAATTTATGTTAATAAAAGTCTTGAAGGCTGTATTTTGCTCTCAGCATGAGCGTCCTTGTCATACATCCCAAGGGTCATTACAACATGGAGGAGATTTAGTGCAACTGAGAGATAGAGACGTTATCTCTGAGCATTGTAATCCAAAGGGTTTTGAGAGGTGTTTGACGTGGAAGTAGAGCAGAAGAAAAGGAAGACTAAAGAGATATAAGGGATTTCTGTTGAATGTTTGTTGGTGGCTTGTAGTGCGCTTGGACAGAAATCGAATTAAGAAAATAGTCACTCAGAAAAGCCCACCAAGCTTTGGAGGCAGGGCCGGCGCTTCCATTTAGGTGACCTAGGCGGTTGCCTAGGGGATCAGGATTTGGGAGGGCGGCATTTTGCCACCCTCGGCAGCAATTCGGCAGCTGGGGGGTCCTTCACTCGCTCCGGGACCCGCCGCCGAAGTGCCCCGAAGACCGGAGTGCGGAAGGACCCCCCCCCCAGCAGAATTGCCGCCAACGTCTGGGAGCACAGAAGGACCCCCGCCTAGGGCGCCAAAAACCCTGGTGCAGCTCCTGTTTGGAGGAGAAAAAGACGACTATCCAGGAGCTAAAAAATCAGCTGTGTGTTGCTTAGGAGGAGTGATTAGTACTTTTCCAAAAGGGACAGGAGTTGGAGGGAAAGTTAGAATGGACTTAGTATCATGCACAGAAGGCAGGTGAGGAAACTCACAGGTGGCAGGAGGGAACAGCTGCCGAATTAAGATATATCAGACTGTGGTCAGTTGTTGGATCAAATCAGGGAGTTGGAAAGTATTTGTGATGTAAGAGAGAGAGAAGGCGAACTGACGCACGACGCCAGAATATAGGGAGACTTCAGAAATGCCCGCAGCCGCAAGCTCCTTGAAAGAGAGCATGAATAAAGAGGTGCAGGTGGTGACACAGATTGTCAAGAGAGATAGGGGATAAGTTAGAGGAGGATGGAGCATCGGTTCCCAGCCCCATTGGTTTGGTGGAGCCAAAGGAGATAAACCAACCTGCAGGGGCAATTACCAGAAGTAGGGCAAGAGAGTTAACTCAGGCTGACATGGTACCTTCAGGAGCAGAGTCAGAGACTCAGATTTAAGAGCAGCGGGGAGAGTCAGAAGAGGAAGTTAGCAGTGAAGAGCTATGAGAAGTCTGCCAGCAGAAAAGGGAAGTCCCAGAGTGGCACAGCAGAAGATGGGAATTGAGCATCATTTTAGAGGAGGAGACTAGTGATGTAGAGGAAAGAACTTTCTTCTGCATTCCTCACTACTAGAGGGTGTAGTCCGTCCTCCCCCCCCCCCCCCCCCAGGGCACACCTGGCTCCCTTGACTTTAAGAGGTGCCTCTCCTGCAAAGAATCGATTTCTGTAACGGACAAACACTTTCAATGTGTCTGGTACCTGGGAGAGTCCCATATCCCTCAGAAGTGCTCCCTCTCCCACCAGCTAAAGCTGAGGTCTCACAAAAAGGAGTTCAAGTTAAAACTCCTCCTTATGGAGAAGGCACTCCAGTGCCAAGCCTGGATCATCTACAGAGCCTTCAAATTCAAAGGCGGTAGTGTTGTGGAAAAAACAGCAGATTCCCCCCACCAAAGGCTTGAGAGAAAGGGCTCCAAGCCCCCAAACTGAGCTGTTGGCCTGCCAGAAGGGTTCCCCAGGGCAGTCAATCACCTTGGTATTGGCGGCTCTGAAACACGGTACCTCCACTATGAGCTCTGCCGCACTGCTTCAAGAGACCAAGGGCTCAGGCTCTGAGGCAGAGGTATCAACCCATAAGGACAAAGACAAATACCGTACTGTCTTTAAAAGAGTGTCACTGAGAATCCTGTCTAGGGAATGCTCTGCATCTTTACAACCACTGATACCGACAACATAGCACAGACTCTCCTCTGTGGTACTGAGTGAATCAATGGTACTGCAAAAATTCCGGTACCCTGGAGACCTGCCGATTGGGAAAGAACCATTATCCCCATTGCTCGGTCCTGGGGCCCCAGTAATGAGGATATCCCGGTGCCCAGAATCACCCTCAGCACTGGGCTGCATACCATCAATACTCTGGTCAGTGCCACCCTTACTCAGAAGTCTGACAGTGACCAGGAGGATGTCATTTCCCTGGCCCCTCATCTTAGCCTGCTGTCACAGTACAAGATGACCTCCTGAGGTCCCTTCCAACCCTGACATTCTATGATTCTATAAAACTTTACTTATGAAGTTACATTAATAAAGTGAACAATTACAAACAATGTCATCAATTCTACACAGGGTGCCCCTGGGCTGTGACAGGGAGAGGGGATTCCCCCCCCCCTCCCCCGGTCTCTCTTGCTGCAGCAGTCCGGGGTGGAGGGAGAGGCGCCTCTCCCTGCCTGCGTGGCCCTTGATAGCCTGCTGTGCAGCCGCGCAGCACAGAGGGAACTTAGGTGCCCGATCTCCCTCCCTGTGCACAGAAGCACTCAAACTTTGGAACTGGTGCATCCATCACAACATGCTAATCTCAGCTGTCTGTCTACTAGGGATACAGAACGTGACAGCTGACAGTCTCAGTTGGAACTTTTCTCATGACTACAAATGGGAACTGAACTCTGAGGTGCTTCAAGACATAGTTGCCCTTTGGGGAATCCTAACTACAGATCTCTTCGCTACTTACTGGAACAAGAAATGTGCTCACTACTGTTCCAGGGCTAACCTGGGGAAACATTCACTGGGTGATGCTTTCATCTTCCTACGGAACAGGGACCCCTTGTATGTCTCTCCCATTTCCTCTTCTATCCAAGATTCTGTTGAAAATATGACAAACCAAAGTGAGTTATTCTGATTCCCCCTTCTGGCCAAGACACAGTACTGGATTTACCATGGCACCAGTAGTGCCATGGTACCGGGCCCATGGTAGAAAGGGGCCCGGCCTGCTTTTCTCCGCCCCCGCTCTCTCCTGTGGGGTCAGAAGCTTGATGTTGCCGGCTGCTGGGGCTCCGTGGCAGGCTCTGCCGGCAGCCAAGCTCCTCCCCTGCCTCTTTCCCTAGCGTGCTACGTTCTCCCCCACCCCTGCCGCTGCTGATCAGCTGCTTGCCACCAGGAGGGGAAAGGAGGAGCGGAGCCGGAGCACGCTCTGTTCTCCGGGAAGGAGGAGAAGAGGCAGGGGTGAGGCCTTGGGGAAGGGGCTGGAATTGGGGCATGCCCCCTCGACCCCAGTCCACACCCACAGCCCTCCGCCGACCCTGACCTCTGCACCCCCCTCACACACATCCAGCCTTCTGTCCTGACCCCTGCACCCCCACACCTCCCCAGCCCTGACTCCTGCACCCCCCATACGCCCTCTTCCTGAGAACCAAACAGGAGCTGCCCAGGTAAGCGCTCCACACCCTTACCTCCTGCCCCAACCCTGAGCCCTCTCCCTTGCCCTAGCTCCTGGCCAGACTCTGCACCCCCAACATTTTTTTTACAACATTTGGAAATATTAAGTGGTTCATCAAGACCTTCTGATTTTCAAGTGGTCTGTGGAAAAATAAGTTAGACTACAAGAACAATCAAGGTACCTCACTTTATTTTCATTTACTTGCTATTACTTACAGGAGAAGGATGAAGGAAAAAAGAATGAAAAATGGGGGTGGCGGGAGATAAGAGAGTGTTCTTTTTCTTGGCTGGGTCCCAAGGAGGAGCCCCAAAAATGAAGCTGAGCACAGTGCTGGGGGCCCCCACTAACTCTAAATCTATCACTGGCTGTCACTTCGCCTGGGCTGGGGATACTGTCAGCTGATCCCCACAGTCTCCAACCTACCTGAGCAGTACAGCAGACATGGCCCTGCCCACTAGCTCCTCACCACTTGCCTCCCACCCACCTTAAGGCTTAGCCCTCTTACTTTTAAAAATGATTGTTTGCCCCTCCCCCTCTCCCCTGCTTTTCTGCCAGTCCTGTTGCCAGGTATCCAGTTTTAGACTGGAAACTCAGTAGAAAATGGGACCTGAGTGTCCGGCTGGCAGTGCTGACTGGAAACTAAATGTCCGGTTATAGGAGTAACCACATGAGCCTCCGCTCCTCCCACTCCCAATACCCATCCCAGAGGGCTGGAAGAGAACCTGTCCTACTGCTGCAGGAGGAGCAGCAGCTCAGTGCAGAGAGAGACAGAGAATGGGCTAGAACCAGGTAGGTACCTGCTTTACGTGGGCAGGGGGGAATCCTGTTTACCCCCTTCCCAGCCCTGCTGCACTTGCAGTTTACCTGACTCCTCCCTTGCTCCAGAGACCAACCCTAGCTCCTGCCCCACTGTGCTTTTACCCCCAGCCCCTTTTACAATTGTTCCCTGGGAGGCCCACAAATACATTTGGCGGCGGGCCCACAAAAAGTTAATCTGACCCTGCCAAGACATGTCTGGTTCCTTACCTGACACAGATGGGAATATGTCCTCTGGTTCCTCTTTGGCACATTCTCAACATGCACTTTCAGAGCGACGGGCTGAGCCTTCACCCGTCTGCATCTTCTACCACTGATGAGGAGAAAGACGTATTGCTGCACAGACTAAAGTTGATCATTTGATGTACTTACTACAAAAATGGGAACGATTCAAAGTTTTGGTGTCATTCTAAGCACCCAACCTCACCTTCCCTCCCTCTTATTTTACACTACATTTTAGACTTCAAAAGGTCAAAACTGTCACTCAGCTCCTTTACGGTACATCTTGTGGCCATAAGGGCTTTCCACCATCAGAGGCAGAGATTCTGTATTTGCTTACCCACTGATGCGTAGATTCCTTAATGGCATTGGGAAGCTCTTCCTGCACATCAGACCACCTGCTCCAACCTGTGATCTTAACCTAGTTCTCAGAGCTTTAACTAGACCTCTCTTTGAGCCCAAGGAAACTTCGTCTCTCTTACACCTGTCCATTAAGACAGCATTCCTAATTGCTAATTTTCTAATCACCTCAGCTAGGTGCCTAGGAGAAATAGTGGCCCTAACAGCACACCCACCATACATGGTCTTTTTTAAAGACAAAGTAACTGAGGCTGCATCCCAAGTTTCTCCCTAAAGTTGCCTGCACTTTCTATATGAATCAACAGATGCATCTTCCTGTTTTTTTCACTAAAACCACATTGTGACAACAGGGAGGCAATTCTGCATATGCTAGATGTTAGAAGAGCACTAGCATTCTACTTGGACAGGACTAAGAACTTCAGGAAGTCCACGTAACTCTTCCTTTTGCTCACAGAAAGATCCAAAAGCTTCACAATATCAGCTTAAAAACTATCTAAATGGGTCTCTGTGATGTTCCCCTCTGGTGTTATCTGGACCGGTGATCTGCTAGGTCTCTCCAATCCTCAACTCTGGGAGCCAGCCTTACTCTACGGTGCTGTGAGAACCCCCACTGCTGGGCTGTTCACACACAGCCTCTGGCATGTAAGCTGCTCCCAGCTACTTTCAACCAAATGACACTAGCCAACATCTCTGGTCCCAGACATAACCCTAGGAACCTCTGTCTTGCAGTGTCCAGTTATGCCAGCTGGATGCTGCAAGCTTATATTAGTTTGTCAGTTTAACAAAGAAATTGAAATGTACCAGGTTTGTTTTCCCAAGGGGAGTCGCTGACATGCTTCAAACCCAATGTACTGCTTCAGGTAGAATAAACAAACAAATGTATTAACTACAAAGATAGATTTTAAGTGATTATAAGTCAAAGCACGATGAGTCAGATCTGGTCAAATCAGCATTCTAAGCTGATCTTTACACTTTCCATGCCCTTACAAACTTAGATGCTTCTCACCGGCTGGCTGGTTGCCCTTAAGACAGACTCTCCCCTTTGATCAGAGCTTCAGTTGCTTGGTGGTGATGTGTGTAGATGGAGGTGGAAGAGAGGGGAAAAGCATGGCAAACTTCTCTCCCTTTTATCATGTCCTTTCTTCCCTCTTGGCTTTGCCCCCTTCAGACTCAGGTGAGCATTATCTTATCGCAGTCCCAAACTGACCAAAGGAAGGGAGATGAGTCATTCAAGAGTCCAACTGATCCTTTGTTGCTGCCTAGACCAGTGTCTTTTGTTCTTCTGAGGCTTGACTGGGTTCCATTCATGCCCTGATGAGGTGTGAACTGCCTCTCTGTTCTTGGAGAATTTTTGCCTGGGTTTGCTTTAAGCCATGAGGACACATTTTCAGCCTCATAATTATATACATGAAATTACAACCTATAACATTACTTTAACAACAATTACCATTACAACAAGGCTCAGTATATCATGAGCCTTCTGAAGACAACCGACATGACAAACTTTGCATTGGATACTACACAATCATAAGGATGAACATGGAGGTGTAGAGTGTTCCCCCAAGGTACAGAGCATGTCAGTCTCAGTTTGCATTAATCAGTGTTATGAAGGGCACAACCACTTGCCTCCATCTGGAATCTGTACACATTCTACGAGGTCAATTTCTACTTCTGTTACATTCCTTAAAGATGTCCCTATCTTGGAAATCTGCAGAGCAGTGACATGGGCCTCTGCCCACACTTTCACAGAACACTATGCGATCATTGGAGATCGGGCCTCTGATGTCATCTTTGGCTCCACAGTACTCTCTCTAGTAACAGCAGCAAAGAGTCCTGTGGCACCTTATAGACTAACAGACGTTTTGGAGCATGAGCTTTCGTGGGTGAATACCCACTTCGTCGGATGCATGTAGTGGAAATTTCCAGAGGCAGGTGTGTATATATATGCAAGCAAGAATCAAGTTACTCTCTAGTAACAGACTCTACTCCAAAGCCCCACCCCTTTATGGGGAATACTGCTGTGAAATCACCTACAGTGAAGCACCCATAGGAACAGTACTTGAAGAAGAGGAGGAAGTTACCTTGTGCAGTAACAATGGTTCTTGAGATGTGTCCCCCTATGGGTGCTCCACAACCTGTCCTACTCCCCTCTACTTCAAAGTTCTCCATAAGGGACTTTGAAGTAGAGAAGGAACTGAGGGGGGTTGCCCACGCAGTGCTATATAGCCTCAAGGCAGATCACAAGAGAGACGACCACATGAGCATGCTAAAGGGACACTGCTACCTAAAATCTACTGTGGTGCATCCTAAGGACACATCTCAAAGAATGATTGTTACTGCACGAGGTGAGTAACTTCCTCTTGTGTCATACTACAGAGTAGGGAATGGATTATCCGCCTGTGATCATGCCTGAATATGGCAGAGGAACTGGAACCATAGAGGTATAACTTGAACAAAATAGTGGCAGAGCATGTAGACCAACCCGAGTTAGAGTTTACTTTCCAAGCATGTGGATGCCTTTGCCAAACACAAACTTGACTGTGGAGGTATGACAGTCATTATTGTTGTGGGAGGAGATATACCAGCTTCAAAACAATATCCTTACCCAGATCAAGCCAAAGAATACATAGACAAGACTATTAAGTCCTTCCTGACACAAGGAGTTCTACATAGATGTACTTCCACCGCTAATTCCCCTATTTGGCCAGTTAAGAAACCAGATGGTTTTTGGCATCTAACCATTGATTAGAAATGCCTAAATCAGGTCACACCTAATTGTGCCCCCTATGGTGGCCAAGCTGCCAGGTCTCATTAAGTCCTTTGATCCAGAGGCCACATGGTTTACTGTCCTCAACATCAGCAATAGCTTTTGGATGTTATACTGGCCCACATTTCCCAGTACTGATTTGTGTTTAGTTTTCAGGGGGTCCAATATTTCTGGAACCATTTAACCCAGGGGTACAGAAGTTCCCCTGCATTATTTCCTGCTTAGATTAGGCAGGTACTGTCGCAATTTTCTAAACCAATAATGGTTCTGTTCCGGTATGTAATTACCTTTCTCTAGTGACCCATACCAAGAAGGAACATTTGGAAAGGCGTGAAGATCCCCTGCAGATCATAAAGATAGTAGGCTTGAAGAGCAGTCCTGCTAAGGCACAGTTAATGGCCACTTGTGTCTCTTTCTTAGGTCTCGCACTGACAAAATGAGGTAGAACCCCAGTGCTACAGAAAGTGGACACCATCCAAAAATTGCCTCTACCCAAGGATCCAGCAACTTTAAGATTCTTTCTGGGTTTGACTGGGTACCAGAGAGATTTCATTCCCAATTTTGCTTCCACTTAGGTACCTTGTACCAACTGCTACAGAAGTCTGTTCAATGGGAATGGACTGAGCAACACACAGAAGCAGTGTTCCAGTTGAAACAGGCCACTGTCATGGCTCCAGTGCTGATCACTCCAAATCCTGATACCTTATCATCTGAAGGTGGCGGTGAGTATTAATGGGTTGGCAGTTGTGGCTTCACAAGAGAGGCATGGGAAAATCAGACCTGTGGCCTATGCCTTACATCAGGGCCGTCCTTACCCATACGCAAAGTATGCAGCTGTGTAGGGCACCAAATTTCCTGGTGCCCTGCGCAGCTTTGTGCTGCTCCAACCCCTGCTCCACCTCTTCCCCATGCCCCCACCCCTGCTCTGCCCCAGCCCCACCTCTTTCCATTTCTGCGCCACCCCTGCTCCACCCCTTCCCCAAAGCCTCCACCCCAGCCCTGCCCCCACTCCCCTGAGCACCAGAGCAGAGCCAGGCCTGCACTCACCAGTGGTGGGAAGTGCAGCAACCCAGCCCCAGCTGTGCCACTGGTGAGCAAGGGGTGGGGGCTGCAGAGGGCCCCAGAACAGCTAGGGAAGGCCCTGCCTCACATTTAATGTCACCAGTAGAGCTCAATATGACAAGTATGAAAAGTTACTCACTGGCCACTAATTGGGTCAGACAACATTTTTCTTTCCTGATTGGCCTCAGCCCAATCATATTACACTCATTGCACACTCCCCTTCAGTTCTTACTATCCAATCAGGTAAAAGATGGGCAAGTTCCAAATGCCCACCTAGCCCACTGGGCCTTCCTGCTGCACCCCCCATTAGGCCCAATATACTGAATTAGCAGCAGTGGCTTGTGTTTTGGAGTCATGTGTGCAAGTTCCATTAGGGAAAGTGAATATTGTATCCCAAGCCATCAAAACCTCCATCCTTTGATTAAAAATTTGCATTTTCTTTATTTCTATTCTCTTCAAGGATTCTGAATCTGGTATCTGTGTAAGGCCCCATGACTTTAGCATCCTGCGATATTTTAATATCATTCCTACCTCTTTTGCTACATTTCTCTACCTTTACCATTTTCAGAAGTCATTTCTTAACTCCAGCACAATATTCCAAGGCTCTCCAAAGTCCTACTCTCAGTTCAGCTTCTTTTTACAGCTTATATATTTATTGGCTTTAGAGCTACAGTTTCTCTTACTATTTAAAAAATATTTTATCCAGAATGTTTTAGTAAGACCTAGCAGTAGTCTGGCAGAGGGTTGATCTAGCTCTAAATAAGCAATTGGTTTCTCATTGTTTGTTGATTTTCTTCCTTTTTTTTAAAATGACTGGTTACACTTTTCATGCAAGCGTAGGTAACAGCTGTCAGTAACTACTTTACAGAGGGAGGGGGAGACAGTAAGGTGCTTCGAAATATTGGTTTTATAAAGACAGTTATGGGGCTTTGTCTTACAGAGGTGCCTATTCTCCTACCTTGATTTTCTACAGTTGCTATTTGGTCATCCTGGGGCAGGTGCAGACCTCCCTATGGCACAGTGCTCGGGGGGGGGGGGGGGACCTAAAGGAGAGGGAGAAAATATGGGGACGGGGGGGTTGCCTACAGAGCAAAAAAAAAAAACCCCCAGTGCGTTGGTCGGGACGCGGGACCAACTATTGCGACAGTCCTGACTCTCTGAGCCGTCCGCTCCCCCCGCGGCCTCAAGCGCACACTCTTAACCCCCCAGCTCCACGCCACAGGCGCTTGTTGGAGCCAGGCCCCGCCCCAGGCAAGGACGTGCCCTGCCCATCTCTTTACCCGTCACTCTACTTCCGCCCTTTTCCTTTTCCCGGAGAGTGACAGAGCCCCACCTCCCTTTCCAGTATGGGTTGGTTCCTACAGCTGTCAGTCTTAGGCTCCAACCAAACGCAAGCGCCGCCAATACAGGCCGCCAGGGCGACAAGAGTTCCCAGCATGCACCAAAGGCTAATCGCGAGCAGGCCCCCGCAATGCATGTTGGGGTTTTTAGTCATTTCTCCCGGAGTCGCTCGCAATCGACGTACCGAGGCGAGGGGCACTGCCTTTTGATTGGCTACCGCCTCCCTTCGAGGTTCTGATTGGACAGTCCTGCTGCCCGCCAACCAGTTCCAGCCAACCTTTCCTCTCGCTATGGCTAAGCCCCGCCCCGGTAGGGGACCTGAACGGGGAAGGGGAAATAGCCGCCCGCCCGCCATGTTAGTACAGGTTCTGTAGCCGCGCTGGAGCGGAGACCCCGGCACAGCCCAGACCCCGGAGCGCCTGACAAGCAGCGGCGCCGCGTCTCTGAGCGGGGTGCTCGGAGCCCGACCGGGGAGACGGGGACAGTGGCAGCGGTACCGGGAGGGAAACGGCGCTGGCGGCCTGGGCTCTTGTCGCAGGCGGCGGATTGCCGTCTGGGCTGTAGCCGGCGGCGGGTCCCCGGGTAGGGGGCAGTGCTGCTGCCGCTTCTCCTCTGAACGATGCGGCACCCGCCGCTGGGCTGGGTCGGAGCTCGGCCGGCGGCGGCCCCTTGCTGTGACCGGGCCGAGGCCGCCGGGTCCCGGGCCCCACGCGGCGGCCGGGCGAGCGCAGGATGCTGAGAGCGGACCCGCGCCCTGGTGCTGCTGCTGCCGCGGGGAAAGGGCCCCCCCGAGGCTGAACGCGGACTCTCCCCTTCGTCTCCGGGGTCTCGGCGCCTCCCCCGGGCCCTATCCGCCCCCGCCGAGTCACCGCCTCCCACAGGAGTAGCGGCGGCGGCGGGGCTGAGCTGCTCCTCCCCCCGGCCGCGCCGCGCGGCGGAAGATGGCGTGGGTGCTGAAGATGGATGAAGTGATCGAGTCCGGGCTGGCGCACGATTTCGATGCCAGCCTCTCCGGCATCGGGCAGGAGCTGGGAGCCAGCGCCTACAGCATGAGGTACCCAATAGATGCGCTCGCCGGACCGCCGCGGCCAGGCAGGCCCCGGTACGCCGTCAGTGCTGCCCCTACAGCCGCTGCGGCACTCCCGGTGCCTGGCCACATGTTGGGCATCAGCCCAGCGTGTATTCTCCGCCCCGCTACAGGGCAGGGGGGAGAGCAGCCAGATCCCAGTCCCTGCTTCCTCCATCACGTGCCCAGAGCCCGCCTTGGGCGTTATTCCTTCCTACAGAGACGATACCGCCATACCCCAATAACGTGTACTGGGGTGGGGACGCGGACGGGCAGATGGCACCGTCTACAGTAGCCCATGTTTGCAGAGACTAGTACTGAGTTGCTTTGAGCCTCTTGTACAGCTTAGCTTTAAACGTCTCCAGGGATGGGACCAATAGGGAATGTACCCAGGTTGCAGAAGTCTCCAAAGTGCAAATATTCTTAACATAAGCGCTGCTAGTTTTAAATCTGTGTTCTTCCCTAAATCTACTTTTCTTGTTCTTTTGCATCCTTCAGGGTGGTAGTCTGTCATGTTTCCCAAAGTAGGTGTTGACTAAATAACTTCCATAAGCTCTGATAGTCAGCATTCTTTCAAGCATAGTATCTAGTTGTACTTTTGTTAGGCAGCTCATCTTTTGCTTAATAATGGTGACTTTGAGTCACTGTGCAACCTAAAATAGCAATGGCTCTTATTGCTTGTTTTTTTTCTATCATGACACTTTTTTCCAATTCATACCCAATTTTACAGTCTGTTCTCATTAGGTATATTTTCCCATTATGGGTTTCCAGGTGTTCTTTTCCACTGAAAGTGTTTAAGGTGCCCATCACTATGGCATCAGGGTGCACTTCAAATTTAGATGTTTATTTAGAATAAATAGATTATATTCCACCTTTCTTCCTTTATTGGTAACACTAATCTAGCTAATGTTAAAGGACAAAGATGGAGTAGTGAAAAACCTAGCCATAGGCTCAGTGCCAAGAAGTTCCAGAACCTGGTTGGTAAAGCTTAGATAAAGAGACAAATCTCATATTGGGCAGTAAAGGTAACGAGGCGTGAACTTGGACATGTATCCAATAGGACCTAATTTCAGAGGCGGGGACTTCCTGTTTAAAATACTGCTTTTCTGTGCACATCATCTTTGGACTAGACAAAGCATTTTCATAAAAACAGATGACATACTGGTGCATAGGTGATAGCTGGCTACTGAGATAACAGGATTTTATTCAGTTTAAGGTATTGTCAAGTAACAAGTACCTTGAATTTAGTCCACAAAAGAATTGGTATCGAATACAGTATGTAAAGCACAAGTGTTTTATATACTCTTGGTAGCTTACTCTAATCAGTTTGGTGGCAAAACTGAACATTAGCTGAAGCTTCTGAGTGGTCTTCAAAGACCAAGTATTCTAGTGTGTATACCTTCTGAGATGATTCTCATTTAATTCACTTACCTGCTATTTTAAAATAGCAATTTTTGTTAAAGGTCTGCCAGTCTGACAAATTTAATACTCTCTTTTATTATTAATTTCACAGGTAGCTCATTCCCACGTGAGATTGTTGGTATTTATTCACTCAGCTCTCTTGTGTGGTAGCCCATCTTTGTGACCCATTCTCTTTATCTCAGTCAAGATCTGAGATGCTTCATTTCATGGGAATGAAGTTGTGTGCCAGGTTGTGCAGGGCCTGCAGTTCTTGCCTGAGCTGTTTTTATAATCAATTATTTTTATGAGGCTAATTTTTCTTATTGTCCATTTCTTTATTTGTCTTAGTTTTTTTTTTAAAATTTATTTATTTCCTCTAGCTTACTAGTAGTCTAGTTGCTAATGAAACTCTTCTCTCAGGTATGTTTTTAAACACTTCTTGTTCCCTGTAACCAGTCTGGCTATCATTAACTCATTCTACTTTTTATTTATTTTTTTAAAATCATTGTTCAGGCTTCCTCTCAAATGTCAGCTGATTTTATACACCCATTTTTGGAGCATTTTCTTTGTTTTATTTGAAAGAAAAAGTGTGGTTAAAAAAGCAAACTGACTTTTGAGTAGTCATGTTAAAATCTGGTGTTTCTTCTAATTCTTTGTTATCTAGCTGAGGAATTGTGATTTGAGCTGTGTTTGTGATGCCTTTCCTTCCATGCTTATAGATTTTAATTCTTCCTATTGCATGATATTGTTTCTTAGCTCCAGTACTGCTGCACCTTGTCAATCCCTTCCTTACTATGCACATGCTCCTCTTTTCTCAGTCACGTTTTCCTTTCTGTTTGGTACCCAATCTGAGATTTTGCTGTTTATAGATGATATAAATCGTGGTCTCATAAAAAGTTATCACTCAAATAGTAGCCATAGCAGCAGCACGTAAAACATTTTTAAATTAAAAAAAAAAAAGTGCAAGTTGTAAATTACAAGTAGGAATCTAAAGTAAATATTGCACATATTTTTAGGGTTACAATAAAGCACAAGCTAAGTTATTTTTAGATAACCTATGAGCAAAAACATTAGCACTATTTTGGAATTTTTATCTGTAAGCATGTGGTCAAAGGAATTATCTAATTGGGATTGTATTATTCTTTGGATAAAGTCCAAAGTAGGTTACCCAAATATGCTGGATTTTTAAGTACCACCAACAGGTATGTTAGGTCTTGTATCTGCAGTAGGACATAGTAGGGTATGATTTGGGTTAATGATAGTGACACACATGGAAAAATAAAAGCAAGTGATGGAATGTAAAGAATGTGACCATGAGTCTCATTCTCTTGTGCCTGTTTTTGTATGAGCAGTCCAATATTTGTAATCTCTGGAAGGAAGTGACAGAAGAATGTATTCATCTTTTGAAAAATAGGCTTGCTATATAGAAATAAACCTCTAGATCATATGTCCGTGCTCTGTCTCTCTAAAGGAAGACTAGCATGTGCTTCCTGCCCCACTGCTAGTCTTCAGTATTTGGTGACTTGAACACTATTTTTCTATGTGGGGATTCTCACCCAAGTTGGTCAGTTTATGTCCCGAAGGCTAAGATGTCAGCCAGACCAGCATTTCTCCAAATAGAATACCTGTGGATGTCTGTTAATCAATGTTGATTTTAAAGGGATGCAGTCAACCTGAAATTGACTAATTTAAAAAATGTCCAGGTTTTAATGATACTCTTAAATAGCAGATCATGAAATTTAAAAAAAAAAATATTTAAAAACATCTTTTTCTGATCATCTGTTTAAGCGTCTTTTGTGCTACAGAGAAACTAACTCTACATATGAAACACTTGATGTGTACCCAGTGCTGTTAAATGTACAGAAAACAAAACAACCTCCTGAACCAGAGAGAGAGAAAAATCAATTTTTTTGCTAAGGTCTTTCAGTGATGGTAATTTTCGCTGTTAAAAGTAACTGTACTAGCTATAACACTCCCAGAAACATAACATTAAGTGCTTTTAAAGTAGGTCCTGTCAAAGTTCATGACCAAAACCAGTATGGTTCCACAGCCCTGTGAAAAATACTTAAGCTGTGTAAATGGTTAATATTCTGAAAGAGGTTTAACATATTCCAGATGCAGTAAACTTGGTTCTTTTGGGGCAAATGAGTGTGTTTTGTGTGTGTTTTTTAATAAGGCATCAGATAGTGAAGGCTGTGTCAAGAGAAAATGTTCATCTAAGAAACTATTCACTCTTTCTGTGGTGGAAAGAATTTTTTTTTCTTTCCATATCATGAGCACCGTCAGCCTTCATTTAAATTAAATCAGATTACTAATATAGTTTTTTCCATGTTTTATACTTAGTTTTTTCAAAACTGGCTATTTCGATTTAAAAACTGCAGTTTTCAGTATTCATAAGTTGCTTGCCAAAATATGGCCTACCATTTGGGGATTTGTATATTTAAAGTCTACTTGAGAGCCAACAATAGGCATTAACAGTGAGCTAGAAAAAATATCATGTATATGAGAAGTAGGGTGACCAGATGTCCTGATTTCATAGGGACAGTCCTGATGATTTCGGCTTTGTCTTATATAAGCTTTGTGACAAAGTTCCTCCTCTACCTTGGTGGGTCCTGCGCTTATTGGCAGATTTGCTCACCTCAGTGATTTTCCCCACAGTCTGGGTCAACTCCTCCTGTGTCTGATCAGGAGTTGGGAGGTTTGGGGGGAACCGGGGCCCACCCTGTACTCCAGGTTCCAGCCCAGG